>NC_066375.1:9636666-9946388 GCF_013377495.2 Cygnus atratus | reverse complement strand
AGGAATTATCAGGTCCCTTAACAGACTCCAGTCATTAGCTCACAGAAGCAAAATGTTGCCTGCACACAGATGATAATCTGGTCCCATTTGATTTCAGACTCCCAGGCATCCAGGAACCCAGTAGTATGTGTGGGTTTAGACAGAGAGATTCAAATTTACTTTGGATTGGGAAAGCTAAGAGTTAGCTTTCAGTCTTTATGAAGGTCTAGTGCTTTCAGACTGGGTCTCTGCACAGTATCCGGTAAAGACATACTGCATGCATAGTGTAGAGATTGTAGGTCAGAGAGGTGGGAGGGAAGAAGCAACACATAGCTGAAATGTGGCTCTCTTCACACCTTTGTGTTTTATCTATAATTATATGTTGTGCCACCACACTCCAGCTAAGATAGTATAGTCTCTTGTGCTTTATGGTGGCAACATAAACATCTCCAAAAAACTACATCTTTCTGTCAAGCTAGGCATATGTAATGCTCTTCATTATTTATGAACTTGCCCACGACACACAGTAAAGTGAATTCTCTTTGGGGGCTCATAGTTTAAAGGGGGTGGTGGTTTCCTTTGTTTTTCCATATTCTTTGTCTGAAGCAGCAGAGAGAACTGTAAATTGCAGGTTGTTTAAGCAGTCTGAACTAAAAGGTTGCTGCTGATGGTGGAGAAACAGTTTGTAGCAGATAGGAAGAAAGGTTCAGCAGGGCAAAATATTCCACTCAATTTCCAGAAATATACACAGTGACTAAAACCAGCCTCACGGCTCACCTGACACCTCCCAGCACCAAAGCCACTGACAGCACAAGCTGCAGGAAGGGGCGCAGTTGGTGCAGGGGCTTTTACCATGCTCTCTGCCCTGGGTGTGAGGCCAGCTGCCCCCCAGCAAGAGGTGGCTGGACACAACAATCCTTCCAAATGGTACCTGTGGTCCATGGTGTGCAGGTGTGTCTTGTGTCCACACCACTTGCAAGACATTTTTAAAGTGGATTGAGCTAGTGGTGCAGACAGGGCTGTCAAAAAGGAGGAATTGCTGACTGTACAGAAATGCTATTCCATGTGGATGTGAAGGGACACCAAAGATTTCTGCAAAGTATGTCTGTCTGTCTGTCCTGGAGAGGCTTTTTCCATCACTGATGAGCAGCCAAATGTGGGAAAAAACCTGTCGCCAATGCACAGCAATGCTCCCATAGCTGTTTCAGTGAAGAGTGATGAATACCGTGTCCAAATGAAGCCACTGGGGGAAATTAAACTGCTAGTAATGACCTAGATTGGAATTTGGCTGCGACACTGGGACTAATGACTTGTCCTCCTGTGGCAAGTGGCCGGGGAGCTCATCAGAGATGATCAGCTTGTGGCTGCCCTGCGAAGGCAGCTCCATTCTGCAACGCTTCCCACCCCATCCTGGGACACTCTTTACAGGAGGCTTAGGTTTTGGCTTGATGGGGAGAGCAAGGGAGTTAGGAAGATTGATAAGCAAAGGTGTGTAGTCAGAAGCTGCAAAGGAATACTGGAGCTTTTTTTTGCTGTAGCATGTAAAGAGCTTTATGTTTCACATGAGGGCCTAATAGCTTTTAAATTAGGTGCTTTAGGATATGATCAGATGATCACAGGTGAAGGATTTGGCGTGTTTGAAGAGGTACTGTTCATTACTACAGATTTCCATTGCTCAGCAGGGACATGGTAATTGACTGGAAGTGTGCTCCTAGTCCAATGCAATGGGAAATCTGATTATTTTCAGAGTGCTGGTCACCAAATCCTTCATGAGGACTCTGAAAATAACCTTAATACTCAACCAGTGTGAGATTCTTCCAGCTTATAAACACATCATGTGTAGTTTGACCCATTTGTAGGAATGCAGTGTAAGTATTTAATCTTTTTAACCTGTTACACAAAACAATCTGCAAGCATAGAGATACGATCAGCTGTGCTAAGGAATATGAACCATCATTAATGAATGTGATGTGTGCATACAGTTTACATGATGCTTTTAGAAAGATGTCCTTAAAGACACCTGGATTACAGCCAGCGGCAAGGAGTTCCTCTGACTGTCTGAAGCTTTCAGTGTTGCTTTGTTCCCTGGAAGGCCTGAGCCATGGTCCTTCACTGCAAAACTGCAGATTTACTGTGGGCCAAAGAGGGAAAGGAAGCCTTGGCTGGAGGTGGTGCTACATGTGCAGATCTGATGCTCAGCATCATCCACTAAGTTGCAGTATCATTAAAGCACTATGACTTTGGCTGATCAGCTGAAGTCATTTCTGGGAGCTCTGGGCCAGAGCCAGATGTATGGTCCATGTGAATAGGATAACTCAGCCAGAGACACTAACATGCATTAGATCCCAGGGTAGATGGAAAGATCTCAAACTAGGCAGACGGTTTCCAGACTGGCTTCCTGCTGAAGCAGAGTAAAACCTCTTTAAAAGCTGCTGAGAATGATTTTCTAACATTTTCTTTCTTGAATGACGTTGTAGCTACACGAGATATTCGTTTGGGGCTGTGGTGATTAATTCTCACTGAGTAGCACAGATCTTTGCCGTGGCAATCTGCTTGTTTCTCACATTGCACCACTAACTTACATTAATATTCAGGAATATTCAAATGTGTTGTCCCCTCCCAAATGCTTGTCGGTGATGAATTCGACTGGAATACTTGCACAAAGCAAGCACTGCAGGAAATGTGAAGAGCCACTATTTTTATTCTGATCAGAACAGAACGGAAAAGGATTCTCTGTGATTATCAGTGAGAAACCCCTGACAGGCAGATGTAATGGTCACAAGAGATCAGGGCTGGATGTGTGTTGGGTAAAGAAGCTGTGAATTCACAACCACGGGGCTAGGCCTGAACACCCCCAACCAAATGATATGCAGAATTTCTTAATGCTGCACAGCACTTTCTGTTCTTAAAGCATGGGTGGGAGTGCAGACAGCTGGGTGGTTGGAGGAGGGGGAAATTACATTTATTTCATCCTGACAGATCACTCCATTTTATGAGGGTTATCTGCTGTACTAAGCAAATATTTAAATAAGGTGGCCAAGAGAATAGCACAGGAGGATTTACTACAATGCAGCTCTCATCTGAGATTCACAGATTTTTAGGACCTGAAGACCATGTAGCGATTGTTATCGTTACTAATCCATGTTTATTGTTGCAGTGTCTGGGGGCCATTTGCACTGAGGAGCCCCTCAGACAGGCTTGCTGAAGCCATGATTTGGCTGATGGGATGGGACGGGTGGGGGCACACTGTTGGCTGATCCCCACCTGGCACACACCAAACCATCACACTGCACCAGCTCCCTGCAGCACCACCCTCCGAGATAAATCTGCTATTGGCATCTAGACATGGCTTTGGACATTGTCCATATCACCAAACTGTTTATAACCTAGAAAACCCCAGTTCTCTGGTTTTCAACATGAGAAAGAGCATGAAGACCCCGGGTTTTCTCATATCTTTTCTGTGTAGCCAGCAAGGAGATAAAGCAGTGGCACCATCCTGATTTCCCTCTGTTCAACTTCGGGTTGCTTCCTCGGAAAGCTCATTTTCCCCCCCTGGTCTCCCAGAGTACGCTCTGGGTGATGCCTTCCTCACTGGGAGACTGCCTTGTCTCTTCTGCATGCAGAGATTGGGCTGAAACAGACATCACAGCTCAGATTTTCACCTTTCCCCAGAGCAAATGTTACTGAAAAGGGAGTATTTGTCATGTGTATCTCGATTGCCCTCTAGTGCTGAGCAGCACCCGTGGACAGGATCTTCTGCACAAACAGGATTCGGAGCTGCCGAGAAGATTCAATTCACATTTAGGGTTTTATTTTGTTAATTAAAATGCTTATTGATGACTGGAGGGAAGCTGCAGGCTAGCCAAGAAGCAATATCCTGAGTCAAATAGCAGAAAAGCAGTTTAAGAGAGAGATTTCGTCGTCAGCTGATGGGAAATTGAACTCTGTAATGCAGATTATTCCATCAGATTGTCTAAGGCAGTTTGTAAAGGAGCTGCCAGCTATTTGCAACACTGAACATACTGCATCCTGGAGAATTCAAAGATCTTTAATGTGTTGGACCAGTCAACAGCGATTTGTTATCTTATAGAAATACACAGGCCACAGTCTTTATCAGACTCTGTGTTAAACTAAATACCTTTCCCTCCCAAACTCATTCTCTCCGCCTACAGTGGCATTTACATTGCATTGTTTAATACCCCATAGCAAAGCCAGCCTTCTGTTATGCATGCTGGGAGCAGAGAAGAAGGATCTTTAAATAAATCCTGGTGTCTAAATTGTCATTATTTGTCTTCAGAGTTAGTACAAATAGGCAAAACAAAACTGTTTACAGGCTACCAGCTATAGGAGTGATATTTCTTCTTGTGATCCCAAAGATTTCCAGTAAAATAAGCTTCAACTGGAAGAAGACTGCTAGACACAGCACTGTCTCATGTTAGGGAGAGAATCTCCTCTCCCCCCATGCCCCTTTCTAGACTTATTATGTGCTTGGAACATCAGTCCCACTTTTCTTGTGAAAATATTCTTTCCAGTCAAGAATTAAATAACTCATTGAAACCTTGTTTATTCCAGCCTTTGTACTTAAACAGGTGAAGCAGGTCTATGTGAATGACACTCATATAAAGATGTGAATCTTGACAGAATAACTGCACCCCTACAGTCATCCCTAGAAGACCATCCTCCTCAAAGGTAGCAGATAAATTTTCATGAAGGTGATTTTATTTTAATCATAATTCTATATCATGAAGCATTCTGAGTTCATCAGGATTTTTACAAAACCAAATTATTATGAGATTTTTATGTCCAATATTACAGAATCATAAAGAAGGAATACAAGAAAGCTGTTTGAGTAAGATCATGCTGTGTATGACACCTTCCTATTTTAGGCCATCTGTTCAAATAAGAATTGATAAAATCAGTAAAAAATATAGGTGTCAAGTACCTCCTTTCTTTCTGGTTCTTTACCATATTATATTCATGTATCCCTGTATTTTCTGTAAGCTCCTGTGCTGAGGGACAGTAGTTTTCCAGCACATGTTGTGTTCTCTGAAAAATGATGATCATTAATATCTCCTGTCTTAAAAGGAAGGAGAAATATATGCATATTTCAGAAATAGTCTACCTGGGCTTTTAAAATGGGAAGGTGGAGAAAGAAAGCCCTAAAAACTCAGGAAATCAATATTGTATTTGCTAACCAGAGTGAATGATCTGTGCATTGCACACCCTAAAATCCCCACATATATTTAACAACAGTGGCCTCTGGTGGATTTTTGGATAAATAGAGTACTAATAATTTACTCAGAGTTGGATAAAACTGGCTTTGATTATAGCTCTGTGGTAATGGACTGGAGCTTAGGAATGTACCTCTAAGTATTGATCCTTCCAAGTATGCCATATATTGGCCTTTCATTAATACTGACCCAATTTTAGCCTGTGCCTTGGTGTGTATTTAGCACTGCAGCATTCCTAATCACTTGGAGATTCATGAGTGATCTGTTCCTTCCTCCTAATATATTCAAAAGGCAGTTTGGGGGGTACAGGAGTCCAGTCTGGCTTCTTCTTTTAACCCAGACATCTATTTACACCTACCTAGTAGGAATTTAACTCTCTCTGAGATTTCTGTGTCTCTGGTAGATTTGGTAAAAATTAATCGGCTGTTTCAAAAGTTACTGGAAGATGGGAGCAGAGTATTGAACTGCAAGAACAAGGATAGAGAGAAGAGCAGTGCAATTGCTTTTTTATTTTACTAAAAATCTTCCAGGATTTGTGAATCATCCCATCTACTTCTTAGGTTTTGGTTCAGCAACCTGTTCTCATTTAATAAGCATGTAAGCATATGCTTACCCTTAAGTACCAGTTTACATCCCATCTGGCTCAAGTCAACCACTCGCATATGTGCTTTTCTAAGGGTAACCTATGCATCTGCTAAAATCCTTTGCCAAATCACGGCCTTCATTTTGTGTTTGGATATCTAGACTGATTTCTCTGACTTAGATCTATGCCTTGCAAGACTTAGTCCAGGATTTAAACCATTAGGTCATATTGCTTATAATACCCACCCACACCCTTCTACGTTTTAGAATGCATTATGATAGTAGCAGAGCTTCGTTTGATCTTATCATTGCAATATAGTTGTAAGTAACTGATCAAAGCCAAATGTATTTTGTTTAATTAGCTTTCCCAGTGACCTGAGTATACCACTGTGAGAAACCACCGTGCGTCACTAAGGTCTTATGTATGTGTAAAAAGACATATACCCCTCCCAGCATTAAGGACACTGTCAGCATTTGCCCTCCAGTCTGGCAGATATCTGGGACATGAAACACATTTTATGATACGCTATTCTTTACCCAGCCAGCACTTAATGACTGGAGCTTCAGGCCAAATACAAAATCCTAAAATGAGGCCATCAACATCACCCAATTACTGCTGTTATTAAAAATGCCAAGTGTAATCATAGTAATAATTAGACACTTTTGCAGTGCTGCCTAAGGAATATACTCTGTGTGTGTAAGATGTCATGCAAGTCCTATTAGTAGAGCTGGGCAATCTTACCACCTCCACATTACTTCATGAGAGATAAAATTGTATTTGAATATGATCTGCCTGTGTAAATCCAGTTTTCTCAGTCTTTCACCTTCTGAGGGTTTATTTTGTGTTGGTGCGTATGTGTGTGTGTTTCATGCTGCAACTAGTTATACCCTCTCTAAGCTTTATGTCCTGCCTCTAATGCCCTCCCAGAGATTCTGAACATCCAGAGAAATATCTCCCTTTGATCTGTTATTTATTATCAAACAATTATCCAGACAGACAAGTTACACCCACAGTCAGTTGTTGTCTCACATGCCAGAAAAGCAGTGGTCCAGAAGAGAAGGAACATGCTCGTTGCCAGATGTTTTTTATTGACTTCAGGCAAATCCTTCCCCCTCCTTGAACTTCTGTTGGCTCATCTGTAAAATGGGCCTAAAAACCACAGTCTCCTTTGTGAAAATGTTTTACGATTCTTCACTAAAAGTTCTACAGAAATGTGCTAATTATAAATGTGCTAGTCATAAGTGTGCTAATTATGTTGAAGATTACTATGTCCACAGTTGATCTGTTCCTAAATTGCTATTTAAAATCCAGGCTTCATGTTCCTTCCAAATTTACAGAAAGAAAGCTGATATGGTTCCTTTGTCCCAATCTGCTGCATTGCGTATTAAGAGTAAACTCTCTGGTTTTGCAACATTCTAGCAAAATCACAGCTTTTGAAAGAGATTAGATGGCGTAACTTGGCTGCAGTGATCGTTCAATCCTGGCATCTGTTTTATTGCTTTATGTATTGTGGAATTAAGAGAGATTATCTTCTAATTATTCCCTGTAGTCTGCAAGACAGATGGGGAAAAAAGCAAATTGTGTTTTATCAATGTGCTGCCATTATGTGCTCAAACTTAAATCTCTTTTCTGATCATCGTTCCAGAGTGACAGAAGTATGGGAATCATCTGCAGATGAGATATGAATCTGTAAGACAAGGGTCGACACAAGGTTCACCTAGATCATGACTGCTTGACTGGCCATAGCATATTCATATTTTCATCAAACCTTATGTTAGCTTTCTTAGCTTTCTTTTTCCAGCAGAGGTCTAAAAGTTGTAGGGGGTGAACCTGTTGATTTGAGTAAGATCATTCAGTCAATCTCACTCAGTGATAACCTCCAGCAGAAGCTGTCTCAGAATAGTTTAGAAACTACATCTGAGATAACACCACTGTAGTCAGGACTGCCTCACTTGCCCATGTATTATCAGGCCAGGTTAAAGTTATCTTTTCCCCTAGAGCATTCGTTGTTCCTTTCTTTGTTTATTGTTATATGTGCCAGGACTGTATATTGCATACAAAGCATGGCTGAAGGCAAGGCTGAGAGTTTAGGAACCCATATTCCCTCAGAAGCCACATGGGCAGATGGTCTTTGGAAAAAGCACTGACCTGTGGTTAGAAAACTGGCTGACCTCGGGGAGAAAGAAAGGGAGGAGGAAGCTGTGGTGAGGCCCACATACCATCCTCACAGATAACGTTGGCATGCCATGGTTGAGCCCATGGACAAGCCAGTGCAGCTCTCTGTCTCTGTGTCCAGGTGGAGATCCTAGATGCTGCTCCACTCCCCCAACCTGCCCATCATGCCTCGAGGTTACAGAAGAGAACTGCTTCCTACGGATTTCGCCCAAAATTGTCTCCAAGCCACAGAATCCATAAAACTTTTACGATAAGGGTTCTGAGTCCTTTATCATGAGAAGTGTACAAGCCAAAAGTGGGCTGTTAGGATAAATGACTCTTTCAGGAGTGAACAGAGCAAAAGCTATGGCCTCCATGCCATAGCCACACTCTTTCATCTATCATGCTTTCCCCATGTGCACCTACTGTACCCAAACCACCAGTACAACCAGAGCTTACTCCAACTTGCCTCAACTTCACTATTTACTTTTGAGGTTTGTTTTCTCCCCCAGCCTCTGGCTCTGCCTGATTTTCCTTGGCTGTTACCTGCCTGGAAAGTGAATTTAGGCCCATCATTTGATTTTTTTCCCCAGCTTCCCATCTGCACAGCCATGACCTCTTTGATTTTCCAGATGGAAAAATGCTTCCCTTGGATTTGAAGTGGAGATATCTATCTTTGCTTAACTCATTATTCCAAAATAGATCCTACTCTGCTGTGGAAAACAAAATGAAACACTGCTGAGGCGGACCAGGGATGCAGAACAAGAGGGACAGTTTGGGTGATGGCAGGGCCCAGAAGAAAGCAACAGTGAGAAGAACATGGTAGAGAAAACAATATAAACAGAGAGTGAAAGAAGGACACAAAAGCTCAGCTGAGAAAAATAAATAAATAATTAAGTAGGAATTTATAATGAAAGCATTACAGCTGAGTCCAAACTTGCTCCTAAACACAACTTCAGCTGTCCCCTACCCGTTTTGCCCCAAACATGGCTGGCCATGAGTCTTTCCTGCTTTTTTCTTTCAGGCAGACTGCTTGTTCAGGGCCCACCCTCACGAGGTACATCGCTGGAGGGAGGGGAGCTTGTGTGAGTGTTTTAATCCCTAAGGTAATGATGCGTCCTGTGAGTTTCATGACATCAAACACTGGGAGGGGAGGGGGTAATTAGTGCCCCAGTGACTGTAGCAAGCCTTGAGAAGTAAAGCTAGTTCCAAGCATGCGGCTTTTATTGGGTCATGAGGAAATCGCGTGAGGTTGGTAGAAGAGTCTCTGCTCAGCAGGAATAAAAGAAATGGGCCATATTAAATACTGGAATGAAACGTCAATGAAATGTCACCTGGTATGGGGAAGACTGCATTTACATCCAGGTCTGAATGTAGCTGCAGTGGGAATGGTGGGGCCCCTACAAGGCACAACCTCTTAGGCCCTCTTTCCTGTAAATCCACACCAGTCCTTATCTGCAGAGATAACTTTGTGCATCCAGGCACACATATGTGCTTGCCCTTTATTTTGATAATGGGGCATTTTGATAAAAGGGCCTGATTCTCAGGAACCTTACAAGTGCTGGTTGCCAAGCAAGGAGCAAGCAACGCTGAGACAACACCAAGGTATGGCCCTTGGACTTGGGAGTCAGAAGAGCTCCAGCCAAGGAGCTGGAACCATTGAGCCACAGGAGCAAGCAGAGGGATGCCCTATGCAAACAGGTATTGACCTAGTTCAGAGGCCAGTACCTCTCTGGACAGGTTGATCAAGCCCATAGCTCCAAGGGGGCAGGCAGGACTGACAGCTCATGCAGAGGCTGGAGGTGGTCAGGTAAGCACCTGCTGATCCGGATACAAACTTCACACAGTAGCCAAGTGCCATGAAAAATAAAACATGGGATTAACCAGTGCTGAGGCGACCTAGCACCTTATAAAGTGATTTTTTAATATTATCCCTTTGGCTAGAATGTTGGGCAACAGTTTTCTGGGCCAAGCATAAGAAAGTGCTTTGTGACAATCTTGTCTAGTGATAAATGCAAGATGCATATGAAAACCCCATAACAGCTCAAGTACACACACCACTTACAGCCTTACCACAATGACTGTTGTCCTCTCCCTTGGTTATTTCTGCATGCACCCACACCAAGCAGAAAATAAGCACCTATTTGTCAAACCATTTCTAAAGTCTGTTCAGTTTCCTCAGTCTCCATGACCTGAAAGATCTTTCCTAATCCTTCCACCCCCCTTTCAAAGTGTGGAAGAACCCAAGGCAATGGCCTGTCCACAGGAGGCTTCTGACTACTGGGTGACATGCATTCCTTTTGAAGGGAACCTGCACAAAGTCTATGGATTCATCAAAAATAAATAATAAAATAAAATAAAATAAATAAAATAAAATAAAATAAAATAATACAATAAAATACAATAAAATACAATAAAGTAAAGTAAAATAAAATAAAATAAAATAAAATAAAATAAATAAATAAAAGTTGACTGACCCATTGCAAATTTTCTGAAAGGTAAATGGTCTATAAAAATGAAAGTACTTCAGAGTGTATGAATAAAGGAAATTACTTCATTTATTCAAGCAAACACCAGTAAGTAGCTTGACCAAGATCTGTAAAGTCTGTTTCTGTGTCTATTGAAATCCTGAGGGTCAGCCAAATGTGATGTCCTCAAGTCTGGCTAAATCTTTTGACAATGGTTTTGCAGCAGTATGACAAGGAGATCACAGCTTTGCCAGGGCCTTGCATTCTGTGAGCTCATGTATTCAGCCTACAAGCAACCAAAACAGCAACATGGTTTGCAGGAGAGCAACAAGGTATATGGGCAGAGAGAGTTGCATTACAAAGTGAATGGTTCAGAAGGCTGCAGCAAAGGCTAACTGCTTGCACAAGCAGCTGTGGGAGGTGGTAGAAGTGGGGAGAAGGAGGAGGAGAGAGGACCATTGGGGTACATCAAGGGAACAACAGCATGTAAGACTTGAGATCCTTTTACGGAACTCTACGTGTTACCTTTAAGAGCAAAACCACGTCTTCTGAATTAGAACCCACACCAAACGCCATCTTTAATTTATTCTATATGTGCTCGGTGTTGGGGGGAAGGAGTTGTTTAAGATTATAGTCATTGAACAAAATGAAATACTATTATATTAAATGTCACAAGACTGTGGTGGCCAAAAAGGTGTTTGATTTCAAACCGCACTGCTCATGGAGACCAGGCTTTGCTTGCTTGCTCTATTTTTCAGCTCACTTTGGAAATGCCACTCACAGCCCATGATTGCCATCTCATCAGTTGCCTGTCAAAACCTCTCCTGAGTTGTACCACACAGGACATTGGCTGAGAAATGATGTGAGCATTATTCCCAATGCAATACACACACCGAAATGGACATGCACATCCGATTCTGATGAGTGTGAAAACAATTCTGTATTGATAGGCCCATCTAGACATACCAGGCTCAGGTCCTTTTCATTTTTTACAGTTAGAAAGCAGAAATCTAAAACACATTTCTAAGCATGTTTGGCTTTCCGGCTGGAACGAGTGCTGCACGTCATCTGTTTCAGCACTGCAGCCCAGCATGGGAGACTCCCAAACACAGCGCTGCATTGAAACAAAGTTATCATTGACTTTATGAGGTATTTGTACAACCTTGCACCCACAATTAAAGCAGTTAAATTAAATGAATCATGAATTCATGGGTTTTAAGGCCAGAAGGGACCTTCCTGATTATCTTGTCTGATTTCTTGGTCTGGCATAATATAAGCCAGAGAATTGCACCCTGTGGAATTTCTGTCTGGCCCAGAAAATCTACTTGGACTAGAAAGAGCATGCCTTTCAGAAATACACCCTTTCTTGGCTTTAGGCCTTCATATCTCTAGATAAGAGTATCACTGAAAACTTTGTACTGTGCTTCTCACCCAAACTTGTTGGACCTCAGTTTTGAGCCACTACACAAGGGTTTGGTCAGACAGACCAAGAAATATTTCTATCATACCTCTCCTTTCTTTAATGACTTTTGTGATCAAATTACTCTTTAACCTCAACTCTGTTCAAGTAAATAATCTTTGTTCAGTTGGATGCTCAGAATTTCAGTGGTCTGGAACACAGCTAAGACACCCTAGATCCAAAAGAAATGTTTCCTCTGACCTATGGAGTAATGACAATCCCTAGTTGTTCTTGCTACTAAACTATGATTATGCCATAGAAAATTGGCATGGACCTGTTCGATCCAAGAACAAAAAAAATGTCCATCTAACCCATTTAATCTAATTCACCTTTTTGTGCCCCTTCTGCAAAAAAACACTTGTGATTTTTCTCATCAATCAGAATAATTCTTACAACGCTGCAAACAGAGTTACACCAGCTGGTAAACTGCTCACTGAACAAGGGTGTACTTATTTTTTCTGTATGATTACCTAATCCCTTGGTATTGTTTCTGATCTGGTACTGGATGAACATAACTGAAATGAAGAAGCAGAGCATCTAATTATATCCACAAGCTTTTGATGCTCTTAAGAAAGGAGTGAGAAAGACTCGTGGAGTTAAGAACTAGGCCAACAACATGGAGAAAAGGTAGGTGTTTTTCAGGCTTCTCTTCTTGAGTATATGAATTAGGTTTCCCCACAGGCATCCCTGTTAGAAAAATTGTCAGTCATACAGAGAAACTGGAGTCAGAGCAAGTATCTGCTAGAACCAGCAGCAACTGAGTTTGGGGTAAATTAGTTGAGATAAAAGGCCAGCCTTTTTCAAAACAAAAAATATCTTACTGCATCTTACACACAAAATTACTTTGGAATATTTATTTATTTTCCAGAACCAAATCTGTAGTTCAAAAAGTGACTTGAACTAAATGCAAGAAGGGCAGAAACACAATGGATTCAAAGTCAGCGCATGGAGCACTTTCTCCTCTATTGAGTATTCTCCTCTCCCCACTTACAGTCACAATGCAGTCCAGTTGTGTTCACCTGACAGTGTGCACACTCCTGTATTTTCATTGGGCACTCAGGCAGGGCAAATCATGTCTTGATCCCGTTCATTATCATCTCAAACACTTTTAAGAATGAACTACAATCTATATGGCAAAAGCAACAAACAATAAAAGACAAAACAAAACAAAACAACACAGAAAAAAATTAATGACTCTAACTTAGTTGCAATCATGGAAAGCACTGCCAGATTTTAGAGAATTGCTTCCACTGTCTGAATCAGCCTCACTACACTTGAAGTATGATAAAAGAAATGACATTTCCTATTCTATAATCCATTATTCATCAAAGACTAGCCTGTAATGAAAACAGAACTACAAACATCTATTTTCAAGTTAGATCTTTTTGGAGATTTAATTCCTCTGAAGAACTTAAACCGAGAAGTCAAACAACATAAATAATTAGACAAAAGGTGCTGAAAATTACAGCAGAGTCAGGAGTATCTCCAGTGCCTGTCCATTCATCTATGATTTTCCTTTCATGGGAAAACACTGTCTTTCAGGGAAGAACATCATGTAACATAAGCAGCTGCTCTGACCTATTTGTAATTCCCAAACAGGCTAATGCTTAAACTGACCAGTCAGTTGTGTTTGTTTCTTTGACTCTTCAAATGACAAATAAAAGGCAGTTGCAAGAAGGAAGAGGGCTGTAATATTAATACAGCATGTCATGTGGAGGTGTCCCTCTACAAAGGGAGAATATGGTGACTAGCACAGCTTTTATTGTCTCACTGTTAGACATTTAGGCTAGAACTAATGAATTCTACATGAGACATTCAAAGTAACATGAAGCTAACTAAAGAATAATAATTTCTATGATTTGTATCATATTTATATGCTTCCCAGCAGCTGAAATATGGGGAAAAGTATGATGGGATGTATTAACTTAGCAAGAAAACTGCTCAGCCACAGTATTTGAATGGTCTCACATACGGATAAGATGTTATTGGCTAAATTTTGCCTTCACTTACATCTGTAAATACATGTGGTTTCATGAGAGAGAGCAGAGCGCAGCCTTGTCTTGTAAATATTTGGAGTATACATTATACCATATGATAGCAATTCATGTGTGACTCGCCACTTGTCCTTTTGAATAGGTGATTTTGCAGATGATGAGAGCAGTCCCTTTTCATTAAAGTTATGAAGAAAAGGATTTGTGGTATTCTACACTAATGGCCCCAAGCCCCACATCCCACAGCAGCCAGATTGCAAGGGTGTGGATATATTTTATTGAACTATATTTTTACAAGAGGATATCTCTTCATCCTCATGTGCCATGCAGATCGTTAAGGGTTTTATATTGTCACTTAATCTGACACTGAAGCAAGTCCAACTACCCAACTGCAAGAATGATCTTCTGTTTTACTCATTTTCTTCAGCAGAGGGAGCTTGAGTCTACAGCAAAGAGCTGCTTGCTTCGTTTTGACACGTTCTCCCCAGCCCATCATCTTTAGCATACCTCATTGCCGTGGATATTCGCAGGTAAATGAGGAAAGAAATCATGGCACTTGGGAACAGCTCTGAAAATCTGCCCTGCCCTCTGGATCTGAAGAGGAATGGATGATCTAATTTGGGCTGGATCCATTCAACCCACAGGCCTTTTCCAGCAGGACTCCGTGTTGGGTTCAAGTCACAGAGCATTCAGAGACTGGGGGGTGAAACCATGGGCACACTGGCTTTGTGCTAATCCTAGGCTTGGTTGACTCAGTGGAAGGCACAACCAGAGTGCATTCAAGCAGATGAAGGGCTGCTCCAAATCGTTCCAGGGATGGGATTAAGTACTCCTGTGCTGCTCAGTGCCACCCCTTGGGGACTGGGGCTGAGGATGCAGATCTTGCATGGAACTGGAGGATGATCACCAGCCAAGCTGAAAACGGTGACACAGGGGATTGATCTATAAAGCAGATTTCTTAGGAAGCCGTTCTGGCTATGAGTTGGCACAGGGGTGTTAAGGGGTTCTCCTATGTAGCACCTATGAAACATTTGCATCATTCTGGGGAAACAGGTGGCAAAGATGCTGCCACAGTGAGTGCTGCGGAAATAGATGCTCACCCTGCTTTGAGCTGCCGGCTGGCACTGAACACCCCTCTGGCTTAGCAGAGAGATTTCTGCTTCACTCATAGCAAATAAAGCACCACATTCTGCAGCAGCTCTCATTTAAACCCTACTTGGATCTCAGGGCCCCTTGGAGGGTGGTTTAAAATCATTGCTTGCAGCGGTCGCTAGTGGAGCCAGGCATTTCCATACTGTCATTTCAGTGTGAAAACATTGGCCTGAACATTTTAATGTTTATAAACGTAACAGATGCTATCAGTATTTGTAATTCATCCTTGAGATAACTGAGGATGGGAACACACATTTCAGAATAGAAAGTTGAGCATGCAGATATAAAATTCACTTAAACAATAATATATGTTAGAAGAATTAGAAACAAAACCCATAAGACTAGATTCTTAGACCTTTATCCTAAGCACTAGAGAAGTAGTTATCCAATTTTATTCCTATAACAGGCCATGATCCATGGGAAAATGCTTTTATAAAATAGCTATTAACTAATTAATAACTTTCTGGCTAGAGTTGCCTACTTATAATCCATCTTTTCCTACACATTCAAATAAGTTAAAGTTGTTTAATTCTAACCTCAGATCCAGTTGATGGGCAGCTCATTTGTTGTGATGGAAGAAACCTTGAAGAACTCCTTGCTACCCACTTATTTTCAAGGTAAATGAAACATACTGCAAATCAAGGACACCATTAAAACTTGCCCATATAAAGCAAGGGTCTGGTTCAGGGCTGCCTGATTGAGTATTCATTGGATCAGGCCCAAATTGCAATTGGTTTGCATATTTCCCAAACAAATACCAGTACATAAAATGCCCATGAATGCAAATGGGTTGTGTTTTTTTATTTGTATAATTTAACAGAGGGTGGCTTAAAAATGAATGCACACAATAGGATTATACAATATTCTCAGGGGTTCAAACAAGTTGCTGTCTGCCTAAGGGAAGGCCGATCTGGTGATTAAAGCATAACCTCCAGGGAGAAGGAAATCACAGTTGTATTCCCCGAATGGCCGCATATTTGTGAAGTCACCAAACTTTTCACGCCTCTGCTCTCCAAAGAGGGACAGAGCCTATTTACAGTGCTTCACCAGCCCATCCACATTTGCATGGTGATAGCAGAGCAATGAGAAAGAGATGGCGTTGAAAGGCAAATTACCTTTTGACTTACTTCCATATATGCATTTATAGTTGTGCCACAGATGGAGCAGTACCCAGTGCACATATGTCTTTGCTTATAACATGCATTTTTACCCCATTCATGCCTTCCCCCTCCACTCTCTCTTTTCTTAGGCATTCATAGCTATCATTCCCAAGAACATCTGAAAACAACGGGATGGCATCACCCTCCAGCTCCCCCTTCCCTGGCTCTCTCAAGAAGCTCTGTGTCGTATTGTCAGTGTTTTATATATTTACACCAACAGAGGAGGCCTGGGATGTGGGCTTTTTCGTTTATATGAGTCTCACCGCCACAGGGGGTATTTAACTTTCTGCCCTGGTTGCTGTAATTCTCTCTCCAGTGGATATACAGTTCAGATCAGGTTCCTATTGCTGTGATGACAGGCATTCAGCAGGCACTGTAATTGCAGAGTTAAAACAGCTCATTTTCTTACTGGCAAGCTGTAGTTAAAGAGGTGCTAGGAGGCAGCCTGGCTGTCTGCAGAGGAACTGATCAAAGCACTGAAAGGCATCTGGCTTGTCTCTGTTTTCTTTCACCACCCCCCTTGCTGATGGAGGGGAAAAAAAAGAGGGAAGGAGAGAAAAAGCGAAAGAAAAAAGAGAGGAAAAAAAGGAGGAAAAAAACTATTTAAAAGGAATTTATGAAAATGAATACTTGTCCCTTTCCTGAGGGTAAAAGGCAGTGTCTTATTAGAGATACTAAACATAGTTGGGTTAGGTTATTTTTTAACTCTCCAGATTTTTTAATGAGAAAATTGGGGCTTGTGAATGTTCATTTGTGTCTATTTCCATTAGTCTTTCCCAGTGAGATAGCTAAACTGTTGGGTAACGCTTTCCACACTGCAAGGCTTTCCTAAAGGAGGGCTAACTTTCCCTGTCTCTGTACCAATGTCGTCTTTTCTTATCAGACTCAGCTTTTTCCCCTTCTGACCTCTACCCTTTCCTGAAGGACATGTGGCCCTAGCCTGAATGTTATGGACAATGGGAATCTGTACCCTGGATTAATTGCAAAAGTATAAATGCAACACATTTTTCTTTACATTTATTTGTTCTAATTTGCTCCAGTTCTTCCTGTCATAAATTCCAGCAAATCACAAAGGAAAAGGTAAATAGAGTTGACAAACCGCATGAGATGTTCGTACGAAGGATAAAAGAAAAAAAACTCCAAAAGCAGGGAAAGACATCTATCAAACAAATTGAGATCAATGATCCAAAAGGCACTAAGAAGTCAATCAAAATGTTTCTCCCAGTGAGATAAGGGAACCCCCAGGCAAGGAATAGCTCCGTCTCCAAGTAAGAAAAGAAATGTTGCATCTTGGGGAAAAGCACCAGTCAGGTGAAAATAACTGAAATGTGGGAATCACTTTCCATGAGCCAAGAGGATAAAAGATTATCAGGGCCATAAGAGCCAGCAGCTGAGAGCTCATGCTCTCCTCCTGCAACTCTGATAAGTCCCTGCTTATGGGGGCTTTGACAGAAAAAGAAATGGAACATGATCTTTATATAATATTTGACAACATTTTTCATCCAGGTTTCCAGTGCAAAAGGAGCAGGATTTCTGCTGTCTCTTCTGAGCATTCAGTCATCAGAAAGTCATCAGGGAGAGGGCTCATTCTCACTTTCGTTCCCCTCACACTTCATTTTTTTCATTCACTATCTCCCAATGGTGACACCACCATCTTCCCACGGACAAAAGAGGAGTTCAGAGTCTTTGAAAGAAGAAAACAAACTCAGTAACTCAACAAGGAGCCTAGACAGGCAATGTTGCAAATTAAGTTGAAAGAGGCACAGTTACTGCACCATTATTTGATTTCCCCTTCTCTAATCCCTTGCTTGTAATTAGCATAATTTATTAACATATTAGAGCCATGCATGTGAACCCTCTTTATAGTTGCTGAGTGCTCCCTGAGGCTGCCTAGTGAAAGCTTTTCCCCACTGTTTAATAATATGTTACATAAGGAAAACCAGCTTCTGATATCATTTAAATTATGACTTTCCTTTCTGCCTCTGAACACTCATTTCCTTTAAATGAGGTTAATTTCCTTAAAGAATGAAAATCCTCAGATTTCAGTTTTCCATTCATTAGACCCCCTTAGTTCAACATGAAAAAGTCACACGCCAAAAGAGAAGGAAGAAAAAATCCATTGAACTTCAAACATAACCATCCTGAGAAGTTTTCCTGTGATCCTGGCTCCTCCTCTTCTTTCTTGGACCATGAAGGGCAGGATGCAAGCTCTTAGGAGATGAAGATGGACAAGGCACTTTACATGAAGCTAGTTTCTTCCATCCACATGTAAAGTCCACTTAGCACTAAGGGCATTTTCAGAGTTGCAAACATACAGTCCTCCTTTGGGGCAATTACTTGGTGGTTTATTGGGACAACAGCCAAACAGGGATTTCTTCAAATCCCCCTAGATTGTTTCCTTCCTTGCCATTAATCTACTGCTGATATGTGGGATAGGATGAGCTAGCAGGGCCACCCCTACCCCATATGGAGATCAGTCTGATGCTGGTCCATCTTTGGGCAAAGAACACAGCCATGGCCACAGGACTGCACCACTTTGACCACTTCAGCTAACCTTCACCTTCACTCCTCACTCTCCTGAACTAAACCTACTGCTCATGTTGCTCATGAGGCAGCCTCTTCAGCTCTTTACTAGCTGTTCTAGAGCTCCCCAGTGCTGTGGTAGCCCAAACTGAGGCCAGTTTCAGGACCCAAAATGTATGTTGAAATGTGACATTTCCTTCTAGCTCCTCCACATTCTGTACAGAAATGTAAATATATATTCTTCTTGAATGCTGGCTCAGGAGTTAGTTAGCCCTAAGTACATGGCCAGGTACTAGCTAAGCAGAAGACATGCTCAAGAGAGAAGAAAACAGTGCAACAGTTTTTGAAGTACTAGCCAAAGTTGGTTTTCTGCTCTCCACTGACTGCTTGTGTGATGTTCGGCTCACCCTGTATGTAAGTGCTTGACTCTAGCTGAGTTCAACGTGATTTAACTGCTAATACCTTTGAGGATTTAGGCCTCTGTTATATTTCAATAAACTGGGAATAAAGTAATTTCTGCACCTTAAAGAACAGCTGTGAGCTATTAAAACTCGTGGCTGTGCACTCTAGGTAGATAATACCTCCTCCTGTCATTGTAGCGAGCATATCCCAACCGCAGATGGCATTTGTAGCTGTAGAGTGATGCATAACAGCAGCATCATTCATGTGGATGATAATTTAAATGCAGTGTTACCATGTTAACAAAGAGTGCTCCCTGCTTTATTAAAAAATAAGTACATACAATAAAAAAGCCTCCAGTGTCCTCCCACTGAAAGGCATTATAAACACATCATTTTGGAAACAATACGGACAGAAAGAAGCTCTGAAGAAAGCCATGTGCTCATTGCTCTGCTGGCAACTTCATGGCGGACACCTGTCAAACACTGGCAGTGCACTAGGATGTGCATGAGGTTTCATTAAGGAGTAAATAATGATGTGGGCTGGACAGCAGTCTGCTGCATTTGGGGCAAAATTTAGGTTTGGAGCTTATGTTTTCAGCTCCAATTAACCTTTCTCTAAGGAAAAAACAACCTTAATGGCACAAAATATTATTAAAAAAAAAAAAAAAAAAAGCTTTAATTCACAGAGGAATTTTTTTCAGGACCTCAAAGAAAGAAGCAAATGTTATTGTTGTTATTACTTGGTGTTGTTTTTTGTTTTGTTATGTTTTGTTATGTTTTTAATCACTGGGGAAACTCAGGGACAATTAAAATAACTTGCTAGAGATATAAGAAAAAGACATGTTTCCTGCCTGATGCTGGAGATATATTGGCTTGGGGATTTCAGGGGATGCTTTTTGTGAGAAAACGCCAGTTTCCTGAGACCAAAATTTCTGTGGAAAGTGGCAGACTGTCTGACTGGGAATAATTCCTCCTATTCAGGTGAAGAGTTACCTCAGGTAGGAGAAACTCAGGCTCAGACAGCAGGTTTTGGATTTGTCTCCCCTCCCTGTTCAAGGCAAAAGCCACCAAGCTGCTTGAGGGAGCAGGACTTGCACAGCTTCACGATGGCACGGAACAGGAAAACAAGTTCCCACCCTACTGGTTTCTGACTCCCAGCCCTTGACTGAACTGGTGTCTGCGTTCCCCCCTTCTCTTTTCTGAACCTGACTTACTGCAGCATTTACCTGATTTAGGTTTGCTCTTCTTTCATGCTTTCCTCAGGAGCACCAACATCTGGGATGTTGCAAGATATATAAAGCTTTTGGCTGTATTTATGTGTATTGAAATGTACTTTACATGGTACAGCTGCACACACCCTTTCCACTATTCAGCCTCCTCTCCTCCCACTTAAAAACAAGCCTTTTGAAAGCAGAAGGGAAGAATAATTAAAAAAAATTGTAATCTGCCTCAGGTAATGACATGATTGAAACATCACCATTTTGTCTGGAGGGTCACAGGACGGCTTTATGAGAAAGCTTTAAAGCTGCTAACTCTAAAGAACCTTTGATATTTCGCCTTTTGTTGTTGCTAACGTATTCTGCTTCCTGACTCTTGGAAACAAAGCCTGTACCGTGGGCCCTGTCGCTTCAACAAATTTGGTGCCAAACATGCTATGCCATGGGGCAGTTTGACAATCTAAGAAGATTAATTGAGCATATACATTTGAGATCTTCCAAGCCGTGTAAGTAATTTAGATACTTAACATGAAGTAGACATCGCAGGCCTGCAGACTGCTTTGGGAATACGATCCTTGGTCTTATATATTTCAGCTAGATGTGGTGTGGACCCTATGTGGTGATCTGGGTTTTAGCAAGGGAAAGTTTAGTGGCTCATGCTTCATTGTAACAGATAGATATGGAAGGGAAAACATAACTGATCTACTGAAAAGTACTCGTGATAGCATTAACAATAGACCTGATTGGCCAAAATGAGATTCCCACTCCTTAAATTACAAAATTGTCACTCAGAAGTAGCAATGGAGTTTTTTTAGCTTTGGACTAAGTCTTCTTGACTGTTTTAAAAGAACCAGGGAAGCCTGGGAATAATTCCTCACTTAGCAGTTCATATCATATCATTTCCTTGCTAGTTCTGTCTTTTACTGTGATTATGAACTAATATTTTATAGAACGTGATTTTTACAAAACTGTTCAGTTCCCAGAGTTGTTTAAATCTGGCAGGCAGGAATAGTTCTCCAATGGTTTGTGTTTAGTAGGCTTTGAAATGATCTGATACTTGCTCAGACAAAGTTATTTCTGATCAAACACTAGTAAACATAAAATAGAAAAATAAATCTTAAAAATAATTCATTAGACTAATAAATTCCAAAAGAATGAAAGAGAATTTGGGGAGAGGGTGTTGTGTATAAACCTTACTCAACTAGCTGTAAAAAGGTTCTTGGGCTATGGTTCCCAGATATGTTTCACTCAACAGCAGCTCATACAAACGTTTACAAGAAACAAATAAGATGGATCATGAGTGCAATTGAAAATAATGTGTGGCTTTTACTTGGAACGACATTAACGGATACTTCTTAAAATCATACTGACATTTCTATTTGTACAAGAGCCTATTTGAGGAAAATATCTGTGTAAATACAAGATCCAAGAGCATTGGAAAAGATCTAGAATTTTGCACTCTAGCCAAAACCAAATGAAGACAAATGAAATTGAAGTGGTGCTAGCCAAATGAAGCCAAATCAAACCATGGGCACTACTGGGACATGTCCATCATAAGCTTCTGGCAAAGACTTTTAGCAACTGAAAATGTTTCTGCTATTGCTTTTACAATGTGAATGGTTTGGTTCTTAGAAAGAGCTGTTTCTTGCTTGTGAAAATCAATGGAAATATTTAGCCTCTGGGTCCTGATGGAAAGTTGCCTCAGCTGAATTTAGCCAGAGACTCAATAACTTTGCCTAGAAATTGTCTTCACCAGCCACCAAATAAGATAAATGAGATGTCTAGGCTTGCAACGTAACTATTGATGTCTTTTGTGATACCAATGAGAGGGCATTAGTCTGCCATATTAGAAGAATAATTAATAATTATTATACATTTCATATATGTCTGCCATCCTGGGAAAAAATAAAAAGGTTGCTCCACCACCTTTTGATATGGAGTAATAAACTACTTTTCTCTTATTTATTTATTTATTTATTTATCTCTTCCCTGGACCCACCCAACTCCTGGAGGCAATTTCCTGTAAAAGAGGGAGGTACAGGCAGCTTATGGAATATATGAATTCTATTTTATATGTCGTGTTGTCAGATACATTTAGCAGAGATGGGTGCAAAACATCTTACGGAATCAACAACTAATTTATAGGTGAAATACTGATTTTTTAAGTGATTTTGTCTTGGTTTCAAAAACTATTTTTTTTTAATCTTCTGCACAGGTTCATACTGAAACCATAAAACATAGAATTCAGTCCACCTTATAGCCCTGGAAGGTGATGACAACAAGCTCTAAGGTGTCAGTGGGACGCTTTAGACAATCTAGAAGCTGCTGTGAATATTGCCCATGTTCATAGCATCTAAGAGTTTCCGCAGTTTTAAAGGAGGGTAGATGGTATGACTGGATTTTGATGTAGACCAACTCAAATATTTTCAGCTTTCATTTTGGTGTCTGTTCCAATGATTCACCTGTTAGGATTGATGTGATGGAGAACTGCAGGCCACAGGGCTGTTCTCAGAGGGGACCGTGCTCAGGCAACTCAAGTTGTCCAGGACCACCATCACAAACCACAACACCAACACTCTTAACAACATGTTAACAATCGTAACAACACAAAAAACTATGCAGCATGGAAGGAAGTTATAATCTGGAGATTTCTTAAATGATGTGTAAAAACTGAACTTCGTTAGCATAGGAGTAAGTGAGACATTTTTCATAGACACATTACTGATTAACATATTGTCATGGACTTACAGCTGGGAGGTCCTCTGGGTAGTTTATTCATTTCTTTACCCAGTATGCTCCATATAGACAGTGTTTGCCCTCCTTGAGCTCTGTCTTGGCTATGATATAAGGAAAGGAGGGGAAAGAAAGCAAATGCTATGGAAAACAAAAGCGGTCTGAAGTATAGCTGAAGCTAGCTCCAGCTGTAACAACAGGGTTGTGGGTTTCTAAATTTTAATCTCCCAGAAGAATCTGTATCAAATTCTTTAGCCCAGAGGTCAAAAAGGTTTTAGTAATGGAACAGGACAACTTGGCTTGTAAAGTCTTCTGGGCAAAGGTCTTCCATTGTCTGTCTGAGCACATCTGTGAAATATGTCTATGAAAGGTGCTTCAAAGCCACACAGTAATATGGTTTTTTTTTTGTTTTCTATCATGTCACTAGCTGCAAAGATGACACACTACACAAGACAAAATTCGGACTGATGATGTAGCAGACAGCAAAAACAACTCTCTCTCTGAGCAAATAGGTAAGCAGATTACACATGTTCTTGAGCATAGCCCATAATCATAGCAGGAACTATATCAGGAATATTTTTTGTTTTTTCTCATTCTGGTGGTATTCAGATACAAAAGTGTGTGTGATTAAGAATACAGACTGTGCAACTTCGGAGATTCAGGATGTTTAGTACTGGTAAGAAATTGAAATAAAGTTGTATAAGTTGGTTGGGAAAATGTGATGTGAAGCCCTAGCAACATGGAAAATAAATGATGACTCTCTGATCTCTCAGGACTGCTTCTCCAGGTCCTGTGAGAGTCCAAGCAGGACCTTCCATCACGCAGCTCAGCACCAGCCTAGCACTGCAAGCCATTCCTCTGCAAAACAGAGCTACTCACATCACCAACCCATGGCACAGGCTACTGTCCAAATGGGCAGATGTGTGAGAGAGGGTAGATGACCAACACCACCCCTGTGGTCAAATATAAAGAAAGATAAGTTTTCCATTTCCCACAAAAATATCTCTTTCCACAGTGCTAGGAAACCTAGCATACGTTTCGTATACAATACCAGAGAAAGTTGAGTAACAAAATAAATGCCAGCGTGAAAGGCAAGGGGTGAGGCATACGTACAGTAAGTCTGGTAGGAAATACAAGCTAATCTTGAGCCACAATGTGAGCACACAAGGTCTAGAGACAAACCTTTGGTTTCTATTGCAGCAGGAACTGAGCCTAGCCCTCTGTGCCATGCTGGACCCTAAACGATGACCTAACCTTCAATCATTCATGGGTTTTGTGGCTTGCAAATATTAATTGCTATATAGATGGGGGAATCAAAGCTTCTGCCATAGTGCAGAATCTTTCTCCCCTTCCCTGTCTCCTCAAAGTTTAAAAGTGGGCACTTTTCCTCATTGCTCCAGCTCTCACAGGACAGAGCCAGAATGTCCCCATTTAAGCGGAGCAAACGTTTTTCCAAAGGGTCAAAGTTCACAACGAGCTTGTAAGCAGATTATGAAGCTGGTAGAAAGGCCAAAGGCACCCTAAGTCTTTACATTCCCAAAGTGCTGTGTTAAACTCTAGCCCAAGGATGTACTTAACCCCAAAGAGAACGGAGGTCAAGTGAACTTGCAGCGTTTCAAATGCAATCAGCTTGGAAAAGTAGCTGTTTATAAAGAAGTATATTACAGAGACAAGCTAATGTTAGCATTCCCTCTCTGCAAATAAGCCTGACCTATTGCTAGTCTTGTCAAAGATCTGCCATGTTTGTTTTATAGCATCGAACAGTAAGACTTTATTTCAGTTTAGGTTAATTCCCAGGGAACATTTTGGCTTAGGGGCATTGAAAGTCGAAGGAGATGTGGGGGGAGTATTTATGCCATCTGTCTTTAGGTACTTAATTCAGACTGGCTCCATACACTGTCAGCAGAGGGAAGGAGGTGTTTCCAGAAGGCAGTTTTGAGTACCCAAACTGCACCCTGAACCAGTATCTCAGTGCTCCCCTCTTTCCACAAAGTTTGCAGAGCCCCAAGTTCAGCCACGCAGAGATAGAGCTTTGAACTTTCTCTGTATTTTCTTTAAGGTATTCAGAGCTGTGTGTAAGGTGGTAATTGACCCTCATAACCACCACCATCACCCCCGGCATTTATAACACCCAGCTGGTGTGCATGTGCGTGCTGCACGGCAGGAATGCATCACAGATAGGGGTGTCAGGCAGAGTGGGGCCACAGCACAGGGCAGCACAGTGCTTCTGCAGCCAAACACACATCTTGGAAAACAAAACAAAACAAAACAAAACAAACATAACAACAACAAAACAAAACAAAACAAACAAACAAAAATGTTCCACTGGGACAAGCTTTGTCCAGCCTCACCAGCCCCTTGTACTTTTCCACCAGGGACAGGTATACCTAATGACTGTGGCACGTATAGCAAAAAGACACTGTTGAGTTTGCTGAGGACACTCAATAGTCCCATTTTGTTTTTCTTAGGATGAAAAGGAACAAACCTCTTTTTTGGCATCAATAACTTTGTCTTAAACGGGAACAACATAACAAATATGTAACAAATCTTAAGGTCGCCTTTAAAAGGCTGTAGCAACTAAGAGCATGTCTCCTATGAAGACCTTATGCTGTACATGTCATCACTTATTATGCCTATTCCTATAACCATCGTAATTAATATTACCATAACCACTAGGGTGGCACTAGCAATAGCAC
This sequence comes from Cygnus atratus, assembly GCF_013377495.2. Classification (NCBI taxonomy): domain Eukaryota; kingdom Metazoa; phylum Chordata; class Aves; order Anseriformes; family Anatidae; genus Cygnus; species Cygnus atratus. Next base: position 9,920,641 of record NC_066375.1, on the reverse strand, counting down.
TGAGGAACCACAGTCATGAACTAAGATCCCTTTTTGTGGGTGTCAGCAGGACAGCATGAAGTCAGCATAGGAAGTCAAATGCAATATTTTTTCAGAGACAGCTCAGCAATACCTTATATTATCACTGCAAGACACCAGTTGAGATGTGGCAAAAAGCAAGGGATGAGTGGGCGATACTCCACTCAGTACTGATGATTTCCCAGCATATTTCTGCATCTACAATATTCGCATGCTCCAGGTGCCAAATATTGCTTGGGTGGACATTGGACTTGTACGGGTATTTCATGGAAGAAACAAGTCTTTTCTAGCCCTTTAAGTGTTCTCAGGAGGTTTTGCCTCTTTGTTTTTGGTTTATGATAATATTAATCTTGTGTGAAACTTTCAAAATTCTGAAGCTTAGAAGTTGTTTCTGTAAAGCCCAGAAGTGTGCTGTGGAATGTGTAAAGTTTTAATATTTGAGGATTTTATAACAGTCTCAGAAACACTTCTGCTCTGTCAGGTAGACTGACTATTCTTGAGCCAGGAAGCAATTAAAATATGTAATACGTATATTTATTCTTATATGTAGACTTTGTCTCCAAAAAGGAAATTTTCAAGTGCCCTTTCTTTGTAAGAATTTAAGAACAAATTAAGCAAGCATTTCTCATGGCAGATCCAGATAGATTTAGTATGGGTTATGAGAAGGGAAACTCTCAGGGAACATTTTAAAGGCAGTGAAAATTCTCTATCCAGGAGAGCACAATGATTTCAGTTTTCCTGGGATGCCACACATCTTGCTCAAGAGCCCTGAGTGTTGAACAATCCATTAAGAAATGCTGTCTTCAGTACAGCTCTCTCAGCTCTTTCACAAGTAATTGCCTAATTGCAATAGTATCATTTATTAGCTTCTTTGCTTGAGGCTTCTTCAGCTTCAGCTTCTGCTCTTGGGCATCCTCCTTTGAATTGTAGCATATACCTCAGCTAATTATAATGTGGTATCACTTGATAAAGCCAACTGAGATCATAATGGGAAGACACTGAAACATCTGCCAAGATCTGAAAATTGCATTTTTCTTTTTACTTGCGCCAAAGACAGGTTACCTGTAATTAGTTCTAATTTATAAATAAGTGCAGTCTGTACTTCTAAAAGTTACAATATCATGCCTTGCCCCCTTTTTAGAGACAAGTTAGGAATCATACATCTCAATCAACTGTATGCCTTTTCTGTGTTGTCAGGAATAATAGCCTTGCATGAGAAATTAGGTGAGAAAAGGAGAAAGGGATTTTTACAAGCACCATCTAAATAATCACAGGACACAAATCCAGAGTGACAAAAACAGTGGATCATGTCCCAAAAACTGAAATCACAGGAGTTCCAAAATTGTCAATACACATTCTTTTTGTACGCTGCTGGAATTTTGAATATTTATTATTCAGGCTTTACAGCTATTTTTCAAATCCTTTTGAAATCTCTTTTTGTGTTGTTATTTTTAACTCTATCTGTGATTCTCAAATCATCACATGTCTCCAGGAGCTGGGATTTCGGAAAAAAAAAAAAAAAAAACCTACTTTCACAAGAGCTGGAAAACTGTGATCAGGTATATCTCAGCCTCTATTATATATGCACAGATTTTTTATTATTATACTTATTTTTTAAGCCTTATTTGTTCTTGTAGGATTCAAATGGTTCTGCCTGTTTTGACACAAGCTGTAATCATGGCAGGACAGTGTAGGTAGACAAGCAGCCCCCTGGCCAGGTACAGTTTTGTGAGAGCACCAGGCTGGAGCTTCAAAGGGGCCATGCAGAGGGACTGAGGCAAAAAAAAAATGCCTATGGATTTTAAATAGCTTTGCAGCCTAGATTTGAGACACTCTGACAGTCAAACACAGTGTAAGCTGCTTTCACCAACCCCTATTATTATGTTCCTGATTATCAGCAGCCCTTCGTAGCAGTCTTCTTCAATATAGATTTAGGAAGGAAAGAGAAATCACCTCATTACTATCAACACTTTGGCATTTGCCTTCTGCCCACAGCTCCAAGTACGTGCTGTGGAGAAGCTCTGTGTAGGGAGCACTTCTCGTTTTGCAGATGCCTTCCTGTTGTCCAAAAAAACATCTCTCTCCATTTTCTTGTGCCACCTGATATGCTTCCCAGTACACACCCTGCCTTCTGGCCACCACCCTTGAGATGGACTAGGCTGAACAGGCAGTCAAAGATGAAGTGATGACTGGTGCCTTGAGCTTGTGACATCCCCTTTGGTCTGTTTTTAGAAGGCTGTTGAAGATAAGCTGTTAGCAGGCTACTTAGGCCAAGAATTAAAAAAAGATGCAAAAGAAGATGGTAGATGTGCTGAGGAGGACACTGAGCTGTACAGAAATACAGGGAGTACTTTCCAGAAGGACTGCTCCCTTTGCAGGCTCATTTTGTGCCTCGAAATGCCTGCCTGCAATTTTGCACCCCAAGTGGGAGGACAGGTGGAAGCCTGATTCTAAGCAGTTTTAATGACTTGATTGTACATAATAGTAATCATGCAGTACAGGATCCCAGCTTCTCCCCATCACCCACTTTGTAAAGACTTTATTTATTTATTTTCCAGATATTATCCCTCATATAAGGAGCTGAACCAGAGAACAAACGCATAACTGTGTCAAGATAAAACCCTGGCTTCTTGAATTTCTTGACTCACCCTGGAAATGGATTTTATGTCCATGTCTGTGGTTTCTCGTCTCTCTCTTCCTTATTTCTAACAACCACTTTGTATTAAATGTTTCATCACAGACATTTGGTCATCCTTTAAGTCTTTTGCTGAATACTTGCTTGTGTTGCAGTTCATCCACAAATAAAGACGAGAGTGAGTAATGAGAAAATAAACCTTCCCCTGTGCTGTTTCTCTTGCTTCTCTGCTTCTGCTGCCATGGTTTGACCAGAGTAACTGTGGGCTGCAGAGGTTGCTGCACCCTCGCAGGAGATGGAGAGGCACTTGGAGGAAAGGAGAAGACAATTCGGCCTCCTTGGTTTTGCTTTAAGAGATTAATGATGGGTGTCAATCAGGAACCTGTTTTCTAGTCAGAAGCCTTTCTTTAGAATCCAATTAATGTCAGGTAAATTACAGACCAGCTGTTTACTACTTTTGACTGATTAATATGTTCTATTTTAAAAGCAAACCGCTAATCTTCAGACAAGTCATCACCATCCCAACCTGCCCAAACACTTGATAAATCTTTACATTAGGTAGGTGCTTTAAATCATTACTTCAGAGTCAACGTGGCAGATATGTAGTATCCAGTGATGTTCTTGCTCTGTAGAACTTTGCAGAAATCATTCAGAACATACTTCTCTAGGACATTTCTGCTCATACTGCACCAAGTGTTGCTCTAATCCAGACAATTTGAAGTTTGGGATATTGGCTCTTGGGGATATTTCAAATACTTTCGTTGAGCACTGAAAATTTCCATCTGGGTGATGTACATTTCTAAAAACCATTAACAGGTTCAGCACTTATGAATTTCATTAGATTAAGCTCAAGAAATTTGACAAGAGTCTTCAAGGTCGTTGTATTCTACAATTAGGCTTAATAGAATAGTGCAGTCTTTGCCTAAAATATGCCATTAGCAGGTGGTTTCCTTACAGTTGAAACGGGTTAAAAAACAAACCACAAATACACTACTTTTTAGTCACATTTAGGCAGAAACTTGAATGTTGGTTCACAAATATTCTAGCTTTGGCTGGATGTGAAGTATTGATTTACATTAACTCCTCCAGCTGTTCTAGAAATTGCATCCCAATTTTGTAATACTGAATTTCACCAAAAATAAGAACACATTTTGGTAAAATACTTATTGATGTTAACTTGTTTTCAGCCATATATTACTGATGATAAAGTGCTGTGCATTATTTGATTTTTGTTCAGAAGCATAGGACGCTCACACAGTGGTAATTTCTTTTCACTCTGTGTGTGTGCTTGCCTGTGTGTGTGTGATCATAGCTATGCTTTTTGTGAAAGTTTTGTGCTCTCCAAAGAAGCAGTATGAAGCAATCAGTTAGCTCAAGATACCAGACAGGGATTCACAAGCCCAGGTCCTGCTCTTGGTTTCAGCAGGGACCTTTGACAAATCACTCCATCTCTTCCCCATTCTCTTTCCCCTCCTGCATATGATCTTTTGGTTTCATCCCCACCATAATCTCCTCAGGACAGAAGTCATCCAGGACAGGTTTTTGCACAGCGCTCACCCATCACTGTCAGTTCACCTTGATCCTTGTCTCTCTCCGTCTTCTCTCTCCACACCCTGACACTGTGGTCACATCCACAGATGTCTCAAAGCCCTCCAAGACTGGGGCTCAACTGGTGCTGCAGTGGCTGTGCCCTTGCAGAGGGAACAGTGGGGAACATCCAGCGCTCCTCTGAGCACCACGAGTTTTGCTAGGATTAACCCAGCCACTTGTTTATTCCCCAGGTTAATTTCACATGCCAAGCACCAAGCTTGTGTTAATTATATGATTTACGGGCTGTGTTTTTCTTTTCATTGCATCGTAAAAAATGGCTTGAATAAAGATGCTTGTTCTGGTAAATTTTCACTCGTTTGTGAATGGCCTGGAAATAGTTAACAGCAAGCACATACTCTGGGCCAAAAGGGACCGGAAGGTTCAGATTATTGCCTTATTTATTTTATTTTATTCCTAATTAACATTTTACAAGCTCTGAATATGTTTACAGAAGTACATGCAGGAAAGGGCATATGAACAAACAGAATTAATAGTCATCGACAGCTCCATAACATACCCAGAAGATTAAAATATCATAGAGCAGTCTTTTGCTTTTTTTCTGGTGGAAGACAGACAGGCCCATTTACAATAAGAATAAAAGTTCACCTTGATGGTTTTATTTTCTAACCCAAGCCCAAGTATTCAGGAGGAAAACCTGATCTGCTGGTGGGGAAATCCACCAAATGGCTTTTTCAGGGAGAGTCTGAATGTTGATGACGATCTGGGGTTGTTGGATTGGAGGGGAAAGGGGGGAAGAGCTAATCCTGTGGATAAAATTATAAAATTGTTAAAATTAGGAAACGGTTGATGTTTTCAAACAGACCAGAATAAACTTATTACTTAGATCTGCTGAAAAGTTTCCACCTTTCTGGTGAGCCCTGGAGGAGCACCTCGCTCCTGTCCTGCCTGCTGCAGAAGCAATATTGAATCCTTTTAAACAAATCACCACCCTCTTTTCCCTAAGCTTTGTCTGCTGCTTGCATTGGTAAATGCAAGAGTTCTGGGTCCCATCAGCCAATTGCCCAAGGAGAGTTTTATGACCATTTTTTTTAACTGCCAAGGGAGAGGCTAAGGCTGTTTATCAGAGAACTGCAAATGCTCAGTCCTCCAAGAAATGTTCATATAATGCCCTTGGGATAAACATTGCCTTACTGAAGTGTTCTTAAGCTGTCCATTACTTTCCTTTTGAGAAAGAAAAAGAAAGATATTACCAAGAAACAGGGAATGATTGCACAGCATGGTTAAAATCAGAAATTATCTGTTGATGGGGAAAAAAAAAATCACACTTTTCTCCCAAAATGCATTCTTAATTGGGAACAGATCAGTACTGAGGAGATCTGGGTGTAGATAAATTAACCTTTCCTGCTTAGCTAGGGTGCAAAAGAAAAACATCTTCAAGAACTTTAACCATCACGATAGAAAAAAAATGTGCTTCATTACTCATTCTACCAGTTTTTCTGTGATCTCGAGCAGAACACAAACCTAAGTAAATTATTCATCTATAGTATCTGAATTTCAGTTGGATAATATTGTGAAAGGAGTTTTACATGCATTTAGATGCATGTTGAAATCCATGAGAGTTACAGTTCCAAATTGCTTGAGTATCTCTGAGAAGCTCGGCGAGCACTTGTCAGCTTCTTTAGACATGTAGGTGTTTTCTGTCTCCTCGCTCCTTTGTGAATCCCAGTTTTAGGGCCAGACATTCACCATATTCCTGAAACATGAATATATTAGTTACAACTTGGTATTATTTGCATAGTTTTTCCCTCCCTCCAAATTCTCACGGTTTCCAATGTCAGCACAGCTCTGCCAGAAGTAAGGTTGGAACTCTCTCGTAAGCAAGTTGTTGCTCCTTGGTGTTGCTTTTACCACTGAGTTTCCTTTGCTGACTCAGAAGGGCCTCATAATTCTGCTTTTTCCAGCAAACCACCATCAGTCAGAGTTGTCTTTCAGGGTAGTAGCAGAAGAAGGAAACTAGTAAAAAAGAGTCAGCATCAACAGATGATAGAGGAAAAATACAGGATCTTGATCAGCAGAGGACACAGCTATTTGAAGCATCAGTGAGTTTTAGCTACTGCAATAGCCCTTTTGGCTGGAGATAAATGGAGGCTGATTCCTATCTCCGCCCAGGGAACACCATGAGGTACACCATCTGTGGCAGCAGTTGCATGCGCTAGCAGTCCTTGTTGCTTCTTCATCAAGACCATGATCTTAGTGCAACTATTCAGCTACTGGCCAATATTCTTCTATTACTGTTATCTAATTATGCAGGGAAACCTGCAGGTCATGCTTGATTCCCAGACAAGGAGAGGGCCAAAAAAAAATTCACTTGAAACTGGTTTATGTCAAAGGGTGAATAACAGTGTGGCATAAACAAACAGCCCAACACGTTATCCTGTTTACATGGGATCAGAGAACGTTTGTAAGTCTGAGTCCTGAGGGAGACACTTGTAGTAATAATGTCCAGACTTCCTTTGCACAATGTTCAGAACTGCAGGAGAAAGGGAGAGAAAAATGAGTTTTAAGTGTTTTGTGAGAAAGAAATTGTGTAATGGGAAATTGATGTTGTTCCACTTTGCAACATTTTGTGCAAATGTGCAGATGTAAGTTTTCATCTGTCTTCAGAGAGTTCAGCCTATTGCTGGAGATTTGTGTAGTAGCATCAGGATTAAAGAGTGTTTGTATCTGTCCCAGATTTGTTTCAATTTTTATTTCTTGGATTCATACTTTCACAAAAAAAAAAAAAAAAAAGTTCAGCTTTTTATAAAAGAGTAATTTAATAACAGCAAGCTTTTACCAGGTAGAACTGAGCTACTCTTTCCTCTGTTGTAAAATTGTTGTCTGTGATTTCATTTCTGAAGAAATTTCATGTGGTATTGTTCTGTTCTGCTTTTTGAAGATTACTGGATACCGGGAGGAACTTATCTATCGTAAAACACTGAGAGTCAGTCCTAGGATGTTCCACCACCACAAATTCAAAGTCCAGACAAGGCAGCCTTCTCCTCTCATGAGATCTAAAGAACTGATGAATAACTCTTGCCCAAGTCATGCTCAGATGTTGTAAGCAACCAACAGTAGATGAATTCAAAAAGGCTGTGTGGTTGATGATTGTAATATGGTGGAGAAAAGTCCCTGTCTCTGCCTTGTTTTCATACAAACAAAACATGAGTGGGAAATACTCCTGTGCAGGATTTAGTCCTGCCTGCTTTCCACTGACCACTACATGGTACCAAGATCTTATCTCCTAACCTGGTCATCGTGGAGGAGCACAGCTCAGGTGCTAGGCTCACATTCCATGACCACTGAACACGGATGGGAGGGGTAGAAATTTGTGAAGGTCTGTGTAGCAGAGCTATTGTGCAGGGACAGACGGTGTTTGCTTGAATGGAAATGCTGCCTCATGGGACCTGAGCATGCTTTGTACACTCATTGTCCTCACTCAGTCATATCCCTTCAAGTGCACTGCATTTTCTGTCAGGTACTGCAGCCTCCATCCAGTTCACTGTAGCATGCAACTCAGTCAAGCTACCAATCCCATGATATGGATTACTGCACAGCCTCACTGAATTAAATCTTTTAACTTAGAAATGTTAAAAACCAGAAATTTATAACATGTAACTATTCTAAACCCTTTTTGTAGAACTTTCTATCCAGTAAAAACTGTTCATCTTTCATCCTTGACTGGAAGTTGAGACGTTCAGATAGATCATAGAAACAGTTACAGTCCTGAAAACATCCATAGGCTAGAAAATGCCCTAAATAAAATTAATCATAAATTACTTCAGATAATTTAGCAATTCTAAGGAGTCTCAAGTAGAATTTTTTTAAAGAGAAGAAAAAAAAACTCTTTGTGGTTTTTGTTTTGTTTTCTTTGTTTATTTTTGGAATATTTTCTCTCAACTGATGTTACTTTTAACACAGAAATATCCTGTTTATATTTTTAAATGTCTAATTCTGCTCCCAAGGAGGGCACAATCTGATCTGGGCTCCAAGCCTGAGCAGGGGTAGATATAAAGAACCCATTAATCATCTTCACCGTGTTAGCAGTGGGGAGAGAGAAGCAACCTTTTTTTTCTGAAACTCCTTCTTCTGCAAGGGGTCAGCAGAGTGGTCAGGAGCTGCAGTGGGAGAAGTGCCTGACAGAACCATACTGCTTCTGCTCGATAATCCCAGCCCCCTGTGTCCCTCTGTGTTACAGTGTGGGCCAAACTGTGTTCCTCAACAGCTGATTCTTGGCCATGTCCAACGCCTTGCCATGCCAAGTGAGAGCTGGTCTAAACGCCTCTTCTCCTAGCACGTGGACAACCAGAGACCAGACGTGGCTGTGAGAACCACGATGTGTCTGCACCCAGCTCCTGAGGCAGCCCATGTAAAAGCATCCCCTTTCTTTGGGGATTAAGTAGAATTGCCTGTGGTTTATAATTGAGATTGAGATCAGGAATACCATCTGTAGACAGCCTTTTACTCTTGATTTCATTTGTCACTCTGCAGTTTGACATGCAGACCCTGGCTTGAGAGTTAAAACTTCAGCAAACAGCAAAAAGTTCAAGGAAACATTTGGAAATGAGGATCTCTTGACTAATGGTACTTATTTGGACCCCCTTTGATCAAGTATAATGACGCTTAAAAGACAGAGTATTTGGGTTGAGAGTTCTTAAGTGGAAATCATATTTAATGCCCCTATCACTGCTTCTTAAGGGAAAAAAAATATTATTTTTTTTAAAAGAAGAAGAAAAAAGCATGCACAATAGGGACTTCAAGGTTGCCTCCCCTTCTCCCATCCTGGTTTATGACAGAGGTGAAATTTTTTGCTTTGCTATTTATTGACTTGCTTTAGTGTTCTCAGATGGAAACATTATCAGACTCATCACCACAGGATAGATCAAAGACAGCAGATCTGACTCCTCCCCGGGGTGAAGATAAACTGCTGCACTTGACCTGCACCTGGAATGTTTAATGGGGTCAAAATGTAGAAAAATAATAGTAGTCATTCCCTTCCACCTCCGCACCAGCCTTCCCTGGGATCCTTTAATGGCTACTGCATAGGACAAAGCAGGGGCTTGTATTCCTTTCAGACATGGATCATTTCTAAAAGTAAAATTTTGGACAACTGGGAAGTCCATTGCTTTTTGCCTCCTTCAGCAAAGGACTCTTTTTTCAAAATTCAGGAAGAGACAAACACTAAGTCCCTTCAATTTCCTTTTAAATTGCTGCCTACCAGACTCTTCCTCCCAACTAACAAAATAAGCCTCTTCTCTTGCCCTAATCCTCCTCTCTTTTTTTCTTTTCTTTTTTCTTTTTTTAAGCTTAGATTGTCTTAAAAGAAATGGTGTTCCAACCTTGCTTTCCTTCTTGGCACTGAAGGAGAAATATCTGTAGGACTGAAGGGAACTGTCTTGTCTCAGGATCAAAGCAGCAGACTTCATGGGCCCGAGCGCGCAACCAGCGTCAATGTGAAGCACAGCAGGCAGCTCTGTAACAGCAAGCAGTAGAGACTGCATCACACCTTGTGTCTCCTAATGATGGCCTCTATTTTGCTTGCAAAAATCCTGCTACAGCAGCTGCCTCTGGCCATGTGCAAAGTGCCCCTGCCTTTTGTTGTGATCATGAGCTCCAGGATCCTGTTAGTTTGCAGTAAATCACTCACAGCAGCCCCAAAAATGTATAATTTGGTCAAGTCATGCGCCAGCTGGTGTCCTGTAGAGAGTCTGTCTACAGACACCTTTGTGGGTTGCCTCTTCTATTTCCTGAGCATGAGAAGCCCTTATTTCAGATCCTGAGCTTATTGCAGCTTCTGGGTGACTGCCATGACCTCATTTATAATGTTGCAGAGCTGCACTGATTCATCTCTTCAGGAAATATGGTCTCACTAGGCTTGTCCAGCAAAATATGGACAAGCTGTGAGTGACCCCGTTTCCACTGTATAAGCTCTCTCCAAAACAGAAACAGTCTCTTCTTGGCACTGCCGTTGTTTTATGAGTGCCTCGGAGTTCTTGTGAAGGGGAAAGGTGTCCAGTATTGCAAACCGTGGTACAGTGCTAATAATAAATGCACAATACAGGCAGCTTTGAAAGCAATGTTCTAAGAGTGTGTGGTTTTGAAATGTGCTTTGCAAAACCCACACCATTTTAGCACCAGCTCAACCTGCTACCTTCATTCTCAAGTCTCTTCAATCCCAATTTTACCAGGAATAAATGTAGGCTAGTCCATTAGAGCTGTAACTTGTTTGCTGAGAGATTCCTGGAATACATCAAGAGGCTTCCTGAGTAACTGAAATGGTCACTAAAGTTACTTCTCACTGCATTTTGGAACTAGCTAAACCCAAATCTTTCAGATAGCAAAGGCTTTCCACTTTCCCTGACTCTGGGAATTAAGGCACATACTAAGCATGTTTCCAAAAAATGGTCTGCATCATTTCAGCTTATCTGTAGCCCCCACCAATCATTCCTCCTGGTGCACAGGCCTCGTCTAACACAATAAATCAGAGATAGAGGTTCACCTTGAAAATCACCTTTTGATAGAGGAGACCATGGGAAGCGTAATGATACTGTCTGAAAGTTACAGGGTTTTATTAGCTGTATGGACAGTTTCCCTATCTAAGCACATCTTTAGCATCAAAACAGACACATGAAGGAATACAATGGGCACGGTGAGCAGAACACCCACTGGTACAAATACTCCTGGCAGCAAGCTGTCATAGCTTGACTTCAATGACTTAAATACTCCTAATTTGCTATTTGTGTTTTGTTACCTTCTGACAAATCCCCACCTGCCCACCTGCAGGTATGCATTGCCTGGGGTGCTAAGTGAGAGATATGGCTAAGGGAAAAATCCACTGGCAATACCAAAATACCATTAAGAGCCAGAGCTCGGTTAAATGCAGGAAATATCCTTTCTTCTGCACCCTGTTACCCAATCACGTGTTATGGAGGCCGAGTCATAATGTCCTGCAGGGCACTGACAGTTTAGGATGGGCACGTACAAGAAGATTGCTGATATCATGGAAATGGGAAGTGTGTTCCTAGCATTAGCCCTTGAAGCAGAGTTGATTTATTTGGATTGCCTTTGATCTTTTAATTACAATATGTTTTCATTCTCAAAGCCATGGGTCCAGTTTATCTTGCTATAATTCACATGTATTAGTTTCCTTATTCTTGGCACCTCAGAGCTGCAAGTCTGTGCCTCTCCTGTAGGACAAGGAGAGGTGAACCTTGCATTTTGGCTTCAGAGTGCTGCTGCTGGGGCCATTATGGAGAATTTGAGGTGATTCATTACTTAAAGATATTTGGGCCCATTCTCCAAAGTTGGAAAGAATTCTGGGCAATCTGCCCGCTCTACCCAAATTTGCTGGTGTTTTCCCAGAATATATGCAAAACTGAGGGTGAGGTGTATCAGTGTGTACTTTGAAAGAATATGTGAACTGCAAGGCAAAGATTGTATTTTGTTTCCTAATTCCTTTGTTTGACGTTTCTTGACAAGATATGCTAGTGTTGGAAGTAAACTAGAGTTTATTTCAACATAATGGCATAATGGAGTCAAATTGTTTTTTTCATGTGCTAGAAGTTCATTGTGGCCTTAAAGAACCTTTTTTTTTTTCCTCATTGGCTTGTATAAAGATGTCTAGTTGGAATCCACAGTGGGTGTAAAATGAAGAGGATTATTCTCTGCAGCAGCACAGCCATATTACTGTCATAACTTACACACTAGGTGTTTCTCTCAGGTCTTAACTCTTAGCTGTACCTCTTTAAAGCCCAATATACAGACATTCAAAAAGAAAATATGTGCATTTGTTTGGCAAGGGCCTACTGTCTTCTATATAAAATAAATAAATAACTTCCAGGAGAGGAAAAAGCCTTGGAGAAAGCAAGCGTTAATTTTTATAGCTAAATACCACTGAAAATCAGTAACCTGAAGAACTGTTTGCTCTTTTATATTTGCTCTATTAATCCCTGTTGGCATTAACAGAGATGTGCTGAGAAGGACAGTTTTGAGTAAACAAAAGTGGAATTAGTCCGGAGTAGAGCATTCACTTATCTGAGTCATTGAGTAGTTGGTTGGGAACAACAGAGGTCACAAATGATTTTGAGGTTTAGCCTATTTCTAGCTATGGATTTTCATTTTTGTAACTAAAACCCAAGCCAACTATAAAAAGTATTAATTTAATTCATATATGATAGACCCTAGCAGATCATCAGTACATTATAATGTGCATGCCTGGACAAAAACTTCCTGGAATGACCTCTGATGAACTCTAGATTACTTTGTCAGGTATTTATTGTCCATTTGGTGAGGCCTATATAAAAGAAAAGGAATGTTTTACTCACTCAGCTACAATGAACATCTCACCAATTGAACACAAGTGAGAAACTGTAAAATCTTCACTGTTAAAGCACCTAGCTTCAAGCACTTCTGAGTCTGCTCAGCTTTTTTTTTTTTTTTTCCTGCATCTTGGAGTGACTTGGACTTTTTAATATTTTAAACATAATATTTTAATATTAAGCCATTTTAATCTTTCTTACTTTGAAAACAATATACTAATCTTAATGCATAGGATCAAGTGTACCATTTCTAGCTGTATCTGTGCTATATCTTGTGTATCTAGCTATATCTTGTGCTGTAGAAAATTTGCCATAAGACTTTTCCCTCTGTGATAAGTGTTCACATGTATTTGGGAAGCTTCCTTTTCATCCCATATTCTTCTTGCTTAAATTGTTATGGGGAAACTGAAAGACATATTCTAAGCACCAGATTCTTGGGGTTTGGTTATCTGGCAATGGCAGCATAAAAGATGCAATATTTTTAGATATTTTTTCTCAACCAGTTTCAAAGTGGAAAGCATCATTTTGCTATGAAAGAGAAAGTTGTGTTTTTTTGGTAAGGCAAAAAGTCTTAGCCTATACAAAATGTCTCAATCATTTTCAATTCTTTTTTTAGAAGGAAGGAGCTTCTTTGACGTAACAAGTTCTCCTGCATTATTAAAGAAAGAGCAGGTATTTGTCTCTGAGGGGACATTTATGTGTTTTGGGAAAATTGAATCTGACTCAGAAAACATATATGCTTTCACTAGTTGGTTCAAGAAAGGCAAGATGTCCATCTCTTTTGAAAGGAGGAATCTGACAAAATTAAATCATAGGCTCCCTGCTCTGTGTACTTTCATTTCTATTCTCCTCAGTTTTAGCTAGGATTTTACATAAGTCTTTTTTAAATGAGGCAATTATCCCAGTCCATGAACTGCCTGGAACAAAATGTATAAGAAGATTCTCCTGAAACATCAGGAGAATAAATTTTCATGTCTGAATTCCAGTTGAAACTTCAAACGCCTTTTCATCTCTGTATTCTTCATTTAAAACCATGAACTTCCACTTAAACACCTCCACTCATCAATAACCCAGCTGAATGTTGCGATTAGGATGACAATGTCAAAAACAAGCCTATCTTTCATTTCCAGGGAGCCTTATTTAGAACCTGAGGTTCTATAAGGATGCTGAAGAATCTGAGATCTGGATCTCAGCTGCATGACCTATTTAAAGCAGATTATCTCAAAGGAAGCTGCAGGTCTTCTTGGGTTCTCATCTAGAGAACTTGTTTTGAACAAGCTAGGTGAAAATCATATTTATGAATAATAAATACGTGTTTTTAATAAGTAATAAATACTGTGTTTTTCTTTAATACTTAGGGCTTCTTTCTAGGTGATGGAAAGAGGCAGTCTGCAGAGTAACGCAGAACAGTTAAACTAACAAATACAAAAGCCATTTATATTTTCATATTGGAGCTGAAAGACAATTTCTTTCTTTCCTTCCTTCCTTCCTTCCTTCCTTCCTTCCTTCCTTCCTTCCTTCCTTCCTTCTTTCTCTTTCTTTCTTTCTTTCTTTCTTCTTTCTCTTTCTTTCTTTTTCTTTCTTTCTTTCTTTCTTTCTTTCTTTCTTTCTTTCTCAGAAACTTCACATTTGAGACATGGTAATAAGAAAAGAAGAGCAAATGGCACCACAATGCATTGACACTTTTGGAAAGAAAAAATAACTATTTAAGTCCTGGGGATAGATTTCACTGTAAATATAAATAAATAAATAAATAAATAAAAAGAACAGAAAATAATGTTTGTGGTCAGTTCCCAGCAACTACACTCTTTAATGCAAACCAATTGCATTTTTACCTGAAATATATGACAGATAGCTAAGGCACTAATGTTTTTCTCTGTTAATAAGCTCGATATGGAACAGAGCTCCTTTAGAATATGTACGGTAAAGTGGAAATGCATGCTTTGGTGACTGTTATAAAGCAGGCCAAAGATATGTCAAGTCCAATTAATGTCAATAAGGAACATCTGTATTTAGGCACCCAAGTTACTTAATGCAAACATTTCATAATTATATACTATAGCACACATGGAGCATTATGAGATGTGGTGTCCCAGTGTGAATAATATTCACATTTTTCAGATCAGTCAGCAGTCTTGGTCTGGCTTTGGCTCAGCTTGCAGTCTCCCCATAAGAGCATTTCTTTATAATATTGAATTAAGTACAATCCACATTTTTTCTCTTATCTGTGAAATCTTGTGGTTGTGGCTTGACTGTTTTTATAAAATGAAAGATCCAAGTGCATGTAAAGCTAGGGTTTGGGGGGCTTTCTTTTTTTTTTTTCCTGAGACATCTGTTTTTTTTCTTATATGCCTTAAGCCTGGGAAGGAAAGGTTCAAGTGGATGAAGCATAGCATGAAAGACTCCATGTCTAAAGGATTCTTCATCTCATAGAAAAAACAGCAAAGGGGCAAAAGAACAGCAGCGGACACCATTTCCTTCACCTGAATCATTAGGTGCACTGTGAAACGGTGGCTTAGCTCGAGTCTGCAGAAAGTGGAATAGATACCAACATTTATAGTCTGGGAATCTCAAAACTTCCTAAATACTTGTAAATTCAAAACCAGCCATGCAGCAATTGTTTAAACAAATGGAGCAGACTCTAGTAAGCTCAACTGCCACCCACACATAGTTTTCTACAGTACATGATGCCTTTTTGAGCTGGGTGGGTTTCTTGAGCTTGGTAGGTCTGCTGGGATGGAGCTCTGGGGTTGTGTGTTTTGGGATTTTAATGTTCAGTTTAGAGGAGCTACTAAAAAAGATGGAAAAGTCATCTGGTGCTTAATGTGAAACACATCACTTGCAGTGGAGCAGTCTCCGTCACTGGTAGACCTTTCCACCAGGCGTTCCCTCAAGCTGCCCAAGTCCCAGGGGCCGTCAGCTGAGACAAAAAAGGCTGTGAATGCTGAGGTACGAGCTCATCCAATCAATTACAGCCCCACAAAACCACCTCAGACAACCAGCAGGGAAAAGCTGATGAAGCTGCCGTATTAAAACCAGACTTGTAGGTAACTGGGAGGCTTTACCTAATCTGACAAATTGTGATTAATCCAGTCCGGGAAGAAACAGGTGTCAAGATGAGATTAGAGAAAATAGAATATCTTCCATTCGGCTAATATCTTGCCCAAGCATCAGTCACCAATACTTCTGTCTCCTTCATCCACCCATCCTGGCAGACTTTCACAACCCCACCTCATGGACTGCCAAAAAGAACACTACCATGAGCTAAGCTCCCACACTGTTTTTAGCAAGCTGCTATTGAGACCCCACCTATTTCAAGAAACATTCAAGCCTGAATACCCACTTCCCACTCTGTATATGTTCTGTCTTGTCTGGCTTTGTTTTTCTTCACTTGTGCCTTTGGAATATAATCACTTCAGGGCAGGGTCTAGTCATCTCTTTGGCACTTGACCTGCTCTTCATCGTATATTTACTGTTCAGAGCTTCTCTGTGAACTTCAGCGAGATCACCCTTTGGTCTTCTGTGATTAATAGTGCTAATTAATACTCAAATCAATCACATTTGCTTGTGTTCAGAAGAGAGGAATGCATAGTCATGTAAAAAAATAGCCAAGTAGTTTCAAACCTTCAAAAGTAGGTAGATCTCCATAGGAGAAGTTCTGGGTGGTGGTATTTTTACCATTAATTCCAACACCCTTTTAATCCTCTGGAAATTAAAAGTTTTGGGCGGGTTAAACAGATAACCAGTGATCAGGACTGGAAGAGGGTCTGTTCAGACCACTGTTCTTTTGCAGAGCTCAAAGCAAAGCCTTAACACGAATACTGCTGCTTCAGTTTCTCCCAAAAGCTCTCACAGGAAATAATGATGGTGGCCTCTTCACACCAACCCAGATGAATCCTGCATGTTTCAAAACTGAAATAAAGGATATCAATGCTGCAATGGAGGAAGAGGAGGTCAGGTGTTAGCTCCATGTGCTGGGATGGAGCTCGTACAGTTTGACTGACCATGGAGCTGTGGGGCAAAGGAAGACCAAGATATCAGCAGATCAGGCAGCCAGGAAGAGATTTTCCAAGCTTTGCCTAATAAATCTGCCCTAAAATCTTATTAATGACTAATGGGAGTTCTGTATATTCCTCCCATGCACTGCTCTGAACCTACAAATAACAGGATTTGTGTGATCCCCCTCCTACATGCTTTTCCCTCTAACCCACCAATAAAACCTTGGGAATAAAACAAACTTCAATGTGTGCACATTCTAATTATAAGCAGACAGAAGGAGAGCTCAGATCTAAGCTGGCTGAGATCCAGGGTTACCGGCAGAGGGATAAAGAGAGTGGAAGCAGGCCTTGCACCAGAAGAAAGAGCGAGAGATTTCTGACAAGTTTGAAGGGGAGGGTGATGGCAGAAAAAAACTATACATCCTCTAGTGCCTTTGAGTGCGGGTGAAGGATAATCGTGTGGCTAAGCCATAAGATTAGGAAGTAGACTAAGGTCTGGAGTCCTGGGTCTGCTGATAGGGATTTCCAGGTTGACCTAGGTGAGACTTACTCTACCACTGCAGATGAGGAGAGAAAAAGGGTTGAGGAGGGCATTCCCCAGCGCACCACTCCCCGTGGGCTACACAACAGGACGAACTCATACTGAGCCCCTTGCTCTGCCCAAGCCTGGACAGAAAGGGTCTCTTTTTTGCAGACATCCCACTTGTAGCTTCACCCAAGCCCTGCATATGGGGCAGATTCTCTGCCAGATAGCTGCTGCCCTCCCCTCTCCTCCCCACACAAACTGATTTTCTTATTTAATATGGGGCAGAGAAGGATATGTAACATGAGGTATCCTCCATATCACAGAGCATCAGGCTCTCAGCATGGCTTCATGGGGTGCCAGGACCTGCTTTTCTATCTGATAGCAACAGGGAGGGTGACTGGGAATTAATTTCAGTGCTTTGAGATACCTTACTATAAACAAATACTCTGGAAAAAAAAAAAAAAAAACAAACACTACAACAAAGAGTAGTAAACCTAATCCTGTCCAGGTCTCTTTGCTGAGATGTAAACCATATTACTCACTTCCGATAAGGCTCTGTTTTAAGCTTCTTTCCAATGTTTCTTTTTAATATTATTGGTTTTCTTGTTTGTTTATTTGTTTGACTTTCTTTTTTTTTTTCTGATTGCTATTAAAATATACAAATAGATTTTAAAAGTACCTTTGGGGGCATGCCCTTCCAAGTCATTTATCTTAATTTTTAGGATGGAGACAAACTTCTTATTTATGTTTCAAAGATGACATGACATCAAAGGCTTTGAATATTAAATGCCTTAATTACAGATGATAGGCTGATAAAAAGAGATCACCTCTGGAGTTTTATTAAACAGGTACTACAACTACATTCATGGAGATTTAGGACTACAACAACTAACCTAACCCCATATATCAAAAGATTGTTTTGGGAAATAGAGAGTAACATTTTTCTCACTTATATAGTTGTAATGTACAACTTGAAATTACTAGCTTCAAAACCAATAGCTTTACCACCAGTCTGAAATTACCCATCCCACTGACCTTTTTTGCACTGGATGTTGCTTTGCTTGCTGAGCTCTGAGTGGGTTCATGAGTTTGTCTTTCAGAGAAGACCTTTGCCACACCCAGGTGGTCACAAACAGCATCCAAGGATGTGAAAGTCTCTCCGAAATGGTCTCAGTTCTCCTTGGACAGGTTAAGAAAGAGGCTTTATCCACCCTTCTCTAGCTCTTTTATTCTACCCTGACTCAGGACAGTGGTTACCCTGTGTGCTTCCATTTTGATATACTTGTAGCTGGTGAAAATTGCAGGGTGACACTGGTGCCAACTCCTTAAACTGTAAACACTCGTTTTCAGTGGGGGGAACACCAGGAGGAAAGTTATCTATCACAAAACCTCAACAATTTTCCTTGGTTGTGTGGGAGTCATTACATAAGCTGGGGAAGCGTTCCTCATTCAAGACAAAAAAATCTGTCAGGAGAGGGCTGAGGGGGATCATGTTTGTGGTGTTTTTTTTTTTTTTAATCCCAGCCAACATGCACCCATACGTAATTAGCAAAATCTCTGCCAATATTCATATTACAGCTAGATTCATAATTTAGGGGGTTGGCTTGTCCATTACTGACCAGGTTAAATAAGTCTCTTCATGGCAGCCAGTTTGCATGTTTTAGAGGTTTTGATTGTGTGTAAAATTATAGCAAAAGTATTATAAAAGCTCCTATAGTGATTTCCATACAGAATTTAGAGGTTTTCCAAGGATCCTACTCAAAACACTTTGGAATCAAGCTTTGTAACTCACCTTCCCAGTACCAATGTAGGGTACAATTGTCCTGCTTTTAAGATAGGAAAACTTTGGCAGATAAATACTTTACAGTCTCCATTTTTTAAAGTGAGTTCAGCCTCAGGTGTACTCAGGACTGTCAGAGGACGTGGGAGCCCATAGCATGTGCATAGCTCAGTGCTGCACAGGCGACTCATGACCACAGAAATACATAGTAACCAAAAACGTAAGTCTCAGTCATTTGTTCAAGATCACAGAGAACACAGGTGGGAGGGCTTGGACCAGGAATAGATAAATAACAGTCATCTTCCTGTTCTCTAATGACCTAATGACTGGGTTCTCTCTTTTGCATCTGGTACCCAAAGGACTGAGCTCTGTAAGTTGAGGAAAACAACGATTCAAAGCACATAGACACAGATCACAGAGACGGTAATAGATGGCTTGAACAGCCCCAATGCTATTAACATTCTGAGACTGGAAAATCTTCATTTTGTTTTTGCTACTTTTGGCTGAGACCAGAAGCTGAAGTTCCTCTGACCTTTACTGATGTCTGAGTGTGAAATTCCCTGCTCTGCTAGCATTGATCCAAAATAAAAACTCTGGGAGAGTTTTATCCTGTTCTTGCTATTTCATTCTGCACTTTACAGAGTAGCAAGGGCATTTCAGCAATGAACCTGGACATAATGCTTAGTTTTAACTTGCTGGTGACTAATTTTAACCACATATGATGATAACAATTACTTTCAGCATGTACTTGCCCATATTTATGAGCTGAAGGAGTTGCTATCCATTCCTTTTGTTTTCAGGGTAGTCAGGAAAAAAAAAAAAAAGTCACCTTTCATTGGCTTTTTTTTTTTTTTTTCTTCAAAACCCAAAAATGTCTGAGAAGAAAATTCACCAGCATGGTTCAGTTCCCAAACTGGCAGCAATGGGAATACTGGATGAGTGAGGTATACCGAGAACAATGTCCAGGATGACAACCACAAACATGTTTTCCTCCTGGTAAGAAACTGAGTTTCCAGAGTAGCTTATTCCTCCACACGCAACAGCATACTTGCATTGGGATAGACTCAGTGGTGCAATGCCCTCTAAATCTGCCCAGACACAGCCTCGAAAACACTCCAAGACCTTCCAAACGCCTAAGCCAAGTCCTGGCTGGTTCAGCAGCAGTCCACCTGCTTTTCCTTTCCTCCTTGCCATAGCCTTCCTTGCTCTGCACACTAAGCCAGTGCCTCCTTTGTCCTTCAGTCCATTTGGCACGGTGAAAGAGAAAATGAGGGTGGGGGCCACAGACATCCCATGGTGCTATGCAGAGTGCTGGCACTGGCTCACACTCTCTGTGGCACTGAGGCTGCTGTGCTGCCAGCAGTGGCATCTCCCAGGTACAGGCAGTGGCAAATCCCAGGTACAGCCAGCCCCACTCCCCTGGCACACTCATCCCATTAAAACCCATGGCACGCTTTGCTAAAGTAAATGGCTCTAGCCTGAGTAATCCCGTTCCAATTTCAATTTGCATAATTGCCTTCTGCTTTCATATCTCCTGCAGTTCCTTTCAGGTAAAGTCTTCTTGCCTTCTTATCCCAGGTAGTTGCTTAATGCTACAGTTTGCTTTAAAATGGCAACCATTTTCTCCCCCCAAGCTAGCTGCATTACCAAGGGTGGGTGCACATGTTCCAATGCACTTTAGAAAATTAACGTATTTTGGAAAGGAAGTATTACAAACTTGCTATCAACATGCACAGCAATAAATCAGGGGCAACATCTATCCCACATGCCTAAGGATGTTCGTAGTGCAATTCAGAGGTGCAATTACAGCTCTGTTCCTGAGTGAGTTTTAATTTTGCTATCTTTGCAATTGGTAACTGTGTCTCCCTGGGTTTCAATATAGGCTGTATACATCTGCCTGGGTCAGCAGCAGGAGCCCATGGGGCCAAGATTTCATGTTTAACTCAGTGATGTCTGCCTGGGATGCAGTCCCGCCTCTCCAGCACACTGGTCCTGGCTGAGCCCAAGCTCTGAGCACGTGAGGTTGGAGCTGAGGGGGAGGAGGGCAGAGCAGCAGCAGAAGTGGGATGGAGGTGAGAAGGTCTGGTCACTTCACTCTTCATGTGGCACCCATAAATCCTGTACAGATGAGTAACCTCAGGATCCATTTTAGAGCTATTCTGACTGCTGCCTTACCCCACTCCAGGGACCTCCCTGAACTGAACAGGTTCCTTGATGATTGAGGTGTAATCCTCTGCTTTCAGCCCACTGAACTGGCATCAGATGGATCTGCTTTTTAGGAGGCAATAGCTACAGGCACAACCACACCACAGGCTGAAGCAGGCACTAAAGTAAAACTCATTGAGCTGGGGTATGTCTTCCTTCTGCACCGGCATTTGTACCCCAGGCAAGACTGAGAAAGTGGTGAGACACAGAAGACCCTCATGCCCTGGTTGCAGCAAATGATTTTGAACCTTTCCTGACTATTTGCCATGGTCCTCACACCAGGCACTAGGTAAGTTTGCAACAAGGCAAGAGCATTGCTTTGAACAGCTAACGACCAAATTTGCTCTGAGAGCAGGGCAAGTAAAGACACGTTTGGTGTGTTGGTCTGGGAAAACTCACATGAGACAAATATATGAATATAAAGGACTTTCAAATAATGCCCTTCCTTTATAGAAAAATAACAACAACAACAAAAAGATGCCTGTGAGGATAAACAACCAGTTATGTACAGGTTTTATTCCTGCTTGGCATTTGCCAGCATTCGGTTCTTATCTACCTTGCACTCCACCTGGCTGTGCTGTTGACCGTGAAGCCCCAGCCTGTGAGGTTATCTTGAAAACAGGAAATAGCTTGTGACTAATACCATCTCCATGTGCTGTGAGTCAGAAATCTTGGCGACAGAAAAAAAAAAAAAGAAAAAAAAAGGAGATTTAAAAAAGAAAAGAGGAGACAGTTCCCTGGGCCAGAGAAAGGAAATTAATTTCCCCTTTAGAGCCTTGTGTGAGGCTGCTAAATGTCAAAGACAGGTGTCACATGGCTGGCACAAGAAGCCACAGATGAAATTTGGAGCTCCATGATAATCTATTGCTTCTGGTTCAGTTAATTTGACTAATTCTGATGTAAAGAGCACCTCAACCTGTTGATTTCATCCTTCTTCAGAACAAGTTTTTTAAGAAGTAGTGTTAGTGCCAGGCTTTATTTACCTACAATCCCTCAAGCAGGAAAAAAAAAAAAAAAAAAAAGCACTCTCTTTCAAGTCTTGCTCACTCAAGTTTTGATTTAGATTTTATGTCTGCCTTCTCTAGTCTTGCAATTCACTTTATTTTTTTTAAAGAAATTTTACAAGATCAGGGCTTTCCATTTTCCATGAGGGAAGACTCATATGTTTCCTTTTTTTGGCACTACCATTTTGTTTTTCTACCCACCTCTCTTAACTTTTAGATAATACTCAGTACATTTTCCAAGAGAGGACACAGAACCCTTAGCAGTAAGAATTGACAAAATAGATCGTGTGCTGCAGTTCTGTACTCATCTGGTGCAAAACCACTGTTTTGCAATATACCTGCCCTACATCTAGTCTGCAACTTGGCATTAGTGAAATCCTCTCCACAACATGATTTTCAGCCCTATTCCTGGTTATATCGTATGCTAGATCCTGTAACAAGACTGCATTAGCTGAGTCCAGCGACACTTCTGTGCTGGCGAAATCCATCTCCTAGCTGACAGAGGGGCTGCTGCAACCCTGCAGCCAGAGGAGAGGAGAGGAGAGGAGAAGTTCCCTCCCCAGGTCTCCCAGGTTCCTTCCACATCTCTGCCAACGATGCGGTGTGACTTAAATTAACTCAATTAACTTCTCCGTGCGTCAGCAGCATAGGGCATGCATTTACTGGGGAAGGGGAGTTGAAGACTCCTTCAGCAGCTTTGTAAAATGCTTCAAAACACCAAGGCAGACGCAGTAGAAAAATGTAACAAGCACAATTTGTTCTGATTTTACAGTTAGCAAGTCTCTATGCATGGTGCAGAGAGGCATTTGACATTTGGACTGATAGCATGGCTATGGTATGAGAGTCCTTGCTTTAGCCTGCTCTCCAAACTGTTCTCCAAAATGAGAGACAGCTTTTCTGCCCCGTGGTGGGCTATGGAAAGGCCCAAGGAATACCCCAGGACGGTGGTAGCCCTTTCCCTTCACGAATCAAATGCCCTAAATGCAGAACTCCTTGCCATGGTCTCAGTCCCTCGTGTATCTGCCTTATTTAGCCAGCTCTTCAGGAGTCAGGCACGAGTTGATTCTTATATCTTAGAAGAATTTGGAAGATCATGAGATGAAGCATTAAGTCATTTGATGTCCCCAAACAGGCAGCAGAGGAAGAAGGACCTCACACCATGCCTTTCCTCTGCAGTACATCCATTTTGCAGCACACTCTAAGGCTCTGGTGAGAGACAGGTCAGAGAGAAGGGAAGAGGGAGAAAACACCTGCAGAGGGTTTGAAAACCCCAGGTAGCTCCAGAACCACCATTGAGGTCTGGCTACCGGACTTCAGGGCCAGTTTGAGCAGGGAGGAATCCATGCTTGTATATGGCTGTCTAGAGCAATTTTAATTGCTTCATGTACAAGAGCTTGGGACTTTGAAGAATTAATTACTCCTGTGTTTGCGTGAATGAGGTGCTTGTATTTTAATTGACTCCCATACATCCAGGGTTCCTGGTTTCTGAACTTCACTTGAATTTATATTTGATAGATGCTTTGCCCGCTGGGTAATTTTTGGAGTGATAAGGTTGGTGCTGCCCTTGACCCATCGATGTTGCCAAAGAGTTATGCCCCTGCTAACGACTCTGGAGGCAAAAGCAGCAGCTACCACGTACTGTATTTAAGCTTGAGGCCATCACCTAAAGGAGTTTGAAATCCTGACCACTGCTAGAGAGTGAAGCAAATTCCCCACGTATGTGGGCTCCAGAATCAATATTAAGATGTAGCTCCTGACAATGGCACCCGTCTCCATGTGGCTATTGTTATCCCTGGAGAACAGAGCTGGTGATTTTACTGAGGGAGGGAACATCATGAGGGCACGGCCAGAGCTCTCCTCAAACCCTCCCATGAGCAGCAATAGACTGTAATGCTAGGAAGAGTGGATGAAGGTACAGTTATGGGACAGCTAGTGAAAGGTTGTTTCTTGCACTCGGTCCTCAGGGGAGTTTCTCACACGTCTCTGTTTCTCGTTGGACTTGGTGAGCCCTCCATAGGAGTGCAATGCTGTGATGTGTGATCTCACATGATCTTGCTTCTCACATGCAGGAAATGCTAGAAGAAGACTAGACCTTGCATTCTCACCACCCAGTGAATGACTCATGCTCACAGAGAGAAAACTGAGTTTATCTGGATGCTTATGGAATAATGCTGCACAATCAAAATAGAAATGAGAGGCCTGACCCACCTACCCCACTTTATGTCATCATAAGCCCATTGAAATCAGTTAAATATATGAATTTAAGATGAGGCCTGAAGTCATGAATCTGATGTACTTAGACCTAACCCTCCAAATTTTTTAACACAGGAGATCTTCCAACTCCAGAAAACTATAGGTTTCTTATCATTGCTGTCAAGGAACTACTCAGGCTTAGAGAAGAAATCTTTAAAAAGTTCCTGCTTGTCATAAATCCCTCTTCACTGCTGCTGGTAGTGGGTGAAAAGCCTGAGATTGAATATCCTCAGGGCAAAGAGCATATACTTTATTGAAAAACAATACTAAATTAGGAGTACAGAAATCTATCTAAAAGGATATAGTTTATAAAATTTACAGCACTAAAAGAAATTTTCTTTAATTATTATAGATGCAAGGATTTTGATGAGTTTGATGTATTTTTGCCCCTTGTGCTTGTTTACCTTTAAGAACTTGATCATGACATACTCTGCACAAGGCAGGGTCACAGATGCTCAAACCACACAGGGTGAAATCCAAGTCCCTCTGAAGTCAGTGGGAACTTTGCCATTGAAAGTCAACAGTTTTAGTAAGCCAACCGACCAGAAAACCCCAGATCTAAATGTCTCAATGTATTTAGCTCTGTCAATATGTTCAGCACTAGACTTGGTTGGAAAATGCTTTATTGTGCCATGGAAATTTATAATGAGAAAAGTAGAGGGAGGGGGAAGGCTTATTGTTGCCAGCCCAGTTTTTGATGGAAAGGTTTTCCCTAGCCTTCCTCCATGGATGAAGGATAGAGAAGACCCAGTCAGGAAGCTGGCAAAGTAGGACACAGTAATTTGGTCATGCCAAGTAAGACTTTCAGAAATTTTATGAAATATGATTTCAACATCAACTTTCCACAAATTTTAGCTCAAAGGCAGGCTGGTATATCCTATTCTTACTTTGCAAAAAGCATTACTGAATCCAGTAACATATAAGAAATTTACTTTTCTGGTCAAATAAAGGCATGAGAATGTGCCCTGGATTTACAGGATGCTGAGAAGCCTGAGATGGGCTGTGGAAAGCAGAAGAGGCTCCAGGAAGAGTCATAGTTAGAGACTGAGGAGCTAGTGCATGGATCTAAACAGGAAGACCAACACCATCCTGAGAGTGAAGAGCATGTAGGGAGATAAGGAAATAAAGTAAAAGTTAGGCAGGAGATGAACAATCTAAAATGGGCATTCAGGAGTGGGAGAAAAAAAAAGTTAGGCTTTAATGTAAAGAAAAAATACTTCCTGGATATCAGCAACTGCTTTCATTAGAGAAATTGCCAGACCCTTGGCCAAAAAGCAAAAAGGGATGAGGACCATAAAAATACTTGGCAATAGCAAAAACAACAGAAAGAAAAAAAAAACAATCAGACAAACAAAAACTCCTTCAGCACTGAAGGAAAAGGAAGAAGCTCAGGAGATGAAGAAGTGTTTAGTAAGGATTAATGCAAATAAGCATACACAGGGGATACTTTAAACTCAAATGGAAAATACTCCACATGCCTTTCTATTGAAATCCCACATATTCCTGTAGAAAACTAGTTACCACCAAAAAAGGGCCAGCTGCAGTTTTAAAAAGCACACTCTCCATATTATTAGGGTGGGACATGCTTCCTATTTGCCTAACTTTTAGCTTGCTGGCCAAAGTAGAATGGGAAAAGCAGAGTTTCCTTTTGGCCCAGTTTTCCTTGAAGCCTGGGAGCTGAATTCCACTTCTGACTTTGAATCATTGAGACTTGCTGTTGGACTACAGTCAAGTCACATCTCTCACCTCCCTGCGATTCAAGAAGCCTGGCTCTTAAGGGAAAAAATATGCAGAAACAGCCCATAAAGGCAGGTTCTGGATCCAAGATGAGTTGCCGTGGATTAACAGATTAAAAGTGTGGAAGTCTGTGGAAGAGAATTCACAGAGAGGAATGTGGTACAGTGTCTCTGGTCAGCCAGAGCATGTGTCCCCTTCCTGTGTTTTCAGAGGTAATTTAGATGTCTTATGGGAGGATTTGGTTCAAAAACAGACTGTGGCAATGGGGAAGATGTATGAATGCATCCAACTGCCAGCCTGGAACCGACTAATTAGCTAAATGGGTCTAGTGTCTGGTTGCAAACTGGGTAGATGCTTCTCCCACCTTGTAAATTCTTTGCATAATAGAGGAAATAAACCCCATTCTTTTTATGAACTTGTAATTAACTAATGTAAATAGGATTCCAATAGGCTTATTATACACAGTTGGAGTTTGGCAGTGGTGGTTAGTGCAGCTGGCCTGACCCTGACCTGCCAAGCGACTTAGAGCAAGACATGTCCCTGTTTGCCTCAGTTTCTCCATCTGTAGAGCAGGGACGATACAAGTCTTCACCTTGCTTGTGATGAACCACACAAGGCTTCACTAACTGGTGCTCGCAACACCATTTGGCCACATCTCATGACTCCATTTTCTCTGGGAAGCTTTTCAGCATGCTGGCACAGCGTGGCAGTCACCTTGCATTTGCCTGGCACCTACAGGGTGTCCTTCAACGAGGAGCCACGCAGTGCCTATCAAGCAGCCCTTCTCTCTCGAGGGACAGAGAATCCTTGTGCATTTGTATGTGTCTTTATTTAATGAAGTAATTATGCGTGCTAACGACATTCTTCGAGAAACATCCTATCTAAAGTTTCCCACCATTCTTGCACTGGTAGTTTTCCCCCTTCCCTCCTCCTTTCCCTTATTAATTTATGAAGCAGCTAATTATGATCCCTCCAGGCTAAATAACTGTGCAGTTAGAGATGCACTAGATGAGTGAGTATGGCAAGGCAATGCAGAGCATTTTTCTCTTCGCCTATTACATGTATTGTTTTAGGTAATTAACATCCACTTTGTAGTGGCAACACAGACGCCTTGCTGTCTGTACAGCTTCTTGGCTCAGATCCTTTCAAATACTCCCTGGTACACTCCTTGCAAAACCATGTGAAGTGTTATATAATTCTCTAGGTTGAAAGGCAATTTATACATCCAGGTTATTAAAGGGATCTATATATGTGTGCAAAGCTAACATTTCAGGCCTTATCCAAGGTACCTTAGGCTTATGGTCAGTTCAAATGACTAAAAGCATTCAATAAAACCTATGGAGACTTGCCCCCTTCCTCCTTTGCCTGTTCCTCCATTAGTTTCAAGCTTATACTTAGGAATACTTAGGAAAATATTAACACAGGTGTTACATGTTTCAGGTTAACACTTGCTACTTCTCAGCATTTTGAATACTGACAGCATGCTCAGCACTGGACAGTAAAAACCCCAAAGGCATTCCTCATCTGCTAGACGTTCCCCTCTCCTAAAACACTCGGCACATAGAAACCAGACTGAACTCAAAGATTTAACAGTGGGGGCATCTTGGTGTTCTTGTACCTGCTTACCAACCTTGGTTTAGTGTAGGAAAGCTTTGGAGGACCAGAGCACGGTGGGTTATGGTGGGATAGTAGAGTAGGAAGGGAAAGCCATGCAGCCTTGGAAAAGGCCAAAAATGTGCTAAGCTGCAAAGGAGTTCAAATGCTAGGCAAGGTCAGGATAAAGACTCTGGAAGTCCAGTTACATTGTTACCAGTGAACACTCAGGTACATGGAAATAAACAGGACTTGGGGCAGAAACAATTTATGGGCAGCTACTAAATAAAATTATTACTATTATCAATGGAGCCTGAGTGCCTCTTTTTCACTTGGAAACTTTTCACAGTCCACTGCCTGGGACAATTGGTACTGTCTCCAAGCTGAGTGAGCACCCAGAAGCACAATAAAAGGCTACACTGAAAGAAGGGTCTCTTGCTGCTTTGTGTTTGTACAAACTCCTCTTTTTCACTCTGCTGCTGTTTGGTGTTTGCAGAGAAAGCTAGGAGCTCCTCTTGACTCAAATCTGCTTTTGTGAGTTAGCATACAAAGAAGGGTAGAGTCCAAAACTCTGGCCCAGAAAGATTTTACCGAGAGTACCAAATGTGGCCTTTTTTCCCCTTCCTTCTCCCTACCCTACCAATCAATAGTGTGTGTCAATGTGGTTGCTCATAAAGTTAAGAATCAGATCGGGCTGTCTACCGTGTGGGCTGGTGCTTTGCAAGTTTAATTGCACAACTTTGCTCACAGCCGCTGACCTACAGCACCCGCAGCATTTGAGCTCGAGCAGGGCCATCCAGTTCCAGCGTGGGGTGCCAGCAGAGCCGGCCAGGCTAACAGGAGTGGAGGATCTTGCCCAGCAGGTGGAAGGACAGACACCACTGAGTCAGGATAGAAAAGTCTGTCCCACTCCCACCCGGGACTTGCGAGCAGCTGTCTGATGCCTTCCATGCTTGTGCAACATCTTCATCTCCAGTTTGTCACCTGGGCATGAACCCTATGTTTTGATTTGGATGAAAAAGTGCTCATCAGCATTTTTCAGACTTGTGGGTATCATTTGCTACTCATCCTTGTAAGATAGAAATCCATCTCCTCCCAACAGATATGAAATTATTAATTGCTGCTGTAAATCAGCAGAGTGTGCTGTAAGCCAGCCGTGACAAATATCCTGGGGAGCAGCTATGCAAACAAGATGGTTGATAAAAACAGAGGAAGAAATACATGTCAAGCTGTGG
The DNA here is from genome assembly GCF_013377495.2 of Cygnus atratus. NCBI lineage: Eukaryota > Metazoa > Chordata > Aves > Anseriformes > Anatidae > Cygnus > Cygnus atratus. The sequence continues at coordinate 9,891,749 of NC_066375.1, read as the reverse complement.
AATGGAAAGAGAAATAGGGTGGGTTTTTTTGTTTGTTTTGTTTTGTTTTGTTTTTTTTTTTTTAAGAGAAACAGTACTTGATAGGCAATTTCAAGACAAGTATTTATAACTTTTCTTTTTGACTTTTGTCAATGCAAATTGCAAAAGTACTTGTGAGTTTTACCAAAGGGAGTGAAAGGACCAGTGGAAGGTCTGAATAATATGTTACAATGAGCAGCCCCAAGTTAAACTCAGGGGTGAAAAACAGGGAAGGACAGAATATAAGGACATCATAAAGCTTTTAAGTCAAGATGCATCGGGTTGAGCAAGGTGTAATACAAGGTCTCCATAGGGATGGTCAGAAATGGAGTGTGCTAGTGACCAACAGAGAATGGAGAAACAAGTGAAAAATCTGTACTATAAGTTAGGGTACTGGAAAAAAATGGAGTGGTTTTCTGGTTGAATTAGACCAGCAGGAGCTAGATTCAGCAGAGGGACACACACGCTCCTCCAGTGCACTGGGAGAAGTACAGTGGAGAAACCATGGACTACAAGTCCACACAGTGTTGCTCTGGCCAGTGCTATTATTAGTTACTCTCATTCATGAGTCTCAAATTCACTAACAAATTATTAAAAAAAAAAATACATCCTCTCCATCTGTTTTCCAGCTTTTATACCAAAATTCTAATTTAAGACATTAACTGAAATGGAAAAAGATTTTCCTTTCATTAACTTTGAGTGTATCCAATTTGCGTTTCATGTGTTTCCATTTTTTTTTCTTCCTGAAGGGTTTGTTTTTCTGAAGCACAATGGAAACACCACACTTCTTTTCTTCTTCTTCATTTTTTTTTTAAACCATTTCAGAGACTTTAGAAGGTGCACCTACATTTTATAATTCTGTCATTGACTCTGGCCACCTTCCAGGTCCCGTTGGGCAGGTATAAGGCAAGCAATTGAGGCTACCTGGTAGAGGTACCATTATGATCTGGGACTACTCAGACCTTAATTGTGTTTCTTAGCACTGACACCTGCCAGTACACAGAGCATTCAAAAACACTCAGAAATGGATGCACCAGTTGCATGTTTATCTTTTTAAAGAAACATTTGTATTTGTTCCTCTTAGAAGAAGCTAGTGGCTCAAAATGGACATTTACCAGCCTTCCCCAAACATATTTTGTCCTGCTAATGATATACATGAAAGTGCCTTTCTGCACGTTTGATGTTCTGAGAGCTCTTGGTTTGGCAAGCGCCAACTCTGGCTTGAGCTATCTCTAAGCCACAAACAGCTGGAGGCACAAAGCAAATCCTAGGGAATAATCACCACGTGCTTGTCCTCTTCACATGCTCTCCCCTTAATATCTGCTTCTGGCCACTGCTGAAGAGAGGCTACTGGTCTAGGCAGACCTCCAGTCTCACCTGGTGGGTGCAGCTGTGCTTGCGCTATCCGTGCCACACAGTGCCCTGATCAATCACTGCAAAAACTGAGTGCAAACCAAAAGAACTGTAAGTATCAAGGGATTCTGTGGAGCTCTTTTCTTATAATTTACAGAAGGCACTCATGTCTCCCTGCCAGTTGCAGGTAATGCAGCCATCCCAGTGCCATGCCAATAAAATCATCCTAGCAAAGTATCATGCATTCCCTAGCCTCACAGATTAAAATTAATACCTTGTAGTGTTGTGTAAAAAAGCTCAGAGTCTCTTGTCTGGAAGATTAAAAATAGGTTGGCAGAAAGAAAAGAGACAGCAATTGCCAAATTAAATCAATATAATTTTTCACCAGCACACAGAATAAATGATACCATTCTAAACTGTTCTATAAAAATTGTTCCTCTAACTTTTACAAGAAAACAAACACAATTCCATTGGCTGGATTTTTCCTGTATGTTCAAAAATTTTATTTTATTTACTAATGTAAACATATTCACTTTCCATACTCAGGCAATCAGTCCAACATACATATTGATTTAGGAACAGCAAACTTTTCATTAATATTAAAACTGCCTCTTTGCAATGGGTAATGATTTATGCAAAAAGCTTACTTTGTGGGAAAATGAAGCTTTGTAGGTTTACATTTCATGTATTTGTTCTTTCCTTGTTATGAATAACTGCTGTTTCCTTGAACTAAGTTATTACTATAGGGATATGAGTATTCTCCTAAGGGCCAAATCTTCGTCTATTGTCATCGTCCCATTAACATTAGCATGTCCTGAAGTCAGTAGAACTGTATAAACTTGTGCAGAGAGTTTCTCCAAAAACAGAAATGAAAATAAGATAGCAGTCTCTCATTTCAAAGCTTCTTTTGCTGTTCCTTCCATTTTGAGTTTCTCAAATGAAGAGACTGTTATGCTCCCAGACCTGATATGCATGTCTGCATGCCATTTTGTGAAAACCTGTAGGAATGCCAGTTGAAGACCATTTTTGTAAAATTAACATCTGCCTAGCACAGAAACTGCAGTATGTCTGAGATTAACTGGTTTTGGCAAGAATTTATTGCTGAAATTATTTACAGTGAGGGAGCTATGCTGTAGTCACGCTGATCGTGTTCAGATTGGATCATTCTTCACAGTTTTAACGTCCTGCATTTCTAATGCACTGCTAAACCTGGTGTGACACCACTGAAAGCCTCCTGGGTGTTTTGGAACTTGCCTCCCTGTGCGTTATTGCCAATAGAGTGACGGGGATATTTTCTCAAGGCACAAGAGGAGTTCACACATGATTTATTACATGCACATTATGCAGTTGCAAAGACTGAAACTCCTCTCAAGCCATGCTGAGTGCATGCTGCAGCTACCCCCAAGTTTACAGAAACCTGTATGAACTTAGCTAATTAGGGTTTTCTGAGTTTCACCTTCAGAGTTATTCAGACCCAAGTCCTATATCCATCTCTATTAACTAACTCAGAAACTCTGTGTTCTCCTCAGATTTGCAAGAATTCTGTCAAACCTAGGACAAGTTTCTGGGTTGCAGTACAAATTTTCAGTTGGGTGAAATCTGTGTGGCAGTATGGGGCTTCACGATGAAAAATTTTTCCAAGGCAGAGCCATGGTATATGACCAGGAGGTTAGACCCGTGTATTTGCTCATCCCCTCACAGGCAGCTCCTCATAAAATGTAATGCAGTGGCATAAGCCTTCCTCCAAGCTTACACAGAGAACACACTGGACAAAACAGCTTTTTATCTAAGCTCTGTGGGCCACGTATATGGAACAAAGTTGCCAAACACAAATTAATGTGTAATTATTTTTCTTGCCTGAATCACTTTCTTTCATGTGTCATAACATGCAGAGTAAATAGCACCACACCTTTTTACTTTAATTGTGGTAATCTGATCTCTCAGCCACAAGAAAGCCTTCTCTAATACCTCCTTTAGAATGGACTTTCAAGGCAAAGCAAGAGCAGTAACTGTAATAATCACCTCTTCTTTTCTTTTGCTGTCAAAAGGCAGGGGGGTTGTTAAACTAATCAAGAACCAGGACCACACGGCAAAAAATAAGTGCCCTAAAAGACAAGTAGAGGTAAACGTTTGGCAGGTAATTTAAGGTGATGGTAGGATTTTTAATTGTTTTTTCTGATTTGCTGGTGACTAATTATTTACGTGGTAAACATAAGGCTCTCCAGCTTTATAGCAACACCGTAATGGGAAACATGTTCTATCATTTATCTGCTGGGATTGTCTCAGAGCTTTGAGGAACAGAACTTAGTAGCAGCAGGTGTCATCTTGGTTTGATCATCAAGAATCTTCTGTCCCTGAAGGACCATTAAGACAAACAGAATTTCATTAGCTGGGTTTGGCCCATTACATTGAGTCCCCAGAAAAGAAAAGACCTAGGGATTTACTCCACAGCAGTAGAGTAGAAAAAGAACTCCTTTTCTTCTTGTTTTGTATCACCTTCATTCCCTGAGTAGCTGTGGTTTAGATACAAAACCCTACTTCCAAACCTCATCTCATGAGAAAATTAGGTCAGGGAGAACACCAGAAAGAGTTCTCTATCCAATTGCTAATACCCACTGAAGTGAAAGAAAGTCTTCTCAGAGACCTTGGTGAGTGCTGGGTTAGGTCCAACCCTCATACAACCATAGAGGTCTCGGCAGAGGGTGGGCAATGACTACAGCAGTCAGTGCGGGCCTGACCCAGCACAATGGAGGAGCTGGCCCAGGACAGCATTCAAATTTTCTTAATGCTAGAGTGAAAGACCCTGCTGGCTTCCTGTGTTAGCTCCAGTAAAATCATTGCCTTATGCTGTTGTAGAAAGCAGAAGGGACAAGTAATTTGAGATTAAGGGCAATCATCCATCATTTGTGGCTGAGCAAATTAGCCTCGTGAGTCACCTCATACTGGTGAAGAACAGGAGAAACCTTACACCCTGGCTAGGGTGCCCAAGTAGGTAACACAGGAAGGGAGAAGGGAGTAAGATGCTATGCACACACTTTCTTAAGTATACTGGAAAGAGCATTTGCACTTTTTCAGTTATTAATGTCCTACAACATGGTTATTTCTAGTACAAATTAAAACTTCAAGTCATGTCAGTGTCCCCCTGTACTAAATGTAAGAGAACGTCCCGCTCACGTGGATGTTGTTGAACATGAAGTGCTGAGTGTCTTCCTAGGGTCCATGACCTTCTGGTCACCAATATTCCCCCACATGACAGAAATTCAAAAAGGTATAGACAGAGCCATAGATTACAGACCCTCCTCTGTATTTCTCCACTGTGTAGTGGAGACACTAAGGTTTTTTCTCTGCAGCTCACAGAGATCTGGCAGAAGCTTAGACCATCCTTATTTGTTTTGGGCCTCCTGTACTCCTTGTGTTGCCAGAGGTTCCTGTTGGCCTTCTACTTAGGTAAGAGTCTAATTACATATTTGCTGCTTTTGCTAGGTTTGTTGCTAACTAGTCACACTGAAAGCTCAGCAAGTCATCACATGTTAATTTAAGTTAGTCTCTTGATTTCTGTCTAGCATTATTTTCTCCCAGCATCCAAGAAGCAGCTCATTATTCCTCCCATATGCATATCCTCCCATCCTTGCCCAGCAGAAGAAAATGATCGGCAGTTACTTGCTAAGTTTGCTATGGAAAACTCTGGAAAGCCATGCCTTTTCGCAACTCTGCCCACTTTGTCTAGAGCCATATACCCTGATCTACCCTACAATATACTTGGGGGGTAACCTATTTAATTGGTTAAGTGTCAGTTCATTTATCTTTATATCATTTCTGCACTAACAACATCACTGAAGTCACAAAGATCTTAGAAATATCTTATCAAACTCTTTGATGTCAGATTTACCCAACTTAGCAAGTGGCTTAACCAAACATCCTCCTCACCCAGTCTAAACACATTCTGTTAACACAAATAAAAACATGACGAGGCCTTCTTGCCTTGGTACAGTATTAGACTATTAGACATCACTTTCTGCTCCTGTTTCTACTGAAGATCTCTCTATTAATGATAACACTTGTTCCTCTACAGGCCCCCAAAAGACCACACATTGTCAATAATCCCTACAGTAGATGGCATTGTCCACGTTTTGTGTTCTCTAATGACAGCCAGGAAGAGAAAAAAGAGGGGAACAAAAGAGAATATTCTATGCCCTACTCTAAGGCCCAAATAAGGATCTTGCACTTGCAGAGAACTTGCTTGCAATCCCAGGAATAAATTAGTGGTACCAGGCTTCATGTGTGGGAAGCACGATAGACATTCAGTTTGTATGCTGAGCACTTAATTCCTTATATAACATGCTTGCCAAATACAACTACCTAAAAAAGTTTATCAGCAGGTGTTGCAAGAAGTTGTAGTTGATATAACTTTAAAAGGTAATATTAGATGACTACAGATGGAGCTAATGCAGCACCAAACCCTACTGTGATGGGTCTAGCTAATACAATGCTTCTCTCTATTTTATGGGTGTACAATCCACCCACATAGCTGCACCCAGCATGGGATGTTTTATAATAAGTGTCTCTTTCATCTAAACTAATCAAAGCCATTAGTTTACAGGAATCACAGTGTCTGGAGAGATGCCTCCACCCTTTATGTGAGAGCAGGCTGTTGAAGATTCAAACAGGATGGAAGCTGCATATAAACATTTAAGCAAATAAAAAAGCAGTGAGGAAAACAAGAGGAGCTATAAACTATTACCACCCAGAGGGCAGGTGTAACTTTTGTAAAGAAATTTTATGTGGCTCATTATACGCACTGATGTTTATTGGGAAGAGTTGAGCTATTGAGCAAAATTATTTAACTCCTCAGACTTGCATTAAGCAACAAAATATTGTTGAAGTTTGTATAGCTTCATTGCATGGGGTCAGTTCATTCTTGAGGCTGTGATCAATCATCTCAACTTGGGGCAGATGTGAGAGAGAGCTGAGATCCACAATAGGCACAATGTTCTGCTGCTTTTTGTTCTTTTCTTAATGTTTAGAATCTCCACGCCCTCCAGGAGGGACATCAGAAGGGATGACAATAATGTAAGATGCAAATGGAACATCACTTCAACACAAGTAATTCCACTATTGGGCAAATACCTTTTCTGACTAGAGGAGAAGGCCAAAGCCAACTCCTTGTCTCCAATCTTATGTATTGTTTCAGATCCATCTCTAGCAAAAATATATTAGCAAGAATCAGAAGAATAAGCAGCAGAGCGAAATAGAGAAGCACAAATGATATAAAGTACATCCATATTAGAAAGATTCTTCCCAAAGTGTACACACAAGATTTCTGTCATATGTTTATGGCCTTCTGGATAATGGAGTTTGTATTTTTTATTTCATATTGAATATAGATGATATGTATAAAATATATAGAATGGTTATAAAATATTCCTATCTTCAGCCAATGCAAGGAATTGAGAAGCATACATTTCCTATAAATTACTCCAAGCTAGTACAAAATTTGTCTTAAATCAAAGTTTCTTTTATAAATGATACTGTCAATTATTTTAAGACACAGAGAAACAAAGAGGTTCTCTAACACAGTTTGTCTTCTTGAGTTAAGAGTAACACATAGTCTTCAGACCTGAGTTGTAACTAGACAGAGGATGACTGCAGATCCTTTGCCTGTATATGGTGCTGGGGCCTACTTTATCTTTTTGATTTGCCCCCCTGCCATTGCCACAAGGCATTTTGGGCAACATGATAGAAGAGTCAGGCACACAGGCACAATTTGCACATGGTGAAGGAAGAGAGGTGAGCTCCAGTTCCTCCTCCCAGGGGGTTCTGAAGCCTTTCTAAAACTCACAGATCTGGGTGGGTGTGAAAAGCTGAATGGCCATATATTTGAGGTAGTTTACCCCACCTGAAATAATACTGATTGAGATTCTGCTGATCCCCAGATGGGGACAGTTCGATGCCATCACCTGGAATCCAAAAATATGAAACAAATTATTTCATTGTTGGAATTAAGGTGGTTTTGTTTTGTTTTGTTTTGTGTTTTTTTTTTTTCTATTTATTTTTCAAAAAACACTTATTCTAGTGCAGCTCGACTTCTTGTCGAGCTCGACTTTCACACCTTGCCAGTCTGCCAGGAAGTGTGACACTGCTTTTTATCTCATAGGCTAGGAATAACTCTCGGTGCCACCTGAAGAAAAATGGTCTTAAGATCCTCCAGTGATGGAGATTGCTTACACAGCTTTGTGGAATCTACTCCAGTGCTGAAGAATCATGTCTAATTTCAAACCCCCTTTTTTTCACCTGAGTCCATTATTTCTTGTCTAATACCAGCTCAATGTGGAAAAGAGTTAAGAGCTTTCTTCCTTGGGGAAATATTTAACGTATTTGAAGACTGCCTTGATATTGTATTTGGATGTCTCTTGCTTTGCCCAGCCTACTTCTTTCATTATTTCTTCACATCGGGTTTTCTAAACCTCTGATCATTCTGATCATTCCAACCTCTTGATCATTCTTGTTGTTCTCCAAGGGACCTATCTGAGCCAGTTCTCTCTCAGATTCTGTGCCTCAAACTGCAGTGCTGAGTCATGGAACTACTGTATGCACCACAGATAACACACATTTATACCTGTAAGCAAAATGGCTGGGAATTGGAGTTTTTTTGTTGTTGTTTTTGTTTTTTGGTAAAATAAATCTGTGAAACATTGACATTTTAATTTTGTTAAATTTTAGGGACTTCACCACTGAAGCACTGAGATTAAGTGACATACTTTGTCCCTGGGACAGGAATAGTGCCTTGTAAGCAGTAGACGCAAGACCAGGGCCTGGTAAGTTTTGCAGTGGATTGAAAGGAGGGAAACACATTGCAAGGAAGGACTCACCTACTATAAATTAAGGATGGAGCCTTAATCCTCAAATTTTATTTCCTGCTAGGTAGATAATGATGGGCTAATGCCAAGGAAGACAATGAAATACAGTGAAGAAGAGAACGACAAAATATTGCTTTACCTTGTAGGTACTGCACAGAAGTTAAGAGGGTTACAGAATCAGAAACATTTCAGTGATTTAAAGTGGTATCTCCTGATGGCTTTTACTGTGCTCTCTGCTTACTCTGAATGACATTCCTAGACAGGCTGCCTGTATGATTCCCACAGCTACCAGGGCTGTTGGAGAGGGACAGATCTAGTATTACACTATACAAGGTTCCTCCTGAGACTTCTCTAAAGGTAGTACAATCATAGACTAGGTACAGAGGATATTGTTTCTCCATACAGGGGATTTCCTTATATGAGTAAGGAGGAATTAGATCTTCCCCTTTCTCTGACAAGAAATGGCAAGAGAAAGAAAAAATATCCCCACCCATTACTGAATGCCTCCCTCACTTCCTAGGAACCTGAAACCATTTTCCAGAAGTCCTCCTCACAGCTGCCAAATCTCATTGATGTTTCTGTTGGGTAAGTATTTACTGCAAGCTCAAGACAGGCTCCTACCAGAGTTTTTTCCACCCCACCCTTCCATCGCGCATATACATAACAAGGCAGTTATTCATGGTGTGTGCACAAGATGAGATGGAAACTCTTGAAGCTGTAGATGGGATTCAGGCAGGCAGGGCAATGTGGCAGCTTAGGAAAGAAGTTCGCCAAGAGCTTAGGACATAAACATCTTGCAGAAATTGTTCTGCTGCCTGTTGTTCTGGTGGCTTATTTTTAGACTGGTGTGGTAAGGAAGGCATACTGCCTTCCTTCACAATTTTCCTCTGGAGATGGAGGATGAGTTCTGCAGGGCACAGTGCTAGCTAGTAAGCTGGACCTGAAGCTAACTTGAATATCAGCACAAACCATTAATGTGACTCTTCTGCAGCAAATAGATCCCATTTCTCACCAAGTCCAAACAAGTTAGGTGGAGTGCTGAACAGCAGTGAAGCTCTACCTGTTATAGCATCCAGGGTGGCTTGATGTGAATCAGTTTAAGCACTTCTACATCATACTTTTTTGTATCATTTAGGAACAGGAAAGTCTATATTTATTAGACAGAATGAAATGAAATGGAGTGGAAGAATGGCATACAGCATTCAACAATCCTTTGGATCGTATACTGTGCAGATACGAACCTCCAAGCTGCAAAGTCAATGTTGGAAACCAGATGATACTCAAATCTGTAAAAAAAAAATAACTCCAGAGAAACATATGTGTATACACAGCCCTATGTGAATCAATATCACTTTGCAAGTCAATAGTGCTGGAGGAAGAATGCTGGAGGTGAGGGCTGTTCACTCAGAACCGTGGATTTGGATGGTGAAAGCCACACGTGAGATCCATTTTCACGTTCCCTCACTCTCATAATCCTTCTCTTTCTCATCTTGTGCTTGTTTTTACTGTTGGAACGCAAGGCTGATTTTGTCTTTGATCTTAGTTGTGGCTTCTAGGTGCTGTAAATACATAATAGCTATGTCATCATCAATCTCTTGCCCCATGTGTTCTAGGGGATATCATGTACCAACAGCAGCATTCCTTCTTCCATGTGGAAAGATCAGACTGGAGATTATCTACCTCTCACTAACACATAGACCTCTTCTGAGACCTTCAGTGCTACCTCCTCTGATGTCTTCACAGACTTTGTCCCACTCTTCTTAGTCTGACAGGATTCCTAGTTCAGGTATTAAAAGTCATTTGGCAACTGCTTCTCCCAGCTCTTTCCAACTATCATATGAGGAGCCAAAGGGCAATCTGAAACCTACCTTCCTACACAAAGCCAAGGGTGAAGAAGGCATGGTGGTAGAAAATGTGAAACTCTTTGGAAATCAAAATAGGTTATTTAATAAGAGCACTCATAGGAATCTGAAAGCAGGAATCCTAGCAGGTCTGCAAATCACTTTGCTGAACACTGAAATTCAGGCTGAGATTCCTGTAACATCATTAACTTCAGCAGATATGAGGTATGTGGCTACACCCATCTGCCAGTTTTCTCTCCCTGCCTTTCACAGTCATGCCAATGATCCCATTCTTCCATTTTTTCAACTTTATTTTTCCACACCTCACTCGTTGTTATCTCAGTCATGTTCTTGTTCTAGCACAGCAATGCACACTGAGCTCTGTACTTGAACCTAGGATGGAGACTGGTTGAATGGCCAGAGAGAGCAATGAGGACGAAAGTCTTTAGTCTCACACTCTTTGCATTTGCAAGATGTATGTGTTTGAATGCTTGCAGCTTGGTTTCAAATCTCAGTTACAATTTCCGTATCTGAATCTGTCACTCCTTTTTGGGACATCCCAGAAAACAAGGTTTCTTCCACCTGAAGCCTATCACTTTTTTTTTTTTTTTTTTTTTTTTGCCTCTAGTACCAATGTCAATAGGAAAGGTCTGAAAGCTGATAGAGGTCTAGGTTTGAACAAAAATACAGGTTGCTACATCTGCAATGCCTGAAGGGGAGGTATCAGCTTCATGTAACACTGATGAAGACAAAGAACCTGAATGGGAAGTTTCTCCATCTCCAATTTGTAGGTTCTGTACATTTATTTTATGAAACAGAAGAACTAACTTCTGTACTCCCCTCTGTATATTATATACTGACACACTGACTGAGACCCCACAGGGCATTGACCTTGTCTGTTCTTTCAAATTCTGCTGTTCCCCAGATTTCAAACCCTCCTTTGGTAGGTATTCAGATTCCTTAAGGAACCCCTCCAGAGCCAATTCCTTCTGTTAAGTACCATCTTTGTGGTGAATACATTACTGTATAATTAAAAATAAATTAAATGCTGCTCTATCCTTCAGGGTTTGAAAGATGTGATGCTGATAAGTAGATGAAGGTGGACACTGACCAGGAAGTTTTCATCACATATTTACATACAGTATTCCTGTGGGTCTTGTGGAAGAAAAGGCCTATTTTAAAAGTCAATCAAATTAAGAAATTAAATTACAGTTTTGGGACATGGAAGGCAGTTTCTTCAAAGGAAAGGACAAGAACTTAGAATTTTGAGTTCTGGCAATCATTAGCTCTTATTTCTCAGAGGTCACATTTGACTCTCATTCTGACTTAAGTATCATTGCCTCAGTCTATGGGAATCGTTGACAGAAGACATCTACTGCAGCCACCACCAGGAAAAACAAAACAAAAACAACAAAAACAACAAAACCCAACTCTTCTACAAAAGCAGGAACAACAGTGTATTCAGGTGTTAAGACAAATATCAGTAGTGCCAGGGAGTCTTCCTGAGATAAGAATATCTATTCCCATCCCTCCACCTCCTCTAGTAGAAAGATGAGGGAAATACAACTCTCCTGTTGCAAAGGATCTCAGCCTTAAAAAGTAAGTTCAAATCACTCACCCCAGATTCACACATTCCTAGATGCCAGTATCAACGGTATACCTCAACAGTTTGCTCGTGTAGCTATTGACTTCTGTGCACCTACACAGCAGTGCCAGCCAAAGGTCTGTCCCCATCAGCAATACTAAGACATCACAGGAAAAGACCAGGAAACCCCACAAAGCTCAACACGTTTTCATAATACGCAATAAAAATCACTTTTCTCTTAAATTAGAGAAACCACTTTGTTAACCGTTAGACTGAAAGAGTCTCAGTGTCACAGTAAGTTTGAAGATCATCAAACATAAGTGGGACAGCAAGCAAGAAACCTGCATGGAAATTAAGGTCCTCCTCCAACTCATTAACATAAAGCCAGTGTTTAGCTATGTGCCTCCCGTACCTATAGATAAAGGATAAGGGTGATTCATGCTGGTCAGCTAACCCATCAGGAAGTGCATCTGGGATTATTCAATATTGCAGGTCAGGAAGGTGTGCAGGCAGTGCCTCTCCTCCATCAGTGGAGTAGATACACAACCTGGGGGCAACGCTCTATGCAATGCCCAACTAATTTGTCTTCAACACATCATCAGACTCCCACACTTTAAGTTCAGTCCTGATTTGTCATCAGTAGTACCTGAGATTGCTCAAATCCTATTCTGAACTCGGTATATTTTTTCTGAAATATGCATATGAAATAGCAGATCATGCATTTTTTTTAATTTCAGGTTTACTTCAACTCATTGGTCTCACTGGAGAACCAGAGATATCCCCTTTCAAAGAGGACCAGGATTGCTTCATTTATGCTTGCCCTTTTTCTTACACCTTCCCTTAGGTATCTGCTGTCAGGGACAGGATACCGAGCTAAACAGCTCCTTGGCCTGACCCCGTATAGTTGACCTTTCTTAATCCTGTTTATTACTTCACCTTCTTGCTGACCTCAAATGAGTAAGTGGATCTTGTAGTAAGTTGACAGAAGTACCTGCAGAGGTTCCAAGAAGTCTAAGAAAAGAAGATAGGTGTGTTAATTTATTTTTGATACTTTTGGGTGGAGCCCTCCTACTCATGGCAAGTTGCCATTGGATCACAAATGTAGTGTACCCTTGCTTCAGAGCCTCCTTTCCCTCCCCCAGCTTTGGTTTGATACGATTCCCACTGCAAACATCTTTGAAAATGTTCAAGCTGTCATTGGGAGATGGAAAAGTAGATGCACAGCGTGTGACCCCTTTGTGAAGAAACTGTCTCTCTGCTACAACATACACTCAGATCTTGTTATTATTCTCTGTGGTGGTGCGTTTTTGTTTCTTTTTTTGGAAGTCATCCCTACAGACTAGTCGTGATTAAATGTCTGATGTTTAAAGCTTCCATGAGCCTTTAAAGTCCTGTTTTGTAATTTGGGCTTTAGGCCTGGGAGGTCCACAGTTCAAATCTCAGCACATTCCTCACTGCTGTTTTTAATTATGATTTGATATGGACATTATTGCTGCAGGGATCTCTCTCACACTTCAGAACACAGTTTACTAAAAGTCAAGAGACGCCAATCAAATTGGGTCCTAGTTCAAAAGAACAAGGCCTGTAGCGGCTTCATTTTCTGCCTATAGAAGTATTTGGTTGATGTTTGGAAGTGACATACCTAGGGGAGGGAGGAAAAATGAAAAGCAAGGGGCAACCTAAAAACAAAAGCCTCCCAGTGGGATGAGATACGCTTAGTCCTGAATCACCTAGGGAAGTATTTTACAAGCTCAATAGTCTGCTTTTCTTTTTCATATAACTGTAAAATAAGCCTGCATTATTGCACCTTCCTTTCTACAAGGTCTGCAGACTAAAACTGGAACTGACAAAATAATGTAAGGGAAACTAAACTGCTTTGTTTAAACTTTCTGAAATTAATCAGTCCTTTGATTGGGAGAATGCCTTCTCAGTTCACTTCCTCACCTCTGAAAACACATTCAGCAGAGTCCAAGGCCTACTCTGTCTGAACATTATCTCTCCCTGCAGCTGATAAGTGAAGCAGAGGAGCTACAGGAGCAGAGCTTTCAACAAACAAGTGGACTGTCCTCAATATCCTGGCTCACACCAAGCCTGCCAAACCATAATTCTGGCTGGTTTTGGAGACTCAGTTATTTTCCTAAACCTCAGGATGGTGTGCACATCTTCTTCCAAGCTCTCCCTGTCTTTAATACACAATACTGAACCAGTGGAAAAGGTGTCTTGATTTTACACCCTCTTTTCTGTTTAGTTTTGGTTTTCTTGGGAGTGGGTTTGAGACATCCCAGCTGAGAAAGAAAGTCCTTTTCACCAACGCATGCTGTCGGGTTGCTGATGACTTTGGCTGCAAGGCAGCTTTGATCAGGACCTCTACACTGGGTTAGTATAACCACAGACACTTTAGTAAAACTGCTTTTTATTATGTAAACTATACCCATGGCTGCCCTGAATTAAAACAATTTTCAGATGGGAGTCTTTCTATGAAGGGACCATTTCATTTCACTTTGCTTCTTTTCTGGTTTCCTGCATTAAAAAAAAGGGAGCCTATACCATGAAAATTGCTTGAAATATTGCATATTCATTTTATGATCTGCTACTAGGTCATGCTGGATCAGCATATTTTGTATCCATCAAGAAGCAAGATTTTTATTTGTCAAGCTTTGATTTAATTTTGTGGTTAAAAATAACAAGAAAAGGGAAAAACAAGACCAAATCTGTATTTTATAGCAGCCTCTCTTAGAATATACAGTGATCACAAGGAGTTGTTTTTGTAAGATAAAAGAACAAGAATGTAACCTGTATCTAACACTGATATTATGAAGAGGAAATCTTCGGGGTCAGTAGACAACAAGGGCACTGAGGGAGTAGTTGGAATAGACCATCCTCATTGTCCTTAGTGTTAAGGACAACTGGCCAGGCTGTGGGAGAAACATTTTAGAGTAGTTATTACAAACCCTACATAAATAGATTTGCATGCTGTGGGATTATTCATTGAGATTTAAACATTAAATTTGTTTTCAGTAATCTTCACCTCTAAATTCACTTTTAAGGAAGATTGAGGCATCAGAAAAGTCAAACACTGGTAGGGACGTCAAAATGTCAATCTATCCGCCTTCTTTAAGAAAAGTATTTCAAAATCTTGTTTGGAGCTTTCAGGCCCAGGAGATTGTTTTCATATTTTTTTATTTAGTCCTCAAATTGAATACTCTAATTGCGAACAGTGGCTTGGGTTTTGTTTGTTTGTTTGGGTTATTTGTTTGTTTGTTTGCTTTTTGTGGCATGGCATTGAAATTATTACAAACATTCTGTTTTCCCCTTGAAGATGGAAAGGTAAGACTTAGGTTCCCAGTTTCTTGAAGTTCCTGTAATACCTATATAATTATATTCTTTATCGTATTACTGCTTTAAGAAGGCATGGGGGACCTGTCACTTATTTCAAGCCTGTATCTTTTTTACTTTTTAATTGACAGCTACTTTACCATCAAAATCCAGAATCAGAATAACTGGAAGTATGCTGGAACTGGAACTGCATGAATGTGGTAATTTTTCTTTATGGGGAGCCATCTAGAAATATATAAAGACACACACAAGGTTGACTGCAAACTTTGGGACCTGAGACACAAGCAAGTTTTATTACCTGCATTCTTCAGGAATTTTAGCAATGATGGGTCATCATCTTAAGTAGTTCTCGCATGTGCACTATAACATAGACAAACCTTTTTTTTGTATCTTAGACTGAACTGTAGCCTAAGTACCTGGAAAATGCACACTACAGAGAATCCTGGTATCGTGCTTTGTCAGTAGCTGAAACATTAACAGGTGGGCACACGTTATTGCAGGGAGTCTTGGTCTAGGATGAGATCATCTGCCATACACACAGATCTTTTTTCACTTGGGATTCTCCACCCTCCTAACCTAGACTGCACATTGTGATTGTGCCAGCCTTGTAAGGGTAGACTTAATAACCCTTCCAGCCACCAAAACAGCAAAACTGGAACAAAAGTGAGATACCTGACTTCATTTAATTCCATTTTCTCTTCAGGTTTCCTCTCCTCCTGTTCTGAGTTATGATGTGCCCCACAATAAAAACATTTGCATACTATCAAGGTATCTGTGCTCAGAATCAAAAGAATACTGTCATACTTTTCCAGTTTGCCAGCATGATTTGCCAGACTTTCCAGGCTTCCAGCCTCAGATATCATCATATTAGCAAAGAGGAAATATCAGACATTGGAGAAACGTTGTACTCACATGAATTCACACATCCTTGTTTCTCAGCCAGTTTGCTGTTTTTATGAATGCTGAACTAGTTGCACCCAGCTACTGAAGCAAGTAATAGACTGGGCATGCCATGACTTCCCAAAGCCACACAGTTACAGTTATACTTCCACACATGTACTTGAACATTTTTAATAGTTCCAGACTAAGTATGGGGTTTTGTGATGTCACTAAGGCTGTGCTTCTTGCTGTTCTTTCTGTAACTAAAGCTTCTGAAGGATTTTTAGGGTCATTTATTTGTTTTTAAGGAAAATGTAATTTGCAGGTTAAGAAAGAGTGCAAGGGGTCAGGTCTCCTGGGTGTATTCTTCTGGGCTCAGTTACCAACTTCTCCATGAGCATGAGTGTGACAGGAATTGCGCTTAATGACTCTATATAGAGCCTTTTGAGATGTTGAATGAAGCAGGTTATTGATATGCAAAATACACTTCTGAAGAAGACTATTTCCTCATACCTTCAGACGTGAGTAAGAAAAATATGAGAGAAGATGACGTAACTCTGGTCCTGCACTGCCAGCTCCAAATGCTGTAGCTGTTCTGGTAAAACTTCACATTCTTTTCTTGGCCATCCCCAAGGGACCAAGCACACACTAAGCACATGCAGCCAACCTCACCTACTACAACTTTCTGTCCCACTCAGGGATCATGGATCTCAACCCAGTTAGTATTTCCACGAGTCACCTTTTACTCCTTATTAATTAGACTGTAAATCCACTGCAAATCCCTCAGGGCAGAGTCTCTGTGTCAGTAGAGCTCCTTTGCACAACACAAGAAAATCATTTCCAAGGCAGCTGATGCCAAGACGGGGAAATGGCAACCTGTAGATATTCACGGTCATGGCTGGTTGTCTGCACCTGACAGAAGAAGGGCTGACAAGAAGAGGTGTTAATACTACTGTGCCATTACCAGCAATGAGCCTTCTGAGAGTAGATGAAGCACATCAGCAGCAGTGAATGTCACCCTACTTCTTTTTTTATCTTATTTTCTCAAAATTCCTCTATCCTCTTTCTCTGCTGGGTGGGTGCTGCCAGTAGTACTCCTTTCTGATACCATACTGGCAGCTATTTTAACACACTGACACCATGCTAGAAAAGAAACCTCATGTGAGCCCAACTTTAGTTTAGCCAACTTTCTACCCCCTGTTTTTTTTTCCAGTCATAAAAGTTGTTACATATTCTTAGAAAACTAAATAAGTGTGATCCTTTCCTGCAGATGTCTGAAAATAAAAATAAAAAATAAATTAAAAAATCACAAGTCTGCTGTGGCTTTCATCCCATGTCCTAATGCTAATGCAGCTCTGGTGTACAAATTAATACTGCAGAGGGAAAAAAATGCATCACTGAAGGATAAATGACACTGTTAGGAGCCTGGGGATAAATGACACTATTAGGAGCCTGGGGAAATATCCATTTCTGGGTGAAAGAAACCCAAACAACTGAAGCATGAAATGAAGCAAAATAGCACAGCTGATTTTTATAACTTTGTTTATATATTCTCTGTGTATCCTAAAGAAAAAGTTTCCTGGAATATGGGTAAATCCATGGTAGTTTATTCGACTCGGAGCTATAGTGCTGGCCTACCCACACTACGCATGTGTTTTCCATACATGAGCTCTTTTTATGATTAAATGTATTGAACATATGTAAAAGGAGCATGGCAACATGCAGCATCTGAAGTTCAAATTATTAAGTAAGTGGTTGCTGGACAGGAATCGACTTTTACCCGATATGTTTTATGTGAAGACAGGAGGAAAGGGAGACATCCAGAGACATGAATAATGCGAACCAAGGGCCATCTTAGGGCTCCACAACCAAGCAGCAATACTGAGTTTTGCTGCCCCTGGGATGGGGAGAGGAGGCCAAACTGATGCTTCACAGCTTCTGCCATGGAAAAAGGGGGAATTGTGGGTTTGGGAGCTGAGAAAACACCCCTACAAAGTGAAAAAGAGAGGAGGTATTTCCCACTGCGCAGCTCTGAGGCCTGCTTTGGAGCACTGCTGTGGTCTCAAAGTAAGCCTCAGGGGCGGAGTCACGCACAGGTGGCAAGGCCCCAGCTGAGCACAGCAGGCCGCAGGGGCTGCTCGCAGTGGGCCTCTGGCCTAGAAAACCACCAGCCTCACGTGCCCCAAAAGCCAGCTGGAACACACCTTGGCCTGGAATATTTATTAAACCTTAAGTGCCAGATTCTCACATCACAAAGAATATGATCCATATAGCCTCTGCCATAGGGAGGTTATAGAATAAATACATAGCACTTTGCCTCCAGTCTCCTCCTGCCATCTCAAATGGAAGAGGAAAAAATGACAGGCATGCAGAAAGGTTATTCTTTCATCTTTATCAAGCTTTCAAGCTGCTAGCAAATGGGCTGATAGGTATTACATAGGAGAACGTGTAAACATTCAAATTGGTAAGACAGAGAAGGAGGCCGAGGGACTGGGTGTGTTTGGGTCATACCAGAAATGATACAGCAACATTTTGAGGAGCACATTAAAACTATGTGTAAAGGGACAGCAGCTTGCAGCTAAGGAGAAAGAAAATGCAACAGGAACTGAGAGAATTGCATTTTTTGAATTCTTTCTTCCCCTCAGCCCATTTTTTGACCAACTCAACTTTTCCACATTCACATTGATAAAAATATTATAATACTATTCATGCTTTGGAAATAAAGGTGGATATTTGCAACAAAACCCTATGTAGCCTGTCTGTATTGTCTACAAATCTTTAGGTGACAATAATAACAACAAATTTACATTCATCTCAAAAAAGTTGCCTGAGAAAGAAGTAATTAAAGTCTGGCTAAGGCCCTCATACACTGTAATCTGTTCTAAGCACACTGTTTCTAGAGATAACTTCTAATTCAACGCCTATTTTTTGACAGTTGTCACAAAAGCTGCTTAGCACCTTTACCACAAAGCAGGGATTAACTTGTGGTCAAAGAGATGCAGAAACTTTCTGAGCTTTCCAACACAGAAAAATAAAAAGCCGAAGCAATCTACCAGTGTCATACTTTACCTTTGTGTGATTTTATAAATGCAGGCGAGAGGGAAAGAATTACACTTTGCCCTCAGGTTCAGACTGATTGGTAAGAATCTCAGACACTTTAAGTAGGCGCCACAAATTGTGTAAGCTCTGACCTGCTGGCTTGCTGCCTAGTTCACATGACAGAGATATCTGATGGTTTTGGCAAGGCAGATTGAGGTGGAAAGGTGCTTAGAAACCAATAGAAACAGGGCAACCATCCTCAGGGTTTTGCAAAGGAGACGAACAGATATGTACTCTCTGGAGCAGAGGAAAGAAGTATGTTATTATTATTATTATTATAAATCCATTTGACTCCTCTCCTACCATATAAATAGGAAGCAGAAGGAGTACACTAATATTTTGAAGACAAGGGGACTCTTCGATCCTCTGGGCCATTTTTGTTAGTGTATTGAGCATGACGTATCAAGTTAGACGTCGATTATGTGCTTGACCCAAACTGAAGTGACTCCACTCTTGCTACAGCTGCTTTAATTGTGCAACATCTTGTCTACAGGATTTTGGAGTCTGCAAGGCCGAACAAGATAGCATATGTAAAACCATTGCTTCCCTGGTGTGCCTTTCTGATTAGGACATTTCTGCCTTGCTTTGGGATCTTAGACTGTTCCAGTAGTAAGATAGAGGCAGGCATCCTGGTGGCTGCCAGATGTGATGCTGTCTCAGGTTACAATGCGATATGAAGTGAGAAAAATAAGTAGTTGGGTACATGGGGCACCTCTCATATTTCTACTCCCAAGGATTCTTCCACCTTTTGTCCAAGAGCCCCTGTCCCATGGCAGTCAGCTATTCTCAGAACTGTCCCTCAAAGAAGAGCTGTTCACACAAATTCAAGGGCTGTGAGGAAGAAAGTGAGATCCACAAGGAGTTTGTTGTCTTCTGCCACTACAAACTCCACCACTATCATGCCAGAGAACAGTGCAACAGAGAGCAGATCAGCGAAGATGAGAATCCCTGAAATTCAGAAAAGTAAAGGGCGAAAGCAAGGAAAAAAAGCCATGAATATATTATTCCAGTGTTCCCCCTCTCAGACTCTTCATTTTGGCTGCCTCATGTTGCTAGCTTCGTAGAGTGTCTTTCCACTCATTTTTTTTTTCTTTTCTAGGTTTCCTATGAGAAAATTGATTGGGGATTTAGCTATCATTAGAAAATGAAAGACAGCAAGGTAATCAGGAATCAGGATGTCAGGGAGAGAAAATTATTTGCTGAGTGATTTATTGATGAATAATTTTTTATTAATGTTCTTGCACACACTGAGGTCATATTACTCATAAGAAGTTCATACCAAAGCAGTTCAAAAAGAAACTCTGTTCTAATTATATTTGTACAGATACATACTACAACTGAGTAACATCGGGCTACTTGTCGTATATTTGTCTGACTTCTCCTACTGTAAGAATTTAGTTCAAAAATTCTATTCCCCACTGCCATATTTATTTATGTGTAAAATTTGTAAAATAGGTCTATCAGAAAATGAGTCCTTAAAGCATCTTACAAAATCTATAACAAAAAGTATTCACCAAAGGACTCCCCTTTGCTATTAGTATTTATACTGCTGTGGTGCCTGAGGCCCCAGCTGAGATCAAGGCCCTGGTGGTGGCCAGTGTACAACTAGATAATGAGAGACAGGTTTCCCTCACTGCCCCGCAACAACAACAAAAAAATTAAATAGACTGAGAAGAGGTGGCTGAAGAAATAGATCTCAGAAAAGAGCTCACTTCTCCTATTTCTAAGTCAAGGACCTCACTGGTAAGGCCATTTAAATATGTACCAAAAATATCATTGTGAGGTACCCATCAGGAAAGAGACTTGGTAGATGGGTGCTCTGATGGCCTCAGGGCACAGTTCCTAAGCCACATCTTTCCCGTCAAAAGACTGAAACTTGAGTTTGTGAACAAAAATATCATCCTCCCTCTCTCAGTTGCTGATTCCTAAAGAAAGAAGCTGGTCCCTAACCAAGTGCTATAGTGTAAACCAAAATTGTTGATCTGACCTGATGTGGCAATACATTGCATCAGACAAGAGCAGAAAGGTTTCCTCCAGACAACCTTCAAGAAGCATGAGCTCTGTAAAATTCATGTTACTAATAAGACATCATTACTAATTTTTTCCACTTCTTAGGTTTGATTTAGAAAATCATTTGTAGACAATGATAATTCATCTACTTAAGATCTTAAACAGAAATCCACAAATTGTGCAATTGATTCTGTCATGCCTGAGACAACAGGGATGCCTTAAGGTTTATCTCAGTTTATCTCAAAGGATTATAATATATAATTGGCAAAATGTCAATTCCTTATTATTCCTATTCACTGGAAAAAAAAAAAAAAAAAAAAAAAGCTGTGTTATATTGGAGTTAAGGTTGACCATACATGACAGCAATTTAGTGTGATACCAATATCATTATAAACATTTTATCACAAAAGCAAATCAGATAAACTCTAAAAGGTCAAATTTAAGGTTAAACTTACAGAGAATGAAAATATATAAATGGTATGGAAATTCCATGCAATCATTCCTGGCTCTGCTCACTTTCAGAAGGAAAAAAAAAAAAACTTGTGAAATATTTCTTTTCATCATCAAATGTCATTAGCAATTGCTCTCTAGAGTACATTTGCATAGTCTAGAAGACCTCTCCTTGTACTGGGATAATCAGAGAAAAGAGTAGCCTTTCTCATGAGAGAAAACTGAAAGAGCTTTACTTGTTTAAATAGGGTAAATCAAGCAAGATTTTTAGTCAGGGAGAGGATATGATTGTTCTTTATAAACATCACAGTTTACAGAAAGGGAAAGGTAACTGTTGTATTAAAGCACTGTAATAGCACAAGAAAGAATGGGAATAAATTGCCCATGAGTCAACTGAGCTGTAAGTGAGGAGGATCCTACTTGTCAGGGAAGTGACATTCTGAAACAAGCTTCTATTTGAAAAGTGAAAGCTGCATGTTTAACTACCTTTAAGATATAGATTGGTAAATTCATTAGATGAATTACATTATGGTGTTTTCTATGGCAGTACTGACCTGAGCTAAATGACCTAGGAGATCTTTCTCCTTGTCTGTGTTATAGCTAGTGCCAACAGCTGTTTCACAGGAGAGCGAAGCAAGAATTCTTCTTTGTTAAGAGCTGCCAAGGCTTCATAGCTATTTGAATTAGATGTTTTTTAAAAAAACATGGTCATTCAACTGTGTACAAATTAATACTTCATCATGACCGAGATCAATATGAAATGGCAGCCAGTCTGAGATGTGGAATTCGTGTGTCATTCCCTGGGGAATTCTCTGTGTTTGCTGTTTTGGCAGCTTCTACCGCAGAAGGAACTTTCAGTTACTAAGAAAAACATGGGAAAAAAATGACCATTAGGCCCATAAAATGGATTCAAATATAGCCCTTGTATAAGATTCCTATGAATTTTAATTTAATGGGGAATGTCTGTAAGATTCTATTTAATCTTTCTGGACAAGGAAAGTCAGATGTGGAGGGAAAATTTATTGACAAATTTATTCCTTCTTTATTTTAAGTTCCATAAGATAAGCTGTTTTCCTTATACATTTTTGGAAAATTAATTCTGCCATTAAAAAGTAAGTGCAGCATTTACAGGGAGAAGGTTTTAATAAGCACAAGAAAATTAATGAACCTGTGCCAATGTGAAGCATACAACAGAAATCATGTAACAGTGAAAAGCATTTTCATGGCATGGGCTTTTAAGTGCTTCTAACATTTTTGAAAGAAGGGAGACCCCAAGCTTTATACATGCCTTCTTAAAACAACTTTCCATAAAGAGCAAAGCCTTTTGCATTCAAGCTGTCTTACTGGATGGCAACACACTGTATTTGTTGTCTTGCCTGTCTTGTTTTTACTGTAGAATATAGTGGCCATCCCCCAATCTTCTTAATTGAGCCTTACTGATTTCAAGAGGGATTTTTTTTTTATCCACTGCAAGTGCTACAAAGCACTTAACTTGTTATTGTACAATTTGTGATTTCATATTCGTACTTAGAGGCCCAGAGCCAAAAGAGAGAGAGAGAGAGAATGAAATGTATATGCTTTTGTGATATCATCACAGATAAATGAGGAGTGAAAACAAGAGTGCCAATATGAATCTGCCAATTCTAATTATTGGGTGGGATGTGAGGTACACAATGAACAAAGAGTGAGAAAAAGCATTCAACGTTCAGGTAGCTATACTTCATAGGTGTCCTTAGGACACTTGTCCCTAAAGCTCTAGCATGTTCAGCTTCCACAGGTTGCTCAATTTTAGCCAAGTTGTAAGGCTTTCTTAGTCTTTAATCTTGAACTTGATATTAGATATTCTCTCACCTTAAATGAAACCAAAATTCTCATGGTGCTAGAATATTTTTTAACAAAAAGTCTTCTAATCATGAGGAAAAAACTTAATTTTCCAGGAATGGGGACTTGAGGTCTAATAAATGTGAAAGCTCACACTGCTGTTTTTTCTCTGTGTGAAAGCATTAACAGCAACTCTTTTCTATTCCTCCATATTTGTTGGAGGACAATAGCTTTCCACCTTTCCATAAAATTTAGTTGAAATTAATTCATGTGCTCAACAATCAGTAGAAGTTAAGAGAGAAACACACACATATGAAGAGAAAGTATGAGCTTCTTTCCTTAGAAAACTAGACTGAAAAATAATATTAAATCAGATTGGAGGGTTGGCATGGAAAACACTGCAATAATTCCTGAGAGTGGGTAAGTTTTTGACTTTGAACAAATGTTTGTGCAAAAGCTATTTCAATGTAATGTGTGATAGTGTTGGATGGGATAAATCACAGCATACATATTGCAAAAGGGATCTCGTACCCAAAGTTCTCAAACTTTCCCACTTGAGGAAATACATTTTCTCATGGATAATTCTTCTTGTTCTTGATTTTAAAATACCTCTGGTGTATCTAGAGTAATTTGCTTGCATATAATAAAAAGTGTAGAAGGAAACAATTCATTCTATTTTTCATTGTCTGTTAATTAAATTTAACAGGGAGAAGATAGGACAGGTCACTAAATGTGATCTCTATGAAGCAAACTGTCCATACAGAGGAACAGACATGGAAATACAAAACCATACAAAGCAGTAAGATCTTGTAAAGCAGAATAAGACAGATGAGGTGAATGAATAGAACATAAGAAAATGAAGAGCAGGACACCCCTTCTACTGGGTGAATGGTCTATTTATTGATAAGCAGAGATTGATATATCTAAAACAATATTTTTTTCTTTTCATCCTGAGTCAAGTGAGTAGCATTTAATAGCTGGGCCTTCTGTAGAGGGAAATGCCATTTAAGAAATTAAGATTTTGAGTGATCCTAAGAGCTGGAATTTTCCAGTACTGCAATTTTGCTTCGAGGGGGTCTTAGCTGTTATTGAATGGTCACTGGATGGGAGTAAAGTAAAACATAGCCTTGGCAAGAAAATGGGATAACGTAAGAGAAAAAGACAATGGTGCAGGAGTCCGTGGCAAAAAATCAAAGGCAAGAGTTGTTACACTCATCAGACTGAAAAGAGTGAGGAAAAAAGCAGTAGCAGCAGGACATATCTGTGAAAACAGACTCATTGTTTTTGTAGTCTATTATACCCAGTAAGTCATACTGGCAGAGTTATATCAAAGTTTTTGTCTTGACAATTCATTTATCTACAGTGACATAAAAAAATGAATATTGGTAGATTCCTTATTTCTTGGAGTTTATCTAACATTAATTATTTAACTAATAAAATATCACTAATTGCAGAGACTGAGGTACAAGCCAAGGTTCTGGAATATTTATTTTGATAGCAGATAGCACTGCAAATCACTGCTGAGCACTAAGAATGGAGGGTAATCTGATGTGTTTTGCAGACAGAAATGCTTGCCTGACAGAGCATCACATTAATGAGGCAAACTACGACTTTTGTACAGTGGAGAGATCAAGACGTAAATATCAGGGTGTAGCCCTGCAGAGGAAAATCCTCTAAAGACTTGTTGAAAGATGTGGTATCAAATGAATTGCTTACTTCTTAGAGACTGCTTTGATATTTATTGGTTCAAATTGCTCCACTGACTCACTCTTGCATAAGCTTTCATGCCCCATTTTAATCCTGACATTTGGGGAAGCCAGTCTGAGGCAGCGTAATGACTAGGTTTACAAAGGATCAAAATGAAAAAGGAGAAGCTGGGCTGTAATAATTATAGCCTGCGCACAAAATACATAGAGAAAAAAAGGGGGGAGGGGGGAGGCAGGGGGGAAGGAGTGGGGGGAACGATCATAAAGTAATGAGCTGAGACTAATGCTAAGATATTTAGAAAATGGAGCCCTCACTTTGGAAAATTAGGCAGTACTGTGCTTGGATTTTAAGGTACCAAATAGTTGTTCAGTGGGGGGTGAGGTGGGGAGAGTGTCTTCTTCTCTCAGAAGTTGCATAGCTGAGATATTGTGCTGAGGCACATTACCTGGGAAATTAACTCCTCTATTCACTTGTTTTCTGAGTTATGGGGACATGGGAAAATAAAGGAAGAAGGAAAGCATAAAATGTGCTGAAACCAACCTTACCTTTCCGAAGCAGATGATCCAGCAATAGAGCTTCCACTTTTCTCTTTCTCACTGTTACAGCATGCCAAATGAGATTTATTGGTCAATACCAAGCATAATGAGTGATAACAGGAGCAGCTGGTGGACTTCATCTAGCTAACTCCATTCAACAGTACTGGTGGAGTATGTGATAAAGGCATCTGTAAAATACTCAGGGGGAAAACCTGTCTTACTGCAGCTTGGGAAGGACGTATTTTGGGGTAAAACATGGCGGAGTGAGGCCAGCTCTATTTTCATGTTTTCAGTTTATCTCTGAGATACATCTTGGCCTACCCTGATAGATGAGTAAGGGTGACAATTGGGTGCCCTCTGGAGCAAAGTGCATCCAGCATCGTTAAGACTCCAGGGCTAATAGTTCTGCAGTAAACACTTTAGTAGGGGAAAATACCAACATGCTTTCAATGTTAGTAAACAAAAGATTCAAAGCAGACACTGAAGCCCACAAGGACAGTGATTCATTGAGTTAGGAATTCAAGCCAATTTTAATTTTCACCTGAACAATACCCATAGTTGGTAGATTCACTGGAGCAGTCTGCAGCTCCCACTCTGCCACTTCACGGTTTCATTGTCTGGACATGCATTTCAGAGTTGAAATAGTGAGAATGAAATCAGAAATAGCTGTGGTTAACCCATTCATTCAGAGAAAGATATGTGCTTTTGCATTCAGAACAAATGTGCCTTGTTGGGACTATTGGTACACCTTTTTTCCACTGTGCCCATCAGATCTTGGCTTTCCTTAAGCATGTCACAAACTTAGACTACGAGCTCTTGGTGACAGAAATATGTCTCTGTTTCCTAATATAAATAAATTGTCCAGTATTATCTAATATATGAATGTACAGATTTCTCAGAAAGACCTGGAGAGTCCGAGGCAGTGGAAGGAGAAGGATGAACTACATAGAAAATCCCGTGCATCTGTCTATAATAGATACAGAAACCTATTCTAATAAACTGGGCTTTGGATAAAATTTCATTTTAAATGATTTATAAACAACACAATCTGTGATTATAAACAACACAATCTGGATAATTTATTTTTTTTCAGAGCGCAAGATTTTTTTCTTATTATTTTTCTATGTAATTCTATGAGGTAGCATAGAAAGTTGGGGTAAAAGAATATTGTTATGATGACATAACCTGGTTTGTCCTCCATCTCTTGTCCTACATTAAATTTTCGCCCAGCCCATGAAATAGGGAAAATCATGCTTTTAGCCTCCCCAGTGAAAACGTGGTGTCAACCACTGATGCTAGGTCTGGTCTACATAAACAGAGAGGTATATTGGAGCAGAATAAATCCAGAATGTAGTTGGGTTGCCTGTTGTTTCTCATTATTTTCGAGTGTAGAATATGCAAACTTCTCTTTAAAATGTGGACTAGAAAAGCAAAGACCCTTTAAGACTGACTTTTCAGTTTGATGTTTGTCTAAAACTCTTTTGTTGAAATGAATTGCTTTGTGACCAACTTTCAGGGCAAAAGCTCATGTAGATGCATCAGGAAAGCAACTATTTCAGTATCCATCTTTTGAGTATACATCTCCAAAAACGGAGATGAATTTGGAGTAGCCACCTGACCCTAGATATCCACAGCAAAACAAAACCCAGCAAAATGTGGAAATAAATGGAAGCTTTTGTTCCATTCCACCTTTTAACAGAAATAGAGTACCATGTGCTCACATCTGCTGTTGGCTAGCAATAACTAGTTTAAATTTGTGGGGCAGGATAGCAAGGTGCAAAAAGGCTGACTCACACCAAATCTGTTTTCACCTGATTGGATATGCATGGATATACATAATTGCACATCAAGACCAAATGTATTATGAACTTGTGTCAAACTGGCATAAAAGTGGAAAAATGCTAGGGTTGCCAGCACTGGATCTTGGTGGTTCATAAAGCACAGTTTAGAGATGTGATTCACCCGGAACAGAACCATAAATGGTCAATGGTTATTAATAACCTCTTGAATTGTAAAGAATCCTCCCCAGAAGTTCTTTGTACATTAAATATCGTTGATCTATATTTAATATAGATCAGCCTTGTTCTAGATCTAGGCTGGACATGATTTCTTGTCTCCCAGGTACATGTGATTAAACTGTTCTGATTTCTTTTTTAGATGAAGAACTCTGTCTCCACAGAAAACAAAAGAAGGGTCTGTTGCAAGACAAATTGAATCAAATTCTCCAGGAGTTTTTCAGTTCAATTATGCTGTGGGATGGTCCATATCATAGGTGCAAATCTCTGTGCATTATAGGACCACAGACAGGGATGTAGCAAAAGGTAAAAACAGGAATTATCTCTTTAAGGGCTTGTTGGATACACTTGTAATCTAATTTTATTGGTGGTACCCTCCCCAACATAATGAACTTTGATGAAATAATGAAGTAGTTGTGGCGCCTGTGAAACTGAGCAGGCAGCTCTGCCAGTTAAAGACCTCCCATGAACACAATCGCCCGGGCAACAACTCTAAACTGCAGTGAAGCCAGAAACTCTGGCAAGCCACCTCTTCCCATCTCTTAACTTCTCAACTTGCAATTCTGCTTTTTGAGCCTTGGAAAAAAAAAAAAAAAAAAAAGAAAAAAGAAAGAAAGAAAAGAAAAGAAAATGAAAAAGAAAAAAAAGATTGTCCACTTACATTTGTGGTTGAGGAATATAGCTTAAAAAAAAAAAAAAAAAAAGTGAGAAACCACTGAGTTGTTTAAAATGGCTCCAAGTTCAGCAGCCAGCAAAGTTACAGAAACCATAAGGCTGGCTCTGCCACTGAGTAAGTTCACATGTCTAAGGAAATGAATACATACAAGACTTTAAATAGCAATATTTTTAATTCAGCAAGGTTTCCACCCCCTGCTAGACTTGGAGAGAGTGCAACAGATGGTAATAGGAATCTGTAAATTCATCATTGTTGTTTTTAAGAAGTTGGATCTGTGGAGCACAAACATTTAATAATGGATATAATTAAATTCTTTGCTAGTTAGTTTGACTCAAGAGCCAATTGGCACCATAATGCCATTTCATTTACATAAAATACATAGTAATTGTGATTCAGAGAACTGTGATTTTACAGAGCTGAAACTACAGACGGAAAAATAAAAAAAGAAATCAGAGTTAGGAACACACTATGATAACCTGTCTCAGATCTGGAATTTAGGTATTCAAACTATAATCTTTATAATCAAACTCAGGTCCAAATCAGCTAGAAACCCAAGCATTTTCGGTATGACTAATTATTTTGGGTGCTCCAATTTCCAGATGATTAAATGAAGATGTCTTCAAGTGACCTGATTTTGATAGATGATATTAAAACAAGTCTGAAAATTAGATTCCCCTAGTGGTGAAAATCCCATGGGATCAACTAACTTCAGGAGATTTCTGCTGTCTTGATGATGAACTGTTCTAAGAACTGCTGACCACATTTCCAGTGAATAAGAAGCTATCTTTGAAAACTTTACCTAAATTTGATCCAGACGTTTAATCTGTAAATCATCTAACTGGTCCATCTCTACATAAGAACAAATTCTTAATTTGGGTTGAGAGTGAAATAATAGCACTTCACTATTTTTTTCATTTAACAAATATTAAGTTATCTTAAGTCAGTAAGTCTGAGGAAAGCTTGCTGGAATCACTTATAGTTGGGAATTTTCATTTCAAAACAAGCTTTTTTTAATAGACTGGTACTCAGTGACCCTTAAGGCCTCTGAAGGTAGACAAATATAAATTGGAATAAAATCACAGCCTGGTTTACTGGGAGTGTTCAAAGCAACAACCCCCATTAAAGCTCCACAGGTCATAGATTTGCACCAAAAAATAATAATAAAAAAAAATGTGTAGAAGTCCTGGCTTAAGACATCCTTTCCTTCTCATTCCCTGCCTTCAGTCACTCATCTCTGCCCCACGTTGTGGCCTGCTGCTCTCTTAGTTATGTCTCTCAAGTAAATAATTTAACTGAAATAAAGGAGCATGTTTTTTGTTGTTGTTTTTGTTTTTTTCCCCAGGTTTTCCCTCCGTAAGGTGAATTCCCTGGTCTGATTCCACAACCAGATCTAGAAATATCTGTGCTGGCACAAGTGAGGAAGGTGATACCTATGGCAAGGGAAAGAGGATTGGGCAGTAGAAGTAGAACAGGAGGCAACTCCAGAACTCTTCAGTTGTTGCTCAGCTCCACAGTGCAAAGCTGCAGCCCCAAGGTCCAAATGCCAAGCTGCTCTAAAATGTGGGAATGCTCACACTGCTGTCCGATACGTCTGCCTGACACCATTTAGCCTTGGCTAGAGATATATCAGTCTTTGGGGGATTCTAGGTTTTCCTGAGGTCATGCAATCTTGTGTTCATTAATAAATGTGATAGTTGTTCCCACACAAGGGCTTGAAAGCCCTTCAAGAGTTTAAATTGTCCTTCCCACACTCAGCAGAAGGATCAGCTATATGAATGTCCATGCAACTATTTCTACCTACATATGCATAGGATTGTATGTAAGGACAAGCATATCTAGGGTCTGTGCCATCCTACAAAGTTACCAATTAGACCCAAGCTAGCCAGATCATCATGGATCTGGGATTAGTCATTACACTGACTAATTGTGGTTTACAGAGCCTGAGGCTGTGCCCTCTCCACAAGGCTCTGATTGCTCGTGAAGGCTTTTGGATGTTTGTGGCAATAGATTGGTGACAGTTTCTCATTACCTGCATGCTGGAGTGGTCCATTTCCTAATTTTACAGTGTCAACTCAAACCCTAGCTCTGTCCATCCAAATTAAGCTGCAAAAGCAAGAAATGCAACTATTGTATAGCCTCTAAGCCACCTCTTGTCAGCTGTCAATGAAGGAGCAGCTCCCTGATGCCTCTTTTACCTGAAGAAACTAGAAGTACATGGTGCCCTTTTAATCTGGAAACAAAAGAGAACAAAGAGAAACAAATGGAAGCCAAATTATCTAGCCTTGAGATCTGAGTTTACTCCATATTGAACTTCTGGTACCTAGTTAATGAGCCCATGCTGTTGCTCACTAGTGAATGAGAACAAAGAAAAGTGACTCATGTTGCCTTGTTATTGTTACATAATCTATACAAGTAATTTATTTTTATGGTTAATTACTGGATTAGTTAGGTATATTGGAAATGTAAAGAGATGTGGCAGAAGGAGTTACAAGAGATTCAAATGGGTGTCTATAAAACTGTGCAAAAAATATCTATGTGTGTAACCTGGAGGAAAATCTGCATAAAGCATGACTTGTTTCAGAGCCAACTGCTTGTGTTAGCACCTCAAAGTGCAGCTGGATTCCATTCAGTCCCACTAAGCCTTTGTCCTTACATTGTCTTTTTCACAGTAAGAACCCCCTTTTCTTTTACCTCTGTGAATAATTCCTGCTCTTACCTGCTGGGGGAACCTAGAGTCAATATTTAGTTCCTTCTCATATGAGTGCATGAGGCCGTTTGGACAGCCCCCCCAAAATCACTGTCTGTATTACTCACCACAGAGCTGTGAGAATAAGGGATATAAATCTTCCCAACCACACTCAAACTGCTAGAGATTGGTTTATGTTATTTATTAAAAGGTAACAACAATAATTGTTCTGAAGTGCCTAGATGCATCTAGCTATGTAGTAGACATGCAAGTATGCATTTGAAGCTGCAAAAATCCATTGGTCATGCAGTGACCTAAATTGGGATTACATGCTGAGGCATCAGTCTAATATGAAATTACTCCTATGTTTTTATTGTAATGACCAATTAAGGATCAGCACCTCAGAAACCTCAGTTGGCAGTTTTACATGAAATAAACATCGACCTTGAAAATGTGCCCTTTTTGAAATCCTAATGCTGATGTGTTCTGAAAGGGTCAGGCCGTCACCATGGTGTTGGCAGGGGTGAGTTGTGTTTGGCTGCCGAGAGCCGATCCATCCACGGTGCCAAAGATTAGTTGTGAGCTGGGAAGTTGCTAGGAGCCTGGGGTAAACATGAATGCTCCCTGCTTTCCGTACAGCTCCACTTCAAAGTCATGCAGCGTACTCATGAAAGTACCCGACGCTCCTCTTCCCTCCTTTAACAACATGTAGGGCATGGGGTAGGGAGTCATATTGTGTTCTTTTGGGTCTTTTTAAAACAAATTTTTGTTTAACCTCTGCTTTGACCCAGCACGTAAGTGTGTTGCCCAGATATGCTCCATTTCAGTTTATTTAACCAGAATGTTTGCTTACTCAGTGACCACTGGAGGGGAACTACTGTTCTTATTAATTCCACAATGGGTATTTGTTGCTTCTTGTTTTCTGACATTTTCTTTATGACCCTAATTGCAGAGTTCTTGTTTTCAGATAATAAATGCACGTGTCTATTTGCTCAGGTATTGTGCAATTGATCTCTAGCTATTAATTAAAGATCTAGACTCGATGTCTCTGAACCTGCCTCCGGATATTTGTCCTTATTGTGTCATACCTTGGATGCACAAACAGGGAAACCACGCGCAGCTCTGCATGCACACTGCTCATTCTCTTTAATAAAGAAGTCTGAATTATGGAGCTTGCAAAGGAGGATTATACAGAGCAAAGAATATTTTTCTGATGGGATTTTTATGCTTCCTTCTTTCCCTGGGCTGCCAGCATTTCTCCCAAGATGCTGACCCGCAAGCATAATGAGATGTTTGCTTTGCTCTGCCCTCAGAAAGCCTTACAGACCAAAAAGAGTTTATTTTTTCCTTTATTGTTTTTGCTGTTAATAGCGGGACAAACTATGGTTGGCATTAAACAGGATGAAGATTTCATGGGTGAAAAGAGAAATCAGATTGCAAATTCATTGTAGAGAGAAGACTGATTGGTTGCTTTCACTCCCAGGAGCCCATTTGGGCAAATATGTTATATGATCCTGTGAACAAATTGTTACTTCTCCAGACTGGACTGTTTTCTGTATAAACACTTTACTGTAGCAATGTACAAGAACAGCACTTTCAATCCAAAACTCATCAAAAATAGACACTCCAGAACATTTGGAACTTGTTAGACTCCAGAAAAAAAAAAAAAAAAAAAGACTGTGAAAAAAGCTTTTCACCTTCTAATTGTTCTCATTTTTATATTTCTTAATGTTCTAAAAATCCTACCAGAGAGCTCTGAAGGTTTTCAAAGCTCAGAACAGCATGGGTCTCCAAATATAGCAAAAGCACAGATTACAGAGGCAGAAATTGTTTTCGGTCAATTTAGTAAGAAGTCATTACACTTGAAGAGCAAGACTAATGAGCTTGGGAAGCTGGGATTTGGTTCCTACCCCTTTTGTATGCTTCCTGTTCCCCTTGGGAAAATAACCTAACCTCTTTGTGACTCAGTTTCCTCACCGCCAAGTGGGAATAGCAACATTTTCTGACCTCACAGGCAGTGTGTTTGAGAATCAGTTGAGTACCTAGAGGGACAGAGCAAGAGAAATGCATGTTTTTGGCACCAGCAGATGCAGCTGATGGATCTCACTGAAACCAAACAATTTCCAGGTGAAGTCTTCCACTGGAAAATGCTTGTTCTATGGAACTAAAATGGTAGAAAGTAAATAATTTTCTCTGTTATATGTTAAAAATTAGCTAAGGATTTTGCTTTGAGAAACTTCAAGATTGGATCTTTGCAGTTGACAATTACTTTATCACTTCTAAAAAAGCCAGAATGGCAGTGTTAGTCTTATCAGAGCCAAGTCCTTTAACGTTTTCACCTCATGTAGTTCAGTGGGCTTTCTTTGATGTTTCTACAATTTCTCTTTTGAAGTACTTTTTCACTGGAAAAATAAAAGTTTAATATTCTTTATTCCAGTCCTTGAAAAAACAACCATCACTAACCCACAACTAAGAACAAAGTTTTCATCCTCATCCCTCTGAATGGTCATAGCCACCCAAAAATGCAAGGAAGCATTACCTGTACACAAACTGAAATCATTAAATCTATTTCAGGCTTACGAGTGCTGTCAGCAACCCAAACTAAACATGTTAAAATAAGAGATTAGAATTGCTGGTTTGATCACAAGCTCAAACTACTGTTGTGTTTTGTTTTGCCTTTTTTTTTTTTCCATTCCCCAAACCAATTAAATCTTTTGCCTCCAGAGCTCTTATGGCTATCATTTTTTTCAGCATTTGAGTTACCAGGTGAGATGTGGGCATCTGTGCCTGATGCTTCTTAGGTTAGAACGGTCTGCTGGAACCTCACCGTTCTGTACTGAGAAGATGAGTGCACCTTGTGATACAGTATCATAACATTTTGGCATAATTTCATCCTACATAAGAAAATGAATGCTATGAGAACATTGGCATAATCTTTTGGCTTCACAGGCTTGGCTGCCGCAGGCTCAACTTCTGAAGGTTTAAGAACTTTTATCCCAGTTCAGATAATATTGCCAAAACTCAGGTTGTCGTCTATAGAAAATAATTGCTTGTCCAAGTCTTTACAGTCTCTATGCTAGTTTAATAACAAGTAATTAGTTGAATAAGTCCAATTAATGCCTTTGTACAGATCTGAGATTGGAGTAGGATTGTAGGTCAAGTTTAATTTTAAAATACATTAGAATTTCTATCACTCTGAACACACCCAGGGCAATGCTATTACGGGCTTTCCCATTGATACATATGATTCACTATTTGGACTTGAAGACCAGATCTAACAATGTGTGTATTTAAATCTCTAAAACCCATCTAGAATGGTAACATTCACTGTGACCAGAGCTGCCTTGTTTGCCTTTCTCTGCAAATGTGCTAGACTCGGCAATACCAGCAAATGATGGTGGAAAAGAAGTCAC
The DNA here is from genome assembly GCF_013377495.2 of Cygnus atratus. Lineage (NCBI taxonomy): Eukaryota > Metazoa > Chordata > Aves > Anseriformes > Anatidae > Cygnus > Cygnus atratus. The sequence continues at coordinate 9,857,467 of NC_066375.1, read as the reverse complement.
AGCACAGTTGTATGAGTGGAACAGTGCCTTGAAACCCTAAGCACAAATTTTATATTAGATGGTACTCCACAGAGGGGCCATGAACTTTCAATGAGCAACCTCCCACACACTAGATACACATGACCAGTGCTGCATTTTTCAGCGAGCAATACTCCGGTTCCAAGAGCTCTTGAGATTCATGCATTTTAATGGGTGACTCTGTTGCTCCTTGCTTCAGGGCTCTGACAAACCTCCCTTCAGCTCTTGGCTCGCGCTATGACAGTGCCTGAGCGGGGAGAGTCAGTTTGTACAGCTTTCTCACTGAAAAGCAACATTTGCTTTTGAGATTAACGGGCTGGGCTAGGAAAATTTCACAGCCCTCTAGACAAAATGTTGTCAAGCCATTATAAGTACAAAAGGACGTGCAGGTGTTTTGCAAGCCAACTCATATACTGAATATCATTAAAAGCTCATATGCCTCCCTATTGTCATGTTCCCATTATTAAATGATAGGGGGTATTAAAATAATTTAAGATTTGGACTTCAAGTGTTATTTCTATCCTCTGTCACTCCTGTTGGTGGTCAGAGCTGTCTATTTTTGTCATGCACAAATTTCCTCCAAAGTGGCTTTTCTGTTAGATTAATGTTAGATTAATTGCTGTCTATCTTGAACCACAATCAGATCTACTCTAATATTAAAATGAAGTTTATATTGATTCATTTTATTTCATTGGCATTCTATGCCAAGATAGAGTCATGATCCCAGCGAGATTATTCCTCACAATGTCAGATTCAGATTCTGAAAATTGTGAGGTAATAAAAAGTATAATAATACATCCCATTTTTAACTATGGATATTCAAAAATAAAAATAATAATTTTGATTTGAATACAATAAGTATTACTTTTATGACTTCAAAGTCAGTATGAAGCAGAAATTTTATGCAAAGTTATGTAAAAAATATAAGATCAGAAGATCTGCTCTAACTGTTAAACCAAAGGTTCATTCTCCCAAATCCTGTGTTTTTTAAAAGCAAACAAAGGTACAGAGACATTCTTCTTTTGTTACATCCTCTCATCTTCCAGGACTAGGTGATACAGAGACCTTCTGGTCCAGAAAAGGCAACTGGATTCCTAACAGCTAGCGATGGACTCAGACTACCAAAAATGTGACTGTCTTTTAAACTCAGGTATGCTTTGGCCTCACAAGTCCTAACACCAGTGATTTGTAGAGCTTGCTGACATGTTTTGTGACCAAGCACATTCATTGCTGTTTTGAAGCTTGTTCCCTGCAGAGTTTAGAAAGCATCCCTTCATTCTTATGCTGGACAAAGAGAAGCATAGTTTATGTAAGGTAAACTGACAGTAATCATCTCAGTGAGTTATTATTGTTTATGAAGCCTAATTTAAGAGCCAGATTTTCCAACAATTCATGGATGCAATTACGCACCTAATTTGCACAGTTATTGCAGACTTATATAATATATATATTTGTGTATAATATTGGTTACTTGCATGTTGAACTGGGCTAATACAGGGCTGTAACAGCACTAAATGTTCCCTGTGTGTATTTTTCCAGGGGCTGATGGCACATTTAGCATAATCTCTTCTAACTACAATAATCTCTTCTAACTACAGTAAGTCAACTCACTAATAGTTTCACACCAGGTACAAACCACATTATTTTTCAACGAATGAGCAGCCATTATTGTTAATGGATGATGTGTTACAAAAGAAATCTTCTGACTTTGGAGATTAGCAGAAATGTGCACTGGTTAGATGAAAATTAAAACAGCAGAGAGTGACTGAGACATTCCTTTTAAAGTACAGGTCACTGTATCAGTGCAACATCTGATTTTTTCATTTGGGTTTTCAAGCTGACTCACTGCAATACGCAGAATGCATATATAATACACATATATATGTATAGAATGTATGCTCAACAAGTTTTTACATAGCAAGGGCTTTGGCAAGTTGCTTTAGAGACCACAGCCTCTGAAGTATGCGAAAGGCCACTGCGTTGGACAGGCTTGTAAATCCTTGTCACGCATAAGAGAGTGAAAAAGAAGTGTTGCAATTTGTGCTGTAATCCTGCCCAAAGCCAAGCCAGTAACTGGGCCAATTTTTTTTTATGAAAATGTCCACAAAAATTCAGTCATTGAATCATTTTCAGGAAGCTGTTTCAGCAATTCAAGCTGAACTCAGCCGAGCCTTTAGCTTTGCCCATTGATCCATCACAGAGTAGAAAGTGAAGGATTTCAGAGAGGAAGGGTCCCTCTGCTGCTATAAAAGCCTGAAGATAACCAGTTGACCTAATGGCAACAACAAAACAAGAAATAAACAGAAAAGAGAAATTATAACACTGCAGTGACTCATCTTGGTGGTTAGGCAAAGTGCTTTAAGCAGATCAGCTGAACTGAATACTTCATAAAAGAGACCAAACTGAAGACTCTCCATATGAAACTGTGTATCGCACTGATTTATGGGGAGAACCACATGAGTGGAAATCATTGACAGAGTTCTTGTCCAGCTACATCATGGTAACAGAATGATCACATCACAGTAAGATATAAATGACTCATTTCATTTAATGGCAAGAGAAATCCTGGAAGATATCGAAGCTTTAGAAACTTGAGCCATTCATATGCATTCATTTTGGCTTCATGGTCTTTAAAACCTTTAAAATAACTTTCAAGTGAGGTTATTTGTAGAGAAAAACTACAAACAAGTTAAATTTACAAGGTAATACACAATGGACATACAAATATCTGACCTGAATGACTGTTTGACAAACGCAATTCAAATAACAAATGAACAGCACGGCACAAAAGGACATCGTCACGATTATGGAGCTTAAAAATAAGACTATTTTTTCCAAGCTTGTCTGCCTTCAAAGATATTTAAAACCTGATTCTCCTCCAGCATGTATTAGTGTCAATCAAAAATAACTCTTCTCAGGTCAATGGATTTACACAATTGCAAAATTAGTATAAGTGAGAGGACAATCAGAGCTTTTGTATGCTACAAAAATCTCTCTTAATAGCAACAGCAATAGAGAAGAAGGAGGTAGGAGGTCCCTTTCCAAGTCAAGCTGGGTGGATAAACGAGAAAAACCTGTGGAGCTTGTCAGTGAGGACTTGTAGGAGGAGCTGTAGCATTAATTTAGCCATTAATTCACTCCTTCAAAATTTCCCCTTTCCTGTCTTCTACTTTATGTGACATCTTTAGCAGTAGTTCGGTTCTAAATATAACATTACATTGCAGAGATGTGCTCTCCATCACATAAGACCCATAAAGAAGTATGGAAATTTAAAATCACATACTTGAATGGGAACAGTGGTTTGGGGTTGTTTCTTGTGAAGATGTGACAAAGGGCAAGTAGTGCCGTTCACTCTTGGGCCCCATCCATGGGCCAAGTCATAGGCTACCTTCTGCAGAGTGCAGCTCCGACTCCTCCACTGGCGACCTTGCATGCCAGATGCAGCTCGTTGCTCTGTGTGGTGGATGCAGGGAAAAGTGCCCTCAGGAGATGCATTCTCAGCTGTAGACTTGTGTTACAGGATTGCCCCCACTTCATATGCACTTCACATGCAGGCACATTTGTGCCATGGGACACTTCTGTTATGTGACTGAACAAGGAGGTCATTGGGATTTCACCAACCTGTAGTGACAGTTCAAGCAAGTTGGTTCCCTTCAACCACATTCACCAAATTTGATGGGCAATGTGAGTTGGCTTACTGAATGGAAAACGATGGAAAAGAAGGAGATGTCATATAGAAAACCTGTCTGTTGACGTTTGTGATGAAGTTCTGGTGACTCCAGAATGTAAATGTGTCAAAAATGGACAACTTCTATAGCAGGTCAGATTCCCGAATCATGGAAGCCAGTAATAATGGCTAAACATGTTTCTGTTGAAAGACCTAATAGAAAAGAAAAAAAGAAAAAAAAAAAGAGTGGAAATTCAGGAGAATAAGCTCATACTTCTTACGGATAGATTTCCCCAGACTATAGAGGGTCAATGTACGGATAGATTTCCCCAGACTATAGAGGGTCAATGCTTGGAGAAGGAAGCTTGAGAAATGCTTCATTGACTGTAAACTACAGTATACCATCTTTCTTATAGAAAAAAGATTGCACTTACATCAATAGATATTTAAACCTCGTGGGGTAGAGAGGAAAATATACTTGTTCAGGAAGAAAGCTTTTGTGATATTACTTGCTCAAAACCACTGGGACTTTGCCAAGCAGATTAAGCCACAAATAATTTACCCAAAGAATATGAAGTCAACAAGCTTTAGAACTGTGGGAACAGCAAGTACTGAGTAAGTTATTTGTGAATATCATTTAACTAAAGGCTATTATAACATCACAAAGTTATAGAAAGATCAGTATGCTACAGATAAATACAGATCAGCCTCTCAGCTGTTGGCATTAGCATGGCTTCCTGGAAATTCATGTACCTCTGACACTTGGAGATAGAGAATTAGAAAAAGCACTTGTAAAATTTACTGTCCCTTTTGGACTCACTTTGTAAGACCTGTTCTATTAACTGCTTTAGAGTTGTTTCAGGGAGCAAACTGTTTCTGTCTGTCATGAAAGCCACTTTCCAACTAATAAAAAAAAAAAAAAGTTTTTCTATAGGAGATAAAGGCCATGTGCATGGAGAACAAATGAAAACTGAGCAACCCTGCCTAAGAGAATCTGTATTAGTTCTGGCAGAATATCTTTTCCAGCCCAGGACTGCCCTGGGGACACATTTCTTCAGCACCTCTTTCTGTAGCAGAAGAGCCTTTGCATGCTACATAGTAGCCTACACCTTTTATACAGTTGGCTCTAGGGAAAGGCAAGAGTTGCAGAAGAGATAACCACCCACTTGGGTGATGGCACTGCCATTGCTCTCAGCAAGTCATCTGCTTTGCTCACCCCTACGCACTTGTCTGATCATGAACTGACCCAGCATGAGTGAGAGCAGATCAAGTCATGTTATGATTTTCAGTAACCACCAACATTAAAACCTTTCTGAGTTTTTGCTTAAGAATAGTAGGTGGCTGCTTTGTCCCCTCCAAGAGAAAATGGACAGAGAAAATACAGAATTCTCTGAGGTTTTATTTTTATTCAAATTTCATTCCCATCAAAGCTCTCCCAGGCAGTCTATCTTAGTATGGTACTGACATCTTTTACCTTCTTTCTTGGTCTTGCTGACAAGCAGCAATATGTTGATTTGGAAACATCAGCTCAGCTGTAAGATGGTTTCTCATTTCATTTCTTAGCCTCCTGGGGCTTTAGAAGGGAATCCCACCTCCAGACAGCTCATAAAGCAATTTGTGACACAGGATGTCCCAGTTACTATATAAGAATGTTGAAAGCATTTTATGTTCTCTCCTTTGATTTTTATTGGTTGAGCTCCCAGTCTTTTGTGAGTAATTATACCATTTGCTTTATGTCTTGCTTTTATAATGACTAATACAAAAATATATGTACAAGCAAATGGAAGCATATTACTGAGTGATTAACAATGAACAATTAGGATTAATTAAGGCAATTATTTTAATAAATAAGAATTAGTCAAATATATCCATAAACAAAGCCATAGCACATATTAAGCATGGCTGATGCAGGCTCAAGAAGCAGAGTTGTGACAGAAGGGAACAGAGGCGAGAAGGAGACAGAGATGATTAAAGAGAAATACCTGTGTACATAAAAGATTTAATTAGGGGTAAGGCAGGATGAGCATCTGCAGTCTACTATGCCACTTGCAAGGATATTTCATTTGATCTATTACCGCTAGAAATGGGATTCATACACAGTCATCCATATTTAGCCAGGTCCTTAAAGCTCCATTTTTTTGTGGTGATACAAAGAAGTCAGAAAGGCATAAAACTGTCCTAAGAAACAAGGGGCAAAGTCATTCTTTTCCATCACTTTTCAGTAACACCTTCTTGAAACTTCATCATGGCATCAGGATGAAAATCTATTCTTGAGGTTCAGATCTAGGAATTCAATTTTCAGTTGTCTAACCAAGATTTGCACCAACAGCACTGAAATCAGAAGACAATACGACAATACCTTTTAAGGTTTCTGACTCAATTCATGACATTCTTTAATATTCACAGTTTTTACTGATTTTAGGTGAGGTGAAGCAATTTGTCTTGTGCTATTTTATACTGGCTCAGATCTCCTCAGCTTCCACATCACCACTGGAAAATACAATCTGTTGTGCTACCACACTGAAGGGTGGTTCTGCTCATGTGGCACCACAAGTGAGAGTTTTCCATAGGTTAATCAGTCCAATTAAATAGATATGGTCTCTTACTGGGCACTATTAACCTCTGGCACAATCAGATCAACAGAAAGATGCCAGTAAAGCTGTAAAGACAAAGAAGTAAACCTCAAGATTTTATATGCCAGTTGGTGCCAATAGCTTTTCTTTCTACAATAAAGTGTCTCAGTAGCCTGGGGTTCTCAAAGTAGGATCAAAACTCAGTAAATTGTTGCTGGAAGGTTTATAGCAAGAATGGCATGAAAGTATAAAGAAACACTGAGAGTGGTGCTACAGACACCAAATGAAAGCAGAAATTATTGGAAGACATTGCAGTGTCAAAATTATGGTCCGTCCAGTAATATGATATTAGCCAGCAAATATGTTTACTATGTTTACTCTGGGGTAAATGCAGTTAGTTCTTTTCTGATTAAATGTATTGGGAACATAAAACTGTCAGTCCCGTGGTCTCACTCCCCCTTCCTGTAGGAGAGCCCAGCTGCTGACTCAGCAGTTGTTTGTTGTTGGGAAGGACTTCAAGTCTCAACTGAGCCTCGTAAAACATCTTTGCTCCAGTAAATCATACCGTCTTTTTGTGGATGTTGAAGGTCGATAGAATAACATGAGTTTACACACAGCTAAGAAACCAAAGTCCCCAGCAGAGACTTTCTCAGTCTGCGTATTGTTCTACTTGAGTTCTTTGTCTGCTATTTTGGCCATGATTAAGGAACGAGCTTAAGCACATGGTTAAGGACTTCTCTGAGTTGGTGCCTAGATTTGCTCTTATACAGCTAAGTTTCTGGTTATTATCAAGATCTTCTCCAGTCAGTAATCAACAGCGTGTCAAGGAGGTAAAGGACTGAGCAAGACAGAGACCAAAATCATGTATCCCATTGTCCCATACCCAAGCTGAATGCCTCCAGATATTTTGCTAACTAGCAAACTACATGCTTTGAAGGGTAAAATGATTCATTATACTAGAGGTTATAAGCAAAACTTTAGGAAAAAGAAAAGTCTGCTTCAGTCTGTTCTCAGGGAACAAACAAAAATAAAACACATAAACCCTTTTTTTCTTTTAGCACTGAAGAACATCAAATTGATATTTATCTCCCTCTTGAGAGAGATGGAACTAAAACCATTTCAAATCATAAAAATCTTACTTGTTTCTCTTCAACAGTTTCCTGAGAACCCAGAGAGGAAGGAATATTCTAATTTTTTAACTGCTTCAGCAAGTCCAGGTAGTGCAGTTCACTTGTAGCTTATAGCCATTGATGTGCACGTGGACAGTTATGCACAGAAGGCTGACAGGCTCCTTCCCTCACTGCTGCTGGAACACAGCCCTTCCAGTCTGTTTTTGAGCATGTTATGAACATTTGATTGAGCCATCATTTTATCATACACCACTGGCTTTTGTAACCAGGCTCTTGCCTCACTTTGCTGCTAATAAAGAGGTCCCAGTCATGGTGTTACTCTGCCATGTTCAGTTTTGAAGGGAAAGAAGGTTTGAGGGAAAGAAGGAGATCTTGAGGTTTGCTGTTTGGAGCTGGCTCTGCATTATATTTCACTATGTAAGCAAACATATGCATGGTTTTCTCTTAAGGTTTTCAGGCAGAGCAGTTCAACAGGCAATTTCCTGTACTAAGTAGTGTTATAATTAGGATTGCCACTGGAATGAAACACAGTGCACCCATATTATTGTATTACACCATGTTAGCGTTTAATTGTTACATCTGAGAGACTTACACACGCCCACATTTTGAGTGGGTAACTTCTCATACATGCTTTTTACATCGTGGCTTTAAATTCTCTTTACTATTCTGCTGTAAATGTATTTATATTCACATGTGTATTAGTAGAGGAGCAGTAAATCATGATAACTTCTTGTGATTATTTTTTATCTGTACAAAGGCACCTACACATATATCAGCATCTTGGTTCAAGTGAAGCATGAGCAATGAGAGAAGATGTTTGCATTTGGTGATGAAGGGACATGTGACTCTTCCAAATCCATCTGTGCCAACTCAAGAATCCTCCTGGGTTTCACCCATAAGCATAAATCATCTGAACCTGCCTGAAGAGCCACACCAGGTTTAACGAATCAGACTTTTTGTTTCCACTCTGGTGAAAAGTCACTTTTGACATCAGTGATACTATTCTTGGCCACTTTATTATTCATGTTTTACATGATTGGTCTTTAGGCTTGCAGAGTAACAAGGGGACGCTGGAGAGAATAAAAGTAATAATAGACTGCAAACTACAGGAATGACATGTGTCTTAGGAGCAGTTTGTCTGCATATCATTTCTGGTTATAGGCAAGAGCCACTCAAGTTCATTAAGAGCAAACGGAAGTCCTTCAGCCCCAGATTCCTGTCATTTCATTTGAAGAGGAGGCCTCTGGCGTGTAACCAGATATCTTCCGGGTTTTTAGGCTTGCTGATCTTTGCCTTTAGACTTCTGGCCAGTATTAATTTACATAGGCCTGAAAACAAGCGTGGCGCTATCCGTCTTCTTGAGTTACATGCAAGGAACACCAATAAACTTCCTGATGTAACTAATAAAGGAAATTGGGAAGGAAGGAACAGTCTATCAATTATCAATAGGATAAAAGTTCCAGGAATTGGGCAAATTAAAGTATGTGAAGCAAATACTTCAATACTAAGAGTTGAGATTCAAGAGGAAACTGTGAGTTCTTTCTCAATTTGACATACTGAACATAAATGCATATACAAACTGGCAACAGAAGAAACGAAGAAGGACAGAGATGGGGATTGTAAAGGCAAGGGAGAGCACATTTTGGAAAGAAAAAAGAAAAAGGTAATTTGTTCTTAGGTGGGAGAGGTACAGATCTGCCACATTTCATAAGTGAAAATGAACAACTCTTCCTGCAAGCCACACTTCTTGGGCCATTTGTTTGCATGGCTTTTTTGTACCATCTGACACCACCCCTGTTTTGCTCTGATCCCCAATTAAATAAAAATTCAATCATAATTACATGTAGTTTTCTTAATTCAAGTGAGAACAGTACCTCCATATTTTAGTTCTGAATCAGACTCCGGGAAGGCACCAGGATCTAAGAAATTGGGACATCATGGAAGAGGACAGAGCCACACGCTCTGCAGGGATTTCCTGTGACTGATGCTCCATCAGCAACCCCCAGACCATGTTTCTTTTACCAGCAGCTAAATCTGCTGCATTTCCAAAGATAAAATGGTGCATCCCAAGTACATTAATACATTTCTGCCTAGGGTCTAAGCTTTCTTTCAATATGTATTAATTATCCTTTGTGCAACCTATTTCTGCTTGTTTCCTAATCAGAGGTAGTGGCAACAGTAATCATGATAGTAGTAGTAATAGTAGTAGTAATAATAATAATAATGCTTCTTAATGAGTGCATAAATTCTCTTTTCATGTCCAAAATTCACACGAACCCGTGATATAATAAAAAGAGAGAAAGAAAAAAGAGAAAAGAAAAGAAAAAAAAAAAAACAAGAGAGCAAAAACACATGTTTAGCCTGAAAGACAGTCCCACAGCATGCTTCTGTGAGGTCATGGGTCAGAAAAATAATGGGAACAAAAACCCTAAAAATGTGACACACCCTTACATGGCTCTTCCTTAAGCGCATGCCTAAAACTGAACACAGTTAAGCCCTTTTCTGGGAGATGGGCTGAGCAGAGGGATTTCCTTCACCAATGAGCTACTTACAATTTGTTCTTTTCAGCAGTGGGAGTCGGGATAGGAAAAGTTGTTTATTATTCAACCTTCTCATCCAAAGCAAGGAAAACACTGTTTATATGAAACTTCAAAAGCCTCTGTCGCAGATATCAAGTCTAAATGCTATATGCCTTTGCCAAGTCAAATTAGGTTATTTTACTTGATATTAAGTTTGACAAGCAAAGAGCCTGCAAAAACCAGAATCCCAACTGGGCGTGCCTCCCACAATTCACTCAATTTTTTGGCGTAAAATTCTTACAGTAGCCCTATTCTTCACTCTCAGCTTATGTTTCTGTCTCTATTTATCTTGTCTGGAAATATACCTCATTGTGTCCTAGACATCTTCTAATATTCAGATTCTTCAAGAATGTGAACACAAGTAGACTTTGTTTTGGCTAGCAAACCGGTTTTACCACATGTGGATGTCTCTGTGGGCTTTGGTTTCTATTTACCTCAACAGATTATAAATTCTATTATCATGCTAATTTGCAGGTCCACTGAGTGCATCAGACTTGTGGGCTCCTTGGTGCTATAAAAATACCCTTCTATTACATAGTTTCCTGGCAGGGACAAAGACAAGTCAATTTGTGTATTAACAGCATTACATAATTAAGAAAAATATTAATAACACATTGCATGTTAAAAGGGCAGGACAATCTCTCTGAGGACAGAGTAAGCATGAAAGATTTCATTCCATACTGCTTACAAATGAAGAGCTCCCACTAACTTGCTTTGACTGCATATTGAAAACAGAATCAGGTCTTTGAGACCTGCAGTGGTCAAAACTTCGGTAAACTATTCAAGCAGAAATCATTCTAGCACTTCACTGAATAAATATACGTTAATTGCAGAATGACACTTCCGTGAATTTTTAGTGGTTTGCACATAACCCTTGCAAAATATTCAGCTTACAAAACAGGTACCCACAAAGGATAATAATTTACGCATTTTCTAGTTCACTTTTACTCCGTGGTTTTTAAATTGAATATTTTTTACAAATGATTGCCTTCATTTTGGACATATTATCCCATAAATATACATGGAAATGTTTGTACTTCTCTTTCTCCTGTGATACCTGATCCTCTCTTACCAAAACTACATTTGTAGCCTAGTTGTTATGCAGGTCTAATTTATTCTGACTTTGGTTTCTATGCAACATAGCCACATAAGCACATATGCAAAAGAGTGTTAGGGATGCTGCTCGGCAAGGACCACACCTCCCTCTAACACTTCTCTATTATCCAGCCTCCTGACACCAACATCTTTTAACACATCAAAATCATTAGAGTACTCTCAAAATCTTTAGAGGAAGCTCTCAGCTGTTCCCTGGCTAACCAAACAGAACACCCCTTCTTTAGCTTGCCAAGGAAGTATTTTTCTGGCCTCCTGCCTCTTTGTTAACATTAGTAGCATCTAGACCATGAGCTCTTTGACACACACCAATAAGGCATGGCCCAAAGCTGAAGACCTGCCTGGCAGTCTGATGATGCCCCCAGGAAGAAGAAATTAAAATCTCAGTAACATGAAAAGGCCAGGATCATAAAAAAATAAATAAATAAATAAATAAAATAAAATAAATAAATAAATAAATTTTAAAAATTCTGTTTACTCATTTTTTACTCATTTTTAAATGAGACTTCAACTATAGTTTCTTTGGTCATAAGAAAATCATTTCTAGAAAAATAAGGAACGGGCTCATTGTTGAGAAAGAACAAGCAGTCAAACCTTTCCTAAAACTGTTCAGTAAAGAACATCATGTCAACCACAAGCAACACAGAGAGAATAAGATGGGATAATTCCTACCGCAGTTTTTAACTTTGTATCAGCTTTGTCTGTTCCCTGGATTTGTAATCGGTTTGGGAAGATTTAGCTCAATGATTTTACATCTTTTTGCTCTTCCCATATATGTCAGATTCCTGACTAGAAAGGGCAGGTCTTCACCATTGCCAGCAGGCAAAGTCAGGAGGATTGTATGTATTATAAGATCTGAATGTAGGCCAGAATTTTTCCAAATGACAGTCATTGCTATATGTTTCCCACCATCAAAGTGCCCACTAAACTGACATCTCCATCACTGCATGTTTCTGCACTGTTATTTCAGTGTTTGTACTTACATTTTGGGTGGCAAGCAAAACTGAAGCAGCACTTAAATATATTCTTCAAAAGATGAAAATATGAATTTGCGTGAAAATATTTTCTAATCATTTCATTAAGAAACAGTAGTTTCCCTTCTCTTATAATTGTCTCCGTCTCTGAGAAGAGTTCCTGGCATGACATGATCCCATGTTCTCAGAGGCAGGCAGCGGTAAAAGGAGAGATTGGAGGGGCTGGTAGACTTGTATATGATGGTGACATCCACCTTATCTTTGTATCCCCTTGTCTAATTGCAGCCCTGCAGAGTCATTTCTACAAGGCTGGGATGAAGTGGCCCTTAGGACCCTTAACTTATCCCAGTTATCAGGAGGCCAAGAGGAGTACTGACAGGGTGTAAAGGTTTATTTTTGCCCCTACTGTACAATCACTCTGTCTTGAATCTGTTGGAGGGCACCTTTTAGTAGGGCAATCCTACCACTGCCTTAGGGCCAGGTTGCACCAGACTGGTACCCAGTGTGCATATCACATTACAAAACCCAAAATAAGAGATCTTTCCTTACCACGAAGGAGGAAATGGAGGAGAAATGCTGTAGTAGAAATCCTGTGCTTGTAAGAGCCTGCAGTTTTATAACGAAGCAGTAGGTCAACATGTGTAAATTTAACTGTCGCAGTCGCATACAATTTAATCAGGCCACATAAAAAGTCTGAGAATGCCACTTTATTGACTACTCAGTAAATGCAGTGTGCATTACAGGAGAGAGTCTTGTCTTACATCCTGGGGATAATGTCACTGGTTTGGGATTCATAAATGAGGTCTGTACAGGAAGAGGGGATTATGCCAGCAATGCGAGAATTCACCACAAGGAATATTTACAAGCTATAAATCCAGTTGTTAATTTCAGGTTATCAAAACCAATCACTGTATCTCAGTTCTCAAACAACATCTGATCATCATCATCATCACACCAGCAATCAGCCACTGCAGAATGAACATGCAGTGAAGCTGAATTTTCTTAACTGTATTGCGCTCGTTTCCTTCCCTAAACATTGAATTGCAACCTCAATTAACAAGACATTTCTTGCTTAAGCAAGAGTGGGGGTAGGAGGGGGAGAGGTCTTCAAGATGGCCATAGAAATATATGCACAGCTTGCAGGAAGTAGAAATGTGTTTGTAATTTGCAACAGGAGGGAAAATAAAAGGCTGAAAAGAAAGATTGATTCCAGTTTTCAGACTATTAAATCAATGTCAACTTATCAAATCCTTGTATTTCCTGGAATGAGAACAAAGGTAACTTAAATAAATATGTTTCCAGATTTGTGATCTGTTTACAGTTATATTGTGCATTTATTAACAGTATGACTATTCAACCACAATTAGTAAGACTATTATAATTTTTTTTTAATTTCATGTGTAAATTTTGCACTTAGAAAAGTGATAAACAAAAATCAGTTTTTACAGGAGCTGTTCAAACAAGTACACTTCAGCCTTTACTACCAACAGCTGTACTGAAATATTTCTACAACCACAGTACATAAGTTGCCAGCTGTTCTAATCTTATACACGATGCAGCTCATAGGGTGCCTTGCAAGTTGTTCCATAGTACCATCTATCAGGCATCAGTTCTGAGACTGTTTTTTTTTTTATGTTATATTTATATCTGTTTTATGATAATGCAATTCCGTTGTCTTCAGATGGAGCTGCTATCAGTTTACCCAGATATGACAGCAGAGCATAACCCATAAAGACCTACAATGGGGAAAGACCTGTCAGGTTTCAAAGGCTGGTGCTTCTCCTACATCAAAAATTTGCATACCATCTCAATTAAATATAATTAAATATATATATATATATATCATGCCTTTTACAACAAAAGGCATCTGCAGGATTTCAACATGTTCCATGTTCTATTCTAAGTAGTGACAGAGATACAACCTCTGATCTTTCTTCTTCTTTTCTTTTTTTTTTTTTTTTGCATTCTCATTTAGTCTTATTTTCTAGTTTTGTACTAATCAGCTTTTATCGTCTCAAGTGACAGAATCTTTATGCATCTTTGGGGATAATAATCAATAATCTACAGTGGTATTGAGCTGTCATTTTGATGTGAGATTGACTGTGTTGAATAAACAGGTCAATCCTAATGTAAAGATTATCATAGAAAATCAGCTGTCAGAGGCCCTACTTAACTTAGTTTATTCTGACCCCATATCGCAAAAAGCAACAGGAATCCTTCTTAAAATACCAGGACAGTTCTGGTGCAATTCCAGCAATGATAAAGACATTTTGATCAATAGCTATGTATGTTCCTGTTACAATAAAATTAGGCGTGGCATGTCTTCACCAGCATCCAACAAATCATTGTATGCTGCTTATTCTTCTCCATCTCTTCTCTGTGGAATAGAATGCAACAGATTGGATTCAGAGCTCTGTAAAGCTGGTGAAAGAGATTCCACTGAGTTTCATACACAAATATTCACTGCTGCTTTTCCCTATGGTTATGTTCTCTTCAAGTTTTGTTTCCTTTGTGATGTTTGACAAACAGGTCTCATAAAACACAAGAGTAGAACAAAATGCCCACATCTCTCAAGATTTTAATTTTGATACCATCTTTCATCTTCAACAAACCCATAAACTGTAGGAAAATGAATGCATTTGCCTTATTTTTTTTCAGGGCTAAAGTGACCTCCTGTTCCTATTTCAAGCTGCTGTCCATGAATGGTTCATCCACTTCAGTTCAATTGAAGTTCTGATGTTCAATTGAACTTTAGATTCATTCAGTCTACTTGTAGTTGGAGATCTGCAAATCAGAGGTCAAATGCACAAAATCTATGAGTTATATCCTCTATATCAAATTAATATATCCAGGAAAGAGTGATAGATTATTTTGTCTGAGCATTAGACACATGAATAATTTTAGGGTCCATCATAAGGAAACTTTCTCCATGTATCTTAATAGGAATGCTCCAGTAGGACATTTCCAACAGGAATGTTTGTCTGAGGGAATGTGGAGGAGAGGGATTTAGTGCATATGTCTCTCTTACTTTCCCCAGTTTTGTGCTGCTATAATTCTGTATATCCAAAGATTTTATTACCTTGAGGAGAAAAAGTCATCTTATGACCAAAGTGTTGTATCCTATCCTTCAGTAAGGATATGTAGCAAATAAAAAAATTTAAATAAATAAACAACAGAACAGAAAATGCTTCTGAACATATAGAAAGTTACAGATATAGAAAGTTACAGATACCTCTGGAATTGTTCTGATCCAAAAGTCTAGAAGGGAAACATTCAGAAAAGCTGAAAAGGTCGCAGTTGCTCAGTCAGAGAAGAGACCAGTAGGAGATGTACCAGAAAGTTTCTGAAAACGCTCACTATTCCACTTGGCCAAACTAATGCTTCCACTCTGCACAGTGCCTGAGAAAGACCTCATGCAGCACACAAGTGCAGGACCATTAAAAGAGAGACCTTTTCCAGGTGACTTTACTTGGGCAGCTTTGCTTTTAAGCTTTTGCCCTCAGTAATACGTGGTGCAAAAAGAGCTGGTTGTTTATCTAGGTGGCAAGGACATCAGATTTAGGTTAATAAGTCCTGGGATCAAGCAGAGGATGGGCAGAAGTAAACATGCTGTGTCTGAATGCAAAAGTCAGCCTCTAACCATTGGAGGTGGATGAACCTTTCTGTAGAAGGATGTTTCTCTGTGACTGCCTCCACTAATGGGTCTCTCCTGCTTTTCTCTGGAGCAGATTGAAATGCCATGATTATGGAGAAGCTAGATTCTCTACAGACTGCTCTTATTTCTATGAAACCCTGAAGTACATGGCATGTTACAGACAACAGCAGTCTTTTTGTGTGACAAGACATGCTAAGGACAGGGATGCATGGCTACGAGGAAGGGAAGTCAGAGGACAAGTTCTGCAGCCTGCTGATAAAGGAATTTCTTGGGAAGTGATGATTCAGGCTTAATAAGAATTGCCCTAATTGTGCAGCAGTGCCCAGCCAGCTGTCTCCTTCCCTGCCAGTGCATAGCGAGAATGGGAAGAGACAGTTATACCATGGGATCGGTGCCTGCCTCCCCATGGCTGCTCCACCCCATGTTGTTCTGAGAAGGTCCCAGCCATTCAACACAGGGACAGGTCAGCAGGTGATGTCTCTGGGTTTGGTGGTCTTTTTGTTTGTTTGGTTGGTTGGTTGGTTGGTTGGTTTTATGCTTTATTACCAGTACTGCTGAGATTTAACCTGTCAGGGAAGATTATCATGTCTTGAAGGCTCAGGTTAACTGAATCATACAGAAATTAAGGCTATAGATCCTTTGTCTGGCTAGCTTGTGCCTGGTACATCACATCAGAGAGGAGATGTACCAGGAGGACCTGCAGCAGTCATTTCTCTCTGGTCTGTCTCCATCCCAGTTCACATAGGTTGCATCCCTGGTAGTTGAACAGAAGAGAGCAAGGCACAAGATTATGTGAAGTCAGACAGCCCATGGGGGCAGAGGGGGAAGGGAAATGAAAGAATATTTAAAATAAACAAATATACATCCCAGGAAAAGCTCTTCCCAAGAATCTGTAGAGAACTGCCTGCAATCAGTTAATCAGCATAATTGTTTCTAATTAGACTCCAGAAGCACATCACAAACATTGCTAACTTTACAGAGAATTGGGTAGGGGTCCGGGGAGGGCAAAGAGGAAAAAGCTTCCAATGCTCTATTAATGACAATCATAACTCTCTGCACAGCCAGGGAGGCTTCTGCTCTAATTAGAACCATTCTTGCTGAAATGGGAGGCGACGTGATTTGTGAAAAAGACACCCTCAGCATGTAATTTTCTATGTAACAAATCTAGAAAGATGGGTGCTCTTTGATCTCAATTCTCCTGTTATTGCTGTTCACACTGGGAAGGGCGCTTTAATGAAACAATCTCAAGGTAATTTACCGCCTTTGAAGTCCTGAAATGTGCTGCCAACAAAATTTCTGGTTTAGTGGAGGCTGCTGCAGCAGTCACTCAGGGTTGCTTAATGGAGCACCAAAACTGGAACATCAAGACATCAAAGGTGAAGGTGCCATGTGATTAATAAACTAAGCTATTCATTTGTTTCTGCCTCAGAGGCAATCTGACAATTTATTGTCACTAGCTAATTTACACTTTGTGAGTACTTGCTCTTGCTAGTTATGCTGCCTATAGAACAAGATAAGTGATGTTTACACGAAGAGGGGAGGAGAATAGACCCTTTTTAAATCTGGGGGAGGGGGGAAAGAAAAGGCATTTTCCAAAATGATTGTGGAAGCAAAACAGACTGGGGAATTTTAGAGAAGAGAAGCTGGACCAAAGGGACCCATTTCTGCATTATTCTCTTCCCTGTGTCTGCCTCCTTTGACCATCTCCTTGTTTACATGCTGTTGCCAGGAAACAAACCCCAATTAAAAGTGGATTACAAGGCAATGAAATGGCATTATTATGAGGGAAGAGTTACACCAATGCATTTCTATTTAATTTGATGGCTAAGCCAAGGGTTTCAATGATACTGGGACAGAGAAGGTGGGTCTTACCATTCTCTGCTGACGTCTGAGGTGGCAACAAGTCTGGCTTTTGAGGAGATGGGGTTGTGAGTATCAGCTCCTGTCTTCAGAATTAAAAGCTAGGCCATTCATTGCCTACTGGAAATGCCCAGCCACCCAGATCAACCAGGCTTCACTGTCTTGAGAAAGCCTGCAGTTAAAATGGAACTGTACCCTCCCACCCCCACCCCCCACCCAAAAAAAAAAGAGGCGAAAAGATGCTTTCGTAGAGAAAGTAAAAGCCTATTTGAGATAATGTAGTGATTGCCATTTCTTCTGCCTCCTCTCCTAATGAACCACACCTCTCTTTCTAAACAGTTGAAAGCAAAGGGCTTGTAGATTCATCTAGCCTCCCATTCTCATGCAATACCAAGTGGAAGACAAAATATTTGTGTAAGAGTTCTGGGAGTGTAATTGGGATGTGGAGTCTGATAATGCTGCCTGCAATAAGGAGGCGTTTGGGGGAACATGAAGTGGGAGGGCCTGAAGAGCAGGGAGGCATGGGCTCGGTACCTCCCAGATTAGATCTCCAGCTGAACTCTCACTCCCTGTTCCTGAAAGATGCCCTTTCCCCAGGTATGCCACTGCAGTGGGAGGGCAGCTCACTGCCAATCTCCCTTGCTTTAGGGCAAAGAAGCAAGGGGCATCCTGTGGAAGGCACAGAGCTTCCTTATCTACCCTCAGATATTAGAGCCTTCCAGAACCTCAGGCTACAGGAAGGTCATATGCAAGGAATTTGTTTTAATGTGTGCAAAATGGGTAATGAATTATATTAAGACACCTTTCATAAAATTTATATCCAACTTCAGACTTTCAGTCCTCTCCCAAGAATTAGAATGGTCAGGTCCAAATTCAGGTTTGATTTTGCAAAATTAGGTTGGAACTCTCAGGCCAAAAAGCCCAGGTTCTTACTAAACAACAAGTCTGATCATGTTGTTTTGTTGCCCTTTTGGATTTGAACTGGCATTTATTCCTCTCCTGTGACACAAGCCCACATCCCCACGGCAGCTCAGTTTCCGGAGAGAGACCGTGTGGTTGTTGTATGGAACACGGGCTGCACAGTGGTGTGGCCATGGGGATATTGCCTAAGGCTTGCACCCAGGTCAGGCAAATATCCCCCAGTCCTTGAACACATACCAGTGTGCTTGAAAAAGTTACACCTCAGCTTGCCCCAGCAGCATGAGAGACGAGGCATCCAAGGATATCCTACCACACCCAGGTCTGGAGCACGGAGGAGCCAGACAAACTGGTTACACAGGCATGGTTAGGTGGTCTTGAATTCAGAGTGAAAAATAATGTGCCAAACCAGTTTATTGGAAGATCCCCATGTGCCAGGCGAGGATGTCGCAACCACTAGCCAATATTAACCGCATTATGTGTGGGCACAGAACATTTAGAATCAACCTTTTCATGAACTGGTTATAAGCTCGGTTCAGAGTGGAAATGTAGGCGGGGCTTTCTGGGCTATTTTTGGTCCTTAGAATGAGGCTGGAGATATGAAGAGCACTGCCTCTTTGACAGCACGTGGCCTTTCACCTCTGTGTGGAAGGGGGAAGTTCAAAGGTATGTAAAACGAAGGAACAATAATAAAAAAAATAAACTAAGGAACTGCTGTCAAACCTGTGAAAGGTATTGTTTCATGAGCTGTTGGAGCTGGAGGCAATGCCTCGGTTCTGGTTTTTGAACCCCTGACAATCTGCCCTCTCTAAACTGCACTGTACAAAGAGCCCAGAGGAACCACAAGCTCCAGCAAGGCAGAAAAGGCTAATTGTATTTTTCTTTTTTTCTTTTTTTTCCTTTTCTTTTTTTTTTTTTTTCAAGAGGGGAAAGACATCTCATCTCTTTGCTCTATGGGGGTTAACATGTAGCATCCTGGCTCCTGTCACTAAGAAGCATGATAAGACTTCAAAGAGTACAGTGCAGGGCAGATACAGGCAGGCAACAAGAATGGGGCTAATAAGTAGCCTGTAAGAAACAAACTAAAAAAAAAAAAATCCCCCAAAAAACAAAACAACCCCCCAAACAGAAAATAAATTAAAAAAAACTCTAATGAGCCACCCAGATCATATATGATACAGTCATTTTCCATCTTAAATAGCCTCTTTTATTAGCAAGTTTAGAGGACCCCAGACAGCAGCAAAATATTATCTGAGGTCCATAGCCATGGGCATAGAGCAAGGAAAGTGAATTTGAAGACATTGCTACATCTGGAGTTTATCAGCTCTTTTCCTGGCTAGTATTACAGTAAACAATTATCTGTAGATCAGGAGACAGCAGGGACTTTAAAGACCCAAATTACAGAGAAAGGGAGAGAGAGAAGGAGAATACAAGAGATAAAAAGGAGTCTATGCATCTTATCGTACTAATGAAATCAACCTGACAATCATGGCAGGCTGCAAGGGTATTACACTGTCTGGTATTAAATGAGCAGTTACAGCACGGGCTCCTGTGTCAAACAGCACATAGACACGAAAGAGAAGAAAAATGTACCGCTAGGCCAAGGCAAGTGATTTATAGGGAGTAGTTAGACAGCTGGTCAGTTTTAAAACCTCCTCAAACGTGCTGTCAGGATAACAACATATTCAAAAGTTTTGATTAGCATTTCAAGGGACAAAGAATGTTCTGCAGTGCAGAAAGCCTCAGTGAGCCCTAAAATGCAATTAATGAGGAAATAGCAATCGCCCGCAGCTGTTGTTCTGTTTATGTGCAGAGGAACAATCACCTGTTGCAGTGGCAGGAATAATCCAGCCTGTTCTGTGGGACAAATTTGACTAATTTTCACTGTTTCAAACTGTAAAGCCTTGCTCTCCTTGAACTTGCAGCAAAAGGCAGATCTTCCTGCAAGTGGAAATAGCGCGAACGGTATTTGATCCCCAAAAGGCTGTTTTCCAAAAATACAGGAGGTAGTATTACCATGTTCCTCAGTGGAACAGATGCTGTTAGAATTGTTAAGGCTTGTTGTATTTTTATAAGGGCCTGACAAAAATATTGCCAGTTTTTTTAGAAATGTCCTCTTTTTTATTTTTCTTTTTTATTTTTTTTTCTTTTCATCCACACACTTTCAGGGTCTTACAGAAGAAGATAACAGCCACGCAATTCTACAACAAAAAGACATATGGCACCCCAAAATGGGCTTTGGGAGCAGGAGTGAAATACCTCTGCTTAGTAATCCTTCTGAGGCACAGTGGGACGGTGGTGATCTCAGTATTATTTTTGATAGATGTGGTTTCTTTAAATATTGAACCATTCCACTTATCCAAAGAAGAGGAAAAATGAGGCATCTCAATGAATATTTATCCATTTCTGAACAGGAGAGAGATTTTGCTATAAATTAGTTCACAGAACTTAGGCTTGGTTTTGTTTTCAACTCTAGACAAGTTTAATTAGAAAGAAAATGACTGGAAGCAGCCATTTTAAGCATCCTGTACAGAATGTTAATGGTAAGCAAATTCCTGGGCATTTTTTACTGGTCTGAGGAACTAAAAGACACCTGAAGTCCTCCCCTACACCATTCCTAACAGCTCCCAGAGTATGCATATACCAAGAAGGAAAAATGTTTCAGGGCTGAAACATGTGTGGCTATTTTGCTTTGATTACTGACACTTCTGGTGTCCCCAAAACAGCGGTGAGACTGAGCCCAGTTTTGGCATCCAGCTGCAGAGCAAGGAAATGTGTGCGAGGTTTTTTTCTCTGAGCTGTGGCTAAGGAACATACCAACCAGTCCTACTCCAGAGCAGAAGAAATGGATCCAAGGGCTTCACAGCATCTTTAGGTGAAAGATCAGAAATGTAGGCCAGCCAATTCTGAAGAAGAAAGTGAAGGGGAAAAAAAGGAATTTGTCACAGACAAAAGAAAAAGAGAGAAAAAGAGGATGGAAAAAAATAATAATTTATTTATTATGTAGCAATTTATTCATACAGTTCTGGTTTGCACAAAGTTGGCAAGAACTCCAAAGCTCAGGTCCAAGTGCTGGGGCTCAGAAAATGTTGACAGGAGATCCTTTCTTGCCTGGGTACAGGTAGAGATACAAAAAATCTCATATAAAAAACTGCACCTGAGAATACAAATTTAAATCAAAAGTTAATCTCTAAGGTTTGCATGAGATACAGTCAAAAATCAACAAAGCATAAAAGGTCTTACAGAGGGGCATGGGGGCCATTTTGTTTTGTTGTTTGTGTTTTGTTTTGTTTTGTTTTTTTCTTTTTTTGCTACAGGCATAAAAGCACTGTAACAACTTTCCTGATTAATAAATGCTGTAATCCTATAATTGGCACTTCCATATTTGTACATGTGAGGCTAAATACATTTTAAAAAAATTCCAGTCAAACCAGGAAAAGCAAAGACAGTGAAATATTTGTTCACATGGAGGAGCTAGAAAGGATACAGGTACTCTCTCTCACCTAAACTGGGGAGCAGATAACCACTTTGTAAGCAGAACAATACAGTATAAATTGTTAGCCAGAAGTTTATACTGAGTTTTGAAAAATTAATTTAACTTTGGAAGTTGTTCTTTCCTCTCATCTATTTTTCTCGTCTAAAGTGGGTCTCGATGCCCTTGGGAAGACATCAAATGCTGATGTACTCCCCACCAAGCTGGTATGAAGTACAGTCTTCACATCATAAGGCAGAGTAGTGTTCAGAGGTGTCCCTAGGGGTTAGGACAATTTTCTGAAGATGCTCAAGCCTGTTTGGCCCATGGTGCTGACAAATCCTAGGCCAGCTAGGCTACTTTGAGCCTGTACTTTTCCATTGATCCTCTGCCTGGATATATAGTTCTGATTTTGTTTGTGTCATGGGAAGGTTGTGGCATCTTGATCTCTCTACTATGTTTTTTAAATAGTAATATTTTTTTTGAAGGGAAAGAGAAGGAAAAAAGCAAGTGACAAAGAACACTAAATTAGTATTACTCAAGATGTTTACATCTGCACTTGAAGATTAACAGTATGAGGTATTTCCATTCCCATTCACATGGATAAAACTTTTTTAAGTTATGCAATTGCTAGGACCTACTGTTTAAAAATAAATAGTAACATACTAATGCTTCTTAATGGATCCAAATTATCTAAAGGACAAAGGGCCAGATTCTCTGGTTCATACTTCTGGTTAACCTGTGTGACTCAGTGTACTCTAGAAGACAGAGGAGAAAGAATTTGCCTGTGCTCAGGGGACTTCTGTCTGGATAAGGAGTGATGAAATATGCAATAACTCTCCTCCCAGCACAGGGCACAAGGGAGAGTGAGGGGACATGTACGTGATGCTGCAGTGACAGCACTGGGCAAAGCAGGGACACAGGAGAAGAGCAAGTGGGTGGAATGGAGAATCCTAGATTACATTTGCTTTGCAGCAAGTTTGTTTTGATCGGGCTGGCCCCAGCTGCTTGGCCGAACATGCTGGGCTAGTGTCTCATTCCATGTAAATCAAGAGTGTAAGCTCATTCATTTTATTGGGACTGTGTCTATTTATAGCAACTGAGGACTTTTTCTAGTTTTTTTTTTTTTTAAGTGCTGAATGGAACTCATAAATGATGATTAATAGTTAGTAAACAAGAGCTGTTTTGTCCTACATGGCAGACTGTTAAAAGTAATGTTATACATTAGACAGCACCTGATGAAGTTATTTACTCAGCTAGTCAGGTCTCTGAAAGCAATACTTCTACTGCAAATATTCTCTTCTCTCTCTCTTCCTCTCCTTATTTAATGGTTTATATCTCTACCTCCTTATTTTTCCTGAGGCAGTTGTCAGTGCATTTTTTTTCAGATTTCCCAGGCAGATACATTGTCTTGTGATACAGCCCATGGTTGTGAATGTCACGGCTTGCTGTTTGACATGATGCCTCTGTAAGATGTACCACCCTGGGGGGCAGGGGTGGGGTGAAGTGACTGTAACTTCCTCAGCAATCATACTTACATAAAACAGCTTAAAAGTATCCTTATAATATCCTGTAAAAAGCACCTAACGAGAAGTTAGATGAAGGGCCATCTAGCTCTTCCTTGTTCTTCATCGTTCTGCAGACAAACTGAAGGGGACAACAGGCACAAAAATGTTGGTACATCGAGCAGCAAGACACATCATCCTCTTCATCAACATTGGTCCTCTTTATCAGTAAAAGTCCATCTAGCTGGTTACAAAGTCCACAAAAAGTTTTGTTTTGTTTTGTTTTGTTTTGTTTTGTTTTGTTTTGTTTTCCATTGATTACAGCCATGTTTGGATTGCTCTTCTGAAGAGGGCTGCTCCTGGGAGCAATTAAGAGCTGATCAGTTGTCTTTGGATGTTAAAAGCCAGGTAGAGCTGGAGGCTCTGTTACTTGAATAAGACAAGAGACCAAGGTTTTTGACCACTCTTGGTCATTAAAAGTCCCATGACACTTTTCTCAAGATTAATAATAGCAGCCCTGGAGGAGCAGAGGTTGACAGTTTCATGTGAAGCAAATTGCATTCTGCCTGCCACAGTCCCCCTCACAGTTTCAGCTGGATCTGATTCTGCCCTTCTTCACTTCCACTTTTGGAACATGGATACTGGTTGCTAAATAGCAGATACGTTGTGCCCCAAAGGTGATTGCATTCCAGTAGTCGGTAAAGTCATCCCTTTGTCCTACCTACCTACATGAATGAATGAATGCTAGTTACAACTAACATCCAGAGGTTCTGCAGGAGCAGAATTTAGTCCTTGGTCTGTAAAGCACAATGCAAAGCCTGATCTAAAGATATCTCAAAGCCAGGATGTAAAATGCTCCAATATTTTTGGCAAACCAGAGGAATTCTCTAAAGTGGAATAAAATATATTTTCAGCACTCCGAAGAGCCAGATGAATAGATGGATGCATGGATATCCATGGATGCATAGACGCATGGATAGATGCATGGATGCATGGATAGATGCATGGATGGGGATGGACAGAAGATAGACAGATAACTAGATAGGCAGATACCCAGAACTCCATTGATGGTAAGGTTTCTCCAATCTACCAACATCTTACACAATCACTCCAGAGAACCAGTAGACATGTTGTGGGGAATTTTTCCATTGTTTGGAAAATGCGGATTACAGCATACCAAACTAGAAGAGAGATGAAAAAGAACAGGGCAATTCACATCAGTGAAGAAAATGAATTGTTTTAGGCTTCATTAAGCAGTTTGCAAAATTGAAATTTTGTTTGGTCAGAATGGCAAGGCAGGGGGTGGCTGCTCAAAGTAAAAAATCCTTTCTTGTAAAGAAAATTAGTCTTAGGCTATAGCTCTGACTTATACCAAGCCAAATACAACAACCTTAAGCAGTTACCCCTTGCACTGTGGTAATAGTAATGGGAGCCCCAGACTGAACTGGAATGAGGAAAGGATGAATTAAGTGGGACAGAGCCATCTTTGCCCTCAGCTTCCTGGGGGTTCAGGGCTGTGGAAGGGCAGATCAGGAGAAACTCCCTCACATTTCCAATCAGATACTATATCAAAGCTTTAATACCCAGCCAAAGGGATCCTTTTTTAGGGCTAATGATGGTCAAATCTCAACATGTTTTCAGTGTCAGTTCAACTTGAAAGAACCTGCCAAAAGTCAGATACTTCAAACATAGGAAAAAATGCCATATTCCTTGAGGTCTCCTATCCTCCCCTTTAGTATTTTTTTTTCTCCAAACACCAAATCTGAGGGCCCTGACCTCAAAAAACATCTCACTCTAAGCAAGGTTCTTCTCATGCCAACTGGATTCCAAATGCAACCCTCCCCAACCCTAAAGGAAACTTTCAACTTAAATGTTCCAGTCTCATTTATTTTAGAGGTTATTTGCACTGCTGATGAAGCTTATGGGACTTCTTTATGTTACTTACTTATCTCTTTGATCCATTGTTTCCAAATCAGTGATGCTATTTCGTTCTGTTTTCAGCCTAAATTATTTCACAACCTTATTTTCTTAGTCATTTGTTTTTGTTATTTCTCTTCAGTTATTTAGGGGGAGAAAAAAACTTCAAGTTAAAATGTACAACTACTTAGGTTTTGTAACATTAGGGAAAAGGAGGAATGAAAGAGAATTTCTGTATTTTAAAGTTTCCTCTTGTTTCACTGTTATAGGCTGCTTTCTGTATCTTGAGGCCAATTACCTAATTCACAAAGGCTAACACTCTAAATGAAAAAAAAAAAAAAAGCCTTGTGCAATACAAAACAGTTAAATGATCAGAAAAAGAACAATCATTTCCCTATTGTTTTTTTTTTTTAATTGCCAGCTGGTGAAAACCTCTACTTTATGTCTCATTTGAACTGCACAAGTTCTCAGCTAATGCTAAATGAAGAGTCAGCTTAATTGTTGACGTGAAGCAGTTTAAAGAGTAGTGTTTGGTAAAGCCATTTGTTCCTTTTGCATCTTTATCTTCAGTCTGACATGGGTTTAACCTTTGATCCTAATCCCTGTGTCAGTCAGGTTCAGCTTTAATCTCAGAAAGTAAAAGTATGGGTGCTGGGTTATTTTAAGAGGGGAATAAAATCTCTGTTCTCTAAAGAAATGCTGAGCTACTGCAGGGACAGAACAGAAGATACAGGGAGGAGGTTTTCCTGGAGAACCTCTTGAGGGGCTACAGGAACCAGGAAGGGGAACTGGATGTACATAAAGCTTTAAAGCACCCTTTATATTTCTTGAACAACTCCACCAGACTTGTGTGGCTTTGGAGAGCTACTTCTTGTTTATTTATTCTTTCTTCTGAAGGCAGAAAACACCACTCCTTCATCTTGGAGGTTTTAAATATTCTTAGCCCAAATTCATCTCACCCAAATTTGCGTTCTTAAATCAGGAGCCCAGTTGCTCTTGGCTTCTCTTTATAGTCAAAAGGAGAGAGGAAGATAATTCCAGGGGGAATTTAGGCATGTTGAAATTCTGCTGTTGATTTCTTTAATCCTTTTTTTCTTACTTTGCCTGAGTCTAAGCTGCCCAGCTGTACCCGTTTCCTTGGATTTCTTGATATGTTTTGTCCATCACATATGATGGACACCATCATCTGATACCAAAACTGAAATCCATCATGATCCACTGGTGTACAAAGTGAAGGCACTGCTAGCCAAGAGAACTGATTGCCACAAGGTTTTGCTGAGGCCAGAAGCTTAGGAGGATTCAAAAAGGTATTAGATATTTGTATCAGTAACAAGAATAGCCAGGTATAATACTAAAGACTGAAAAAATAAATAAGAGTTTTGAGAGAGCTATAAACCTACATTCTTCAGGGCTTATGTGAACTTCTGACTAATGAGGGTTTGGAGGAAATTTTGTCCAGTGGAAATTCTCTGGGATTTATGTTTTAACTCACTTAGGCACTTTTGAAATCCCACCCCCTGGCTTGCTGGACTTCTGATCCAGGATGACATTTCCTGAGACCATATGTTCCCAATCATCAAACAATGCACAAATTTGCTGTGTTTTTTTGGTTTTATTTCATTTTGTGTTGTTGTTTTTGTTTGTTTGTTTGTTTGTTTTTCAATAGTTCCTGGATAATTCAGAAGAAACAAGAAAAAAAAAAACTTTTCTCAGTAAACAGTCACAAATAATTTGGTCGGAAGGACTCCCTTCCTTAGTTCATATGCCTTGTACAACCTTGCCCCTACTGCCTTCCTGCCTGCATAAAGAAAAACCTCGGCCTTTGGAATACCTGTACTAATAGTTCTCATTTTTAATTGGCACCAAAAACATCCTAGATGCTTTAGAGACTGGAGTGAAGGTGATGTGCTTACCTGGAAGAATCTCCATTCTAGGGAAAACAAAATTCAAAGCTAGTTATGGTACAGGAAACATTAACTATATTTATTCAAATTCCCAGTTAGGAGTGTGGTTGGGGATGCACTTTGTTGAATATTCTTTTAATAACTGCTCTAGTCTGAGGAAGTGCAATGCTTACTTCTTGATATCTGTTACCTGAGAAGAAACACTGGAGCACAGATAATCATCAGGGCATCATGGCTATCCTCCAATTCCTAATGTCAACTACAGTGGGTCCCTTCATGTGCTTTCAGTGCAACATGGACAGTACAGAACCAGTGCCTTCCAGCACGCAGGAGACAAACAGAAAGGTAGGTACTAAGCTCAGCCAGGATTAAAGGATGCAGAGACTATAAAAAGAAGGTTATGCCAAAGAACTAAGTAGCACACGTACTCAAACACAAAATCTCTCTTCACCTAGTGTAAATGCATGAGGTAATCATAAGTTAGAAACAGAGAAGTCTCAGAAGTCTGAGCAGTCCTTTGTTCACTGTTTCCCCTCTGTGCTTGGAAAGATCATAGTGCAATGCTCCTTATATAAAGGTCACACTATTATACACCCTGCAAAGTGTTACAATTATAGCATCCCTGGTAGCTTCTAGTCATTGCAAAATAATCGTGAATTTTTATAGAAGTCTTTTGTGGGATTTTTTTTTCACTCCTTCTTGATCCGTGCAGCTGACTCATGAAGCTGGAAGAGGAGACGAACAAGCTAATTACTGCGGGAACTTACATCACCGAGCTCTTGTGCTAAGCAGCTGAAGCTGGTTTCGTTTCGCTGAAACCATGACACTGAAACTACTGTTCTGTCATCCTGAAGAGCAATGCTGGGATGTCCATTGCTGTGATCAGAAACAAGCAGCAGCAGCAGCTGAAAGATAAAAAGAACAGAAAGGCTCTTTGTGTGACACAGATAGACTTTCTGAATTTACAAAATGTCTAAGTTTTTTTATTTTTTCAAATGGCCAATTAGTCTCTGATGACTTTTTAGTGTCGTTTTTTTTAATTTTAACTAAATTTGATAGCTGCCCACACTGAAGAAAAGCTATCATCCATGACCTCCTTCTTTCAGATCCTACAAATGATCCCAAAGAAAAAATTAATTCTAGGGTTGGATCTTCAGGGATAACACAGGGGCCACATATTTACCCATATGCATCAATATGTGACTAGTGTACTTTCCCCAGCCACGTATGAGAGAGGCAGTTACCTAGCTGTGTAGCCTTCTTCATTATCTTTCTCCCTGTCCCATTTCACAGAATAACAGCATCCAGATTTCATTCTTTCACATGCTAACGTGATTCTTCCAGATCAAGTTGGTGCCTACATGCTAGGAAAATCATCTAGGCTGTCTTGCTTTTCTGCGTACTAAGAGGATTTCAGTCTGCAGAAGGCTCATTGCAACAGATTTGCAGATGTTACCATCATCCTTTGATTTTCAAGGAAGTGAGATGTGTCATAGATGTAAACGAAATTATTTTAGCACGTGATTACAAGCACTGTTGTGGAGCAGCACAACAGGGCCTTTCCACCTTTCTAACAGAACACTTAATGACACATTTTCCTCGGCTGGGCTTGCTGACCCTGCACGTGAATTCACCATTCTCAGTGGTGAAAGCTGAGTGCTGAAAATCCTCTGTGAGTATGCAGGCAAGTGAAGAGGTGGGACACCCATTTCGGTGTGCCGAAATGGGCTCTGAACACCTGCTGCAGCAGTAACACCACTTGAAATGTTCCACTACTGCAGCATTCCCTCTCCCAGAGTGAGTTAAAATTGTGGAAAGGGAGCATTTCTGCTCAGGGAAGCAGAACTTGTACTACAAATTGCATCATAAGCACTCGTTTTCTCAGAGAACATGCCTAATTGAACAGCAGTGAAATGAATCTCTAATTCCTTGCTGGTCCTGGCCACCCACCCACTCAGCTGTGATGAATCAGTTCTTTCCCTGGCAGCCGTGGGGGAGTTAGAGGTGACAATACAGTGAGAACACGCTTCACTCAAGATGCTGTTTTCTCTTCCACAAATCCCATATACCATTCCATTCTCTTCTGTACACCAGCCTGCCCTATGGGTAATGCAGACTATATTGATGAAAGCCAACCAGGATTCTGAATGTCATTATAAGGACTGGTTTGTTTACTTAAAGCTTTAACCATAGACTTTAGCTTACATATGGCTTCCCTCATCCTGTGTTAAAAGCATCCTATGTAGTCAAAGAATTAAAAGCTCATATGTCCCTTATTTTATTCTGTTTTGATTTATGACACATGTTGATTCCATTTTCTGTCTACAACCTGCTATATTACTCTAAGTAGGCGTGTGATAAAACTTGTTGGAGACCAGGACCTAGCAAAGCATTTGTTTAAAAAAATGCTGAGGCCACTCCTGCCTCTTAAGGTTAGGATTGGTGGGTGGGTGGATGCTAGTTTGGTCTTCATTACATTATTTTAATTAAATAATACCAAAAGCACCGTGGGCAGCAGGCAGGCACTTTTTTAAATGTTATCCACTGCAATAAACACATGTAGTTCAATAAATTGTTTCTGATGATTTTCATTCCCATTAGGGGCCTGGGTTAATATCCCACAAAGCAATTCAAACTCCTCTTCTGAACTTTAACATGCACTGGATATGGCCATGCCAATTAGCTCTCCATCAGCATTATCTTTATCATGTTTATCATTCATTCCACTGTCAGAATGTGATTACCTTTCCCTGCAGCCAGAAACAGGTCCAGCAGTTTCACTGGGGAACTGAAAAAGCAGCCTGCATTCATGTCCATCATGATTCCTCATGCAGAATGTACGATTTTTTCATTTTTAATTATGAGTTTTTTTATTATTATTATTATTTAAATGCATTGCCCTGACCCGCTTTTCTTGTTTCAATATGCCAATGGTAGATTGGGTTATGACACAGACAACATTCGATAATCTGAGCAAAGAGGAAAGGAGAGATGCAGTAACAGTGGTAATTCAAATACTATGTAAATTAGACAAAAAGAAATGCTATGTTTAATATACTGGACTATGATGAAAGAAGTCAGAGCAGAGAATGAGGTCATAAATGAAAGAAAAAAATGTGTGTTTGGTTTTTAAGCGTGACACACTTAAGGTGCAATTCTGATAATCCACCAGAGGATGATCAAGAGGCCAGAGCCAAGCTTCTGAAATCTGAATACCTTCAGGCACTGACCTGCTCGACTCACCCACGGCTTTACAATGGGCTGAAGCAGAAACTCCACATCTTGACTTTGCCCCTACACCTCTTTCTGGATTTTGCGTTTCTCCTTTTTAATACAGAAAACTACAACCCCTTACATTGCTGGAACTCTGACTTCACTTTCTTCCTTTTTCCTGTCATTCTCTGAAAGAGGAACTGGATAATTTTATGATTGTTGCACACTTGTGTTGCTGACCTGGCATGGGCAGTTATAAAGGTAATACTTTCTTGTTGTAAGCTGGTATTTCCCCAGGGAGAAAGGAAGGTATGTCTCCTGTTTGATGTAATATTATGCATTTTTTTTACACTCATTATAGCCAAATTGAGATCAGATTCATATTTCTCTTAAATTTAATTTCTCTGGTACCACCTGTGATACTTGAATCATGTAATATGAGCTACCATTCGTTATAGAGCTGCTTATTGGATCAAACACTTGCACACAAAAAAAAGGTTGGATTTCTCCCAGGAATGAGGAAGGACAGGAATTTCTAAAACTCATGTTGGCAAAAGAGAGTTTGAAAACATAATTCATGCATCCAGTGGGCTTCAAATTATTTTTAAACCTATTGATAAATCTCTGACTGTCATGACAGTGTCTCAAAGTGTTGGGTAGGGCTGTATGACGCTTTATGCCATGTCACCATTTTACATAAATACAAGTCAAATTAGAAATGAATGCCAGCTTCCAGAATCTATCAGTGCCAGCTTGTCACAGGCAGAACAGGGACAGCAGCCTGAGAGGCAGGCAGGGAGCCCTCCCAGGTGCTACAACCAGCGCAGCTGATGTCACTTCACACCATGCTCCCTGGAGCCATGCAGTGTACCCCCAAGCCTTTCTGCACCTTCTGTGATGCAAGCTGAGAGGCTTTCATTGCTCCCAGAGCGAGTGGGCTCTGGTCCCATTCCCACAAAAGACAGTTGATTGTTATAGGTGGACTGCTGGTCTGAACCGGTATGTCAAATCCCACGTTAACTTAAAAAACATTAAAATGATAACTTCATCTCGAGTTACTTTCCTATTCATCTATAGAATTTCTCAATTATGTATGACTAATTTTGCACAAAGTCATTATTTGGAGCAATTTGTCTAAGTATGAGAGGCAACACCTTCAACCTTCCTGGATGGTGGGTGGGGAAAATGTCATAATCAGTTCTGCTTTGGCATGAGTTATTAAGCGGTCACAGGAGTTCAAAGGAGAGAAATAATGAACAGGTAAGTCATTACATGCAAAAATTCTTCTTCTATATTATCAAAATACAAATTAATTACAGATAAGATCAGATGAATTTTCTTTAATGTCAGTTTTTTCCCAGAGATGGTAATGAAAGCATACAGTATGTGGGAGGAGAGGAGTGGAGATGTATGGAAGGGATGTTTTATTAATGTTGGCTTGATTTCACTGGGAAGACATTGCCTGTGAAAGCAGTAAAGGAATCAGGAAAGGCTCTGGGACATGCAAATAAAATCATTTTTATTGCACTTAGTGTGCTAACTCATGCATGATCTCATTCAGACTCTCAAAGCAATCATAAAACTATCTCCATGCAACAATTACTCCATCAGCCAATGCAATCAGCAGGTAGGGCAGCTGGCAGCCCTTGCCACAGGATCCTCCTGAATTCATTAACTTGTGGTCGGGATACCGTGACAAGGTTTCCATTCTTGATTTGGAAGGGGATGACCGTAACTAAAGTGAACATGTGACTCATCCCAGCCAAGAGAGAAAAGAGCCCACCCCGCTCCCCTCCCCCCCTTTCCATGCAATACTAATATTCACATGACAACAAACATTTTCAAAATAATAGTCCTATATACTTAAGACTAATCAGAGCGGGCGCCATCCAACTTGCAAAGGTAGCAATTTTCCTTCATTAAAGCCAAATCAGGAGAGAGAACTTCAGGATTCCTTAGGGCTAATTACAAGGTGTTAATAATAACAATATAATGGCAGCAATTTTCTAGCTTTGCCCAAACCTATAATCTGCCCTGAGTGCCTTATAGGATTGTCTCTGAGTTTATATAAAGCCAAGTGTTAGCCCAAAAAATGTTTTAAGTAATTTAATTTTTACATCATGTCTCTCCTCAGTCTGTTTGCAGCGATGTGGTAATTGTTAGTGGAGAGCATTTTCATTGGGGAAGAGGACAAGTAGCAGCATGACAGCTCAGAAGAACCCTCTCCCATCTCCCCAGAGCACACACTGAGACCCAGGCACCTCTGAGCTCAAGCACAGCCTGCCCAGAGGGACCACAGACGAATTTCTTGGGCCCCTCCTGCCCACAGCGGAAGGGAGGGTGGTAACTGATTACAGAAGAGCCGGAGACAAACAACAAACAGACAAACGTACAAATTATTTTCGCATCCACCTCCTAATTGCTTGCTAAAAAGCATGATCAAATGTAGCATATTGCTCGAGCGGTGATGAGTCACTACTCAAAAATTTTCAGCCGCAATAGCAAATCAACAGCATTGCCACAGTGAGGGAGATTTGAAATACAAGCAAGAGAATTGTTGTGCAGCCTCTCCAGGGTGAATCTAGCAAGCTCTCCCCAGAAACAGAACTCACCCACGTCTGGAGGGTTTTCAAGGTCAGGTCATAATCCTGAAAATTCTGTAGGTGAGAAAGAGACAGCTTGATACAGGAGCAAAGCAAAAAATCTGAATTTCCAGTTAATTCCTTGCCAAATTTTGAAATTGTCCCAGTATTGATCTGGCTGCAGCTCTCAACCTCGCAATGATTGTTTGCCTTAACAATGTAATAGCACAGTGTAAGGTAATTTGGAGAAATTTGTTTTTAGCCATAAACAGTAGACATCAGAGACCTGTCCTAAAGGGGGAAAAAAATGACAATATATTTGTCATTTTTTCCCAAAGAAAATGTTTACGTACAGTGTGTCAAACTTTAGCCTGCCGCAAAATGATTTATGAACAAATTCTATCCTACTTCGCAGCTGATGAGTTAATTCTCACTGGAAAAAAAAATATATATATTACAACACTGAAGAATGTTAACATGGTACACATTCTATTCGGAGAAAATACACCTAGCAGAGCTACAGTGCAAGCCTATATTAACTTCAATGCTTCCTACAGGCTGAGAAACTTTAAAAAAAAAAAAAAAAAAGGCATTACAAATACTAGAGTCAAATTTCTGTGAGGCTGGAAGCTTATCCACCTCAGACCTTCAAAACTTACCTGTAAAATCTCATACAAACAGTTATGTTTAGAAATTCTCTGATATTTCTCAGATGATAAATGCTGTTTTGTTTTCAAATGAAAACTGGAAGAAATCAGAAGAGAAGCAAATTAAGGAGCCAAAGTCACTTATCGTTAAGTATTCTTGCCCTACAAAAAGGGGAGAGAGGGTTAAGAAAAATATGTAGTGTATGTGTGAGACTGAAATATCTTAATTTTTCTGCTCCACAGGCTCACCTCTGTTTAGGAAAGGGGGGGAAATCACTGTCATAAAGGTTTAAGCACAGGGCTGGAATCAAGTCAGATGAGTTCAAGTGGTGGTTCTTTGTCTATCTTAGAAGATAAACCCGAGAGAAACAAACAGCTCTTCATTTCTGTAGTATGTCTGTCTCCTCTTTTCAAAAACTCTACCACCATTTATTCAAGAGTACTGCACACTTTGATGTCTAGAGATGAAAAGCGGTTTTTGAGGTAAGAAATCACAGATCAGTCCTAATCTAGAAGAATCAGTGGCTACTAATGATGAGCAATTTAATTCCATATGAGTAATTTTTCTCCCTTTATGGGTTTGTTTTACTAGACAGTTATCAGGTCAAATGGTGCTAAGTGAATAAATGAAGAGCATTTCTTGTGAATAAACCGAGTAAAAAAAGTGACCTATTTTTCTGCTCATAAAATTAGTATGGAGCAGGATCCATTTTTTCTTGCTCATAGTCAGATGCAGTCCCAGCACTAAGTAAATTGAGCACTTCACACCCATTCACTAAAGTAAATTTATTCTGATTTATCTTATACACTTGTCAAAAGCTGTGCCAAGATGTATAAACAAACCATTTTCTTGGATTGTTTCAAGCTAATCATATTAACATATTTGCTTTATTGGCTTTGGGGGGTTTCCAAGTGGAAATGATTGAAGTAGGGTCCAAAACCAGCTTTGTTCTGTTGCCAGTTCTGGTGCTAATGTGTGCCTCATTGGACTTTTACTGTCCCTGACAATGGGCCTGCGCTTTCACAGAGGACGCTTTCAGCGGCAGCTCATCATCAGTTTATTTCTGCAAAATGTCGTGCTTAATAAGTCAATTATTTAGAATGTGGAACAACTGGGAAGCATGACATTGGATCTGCAAAAAGTGGTGCTCGTCGGCTGCAGTCAGAGGAGCTTGGGGGATTCCCACAGGCTGAAAAACAACTACAGAAATATACAGGAAATGCAGTGTACAGTTAGACAGCATACTCAGCAGATCCCAGAGGAAGAAAGGATGTCATTAAAGACTGAAGAAGTCCATGCCACAACCATGTGCTTTATCAACACTTTGAAGAAGGAAAATGTTAACCTAGAGGGATTGTCAGTCAAGGCAAAACTCACACCTTTGCCCATGAGCAAAAGCTAAATGGACAAAGGATAAGTAAAAAAAAAAATGTAAAAGTTGCTGTGACAAAGATACATATTATTCTGCTGCTCAAACAATTTCAAGCCATTTGAAAATGTGGGCTTATCTCTTTCCTTGGGCTATTATGAGCGTTTCCACAATTGAATTTGTTACAATTTATGGAGTAACAGGATCAAGCAGGCCAGGGTTACAGAGTCTATGGTTTGGGATGGAAAACAACATCTAAAAGACCCATTGGCTTAATGATGCAAGTCATGGCTTGTAGCAAACACAGTTTTAATTATGGTGAAACATTGGAGGTGAAATTCAAAGACAGAGTTAAGAAGGGCACAGATCTCTTGCTGAAGCACTGCTAAGGGTGGGAAAAACAAACAAGGCATCAGTATGAAGGCAGCCTGTCCGTCTATGTAGACCAGAGGCACTAAGAGGTATTATTGCTATATTATTGCTACCAACATTTTCAATGCTGTGGGTTTTCTATTTTGTTTCCTTTTTTTTTTTTCTCCCCCTTTGGTTGTTGTTTTGTTTTGTTTTGTTTTGCTTTGTTTTCTTTTGCTTTACTGCTGGACCTCCAGGTACTTTGCAGAGGGTTTCAGTTATCGTGAGCCCTGTTTTAAAACCAGAGTAATTGTGGTCCCATGCAGGGATGTGGCTCAGCCTGGGACACACCCAGAGAGCAGCAGCAGGATCCAGAACAGCTCTCCGGGACACAGACCAGCACCCAGAACTGCTCGTACTTCTTTTTCCCTTGGGACCACTTTTATTTTATTTTATTTTATTTTGAAAAAAAAAGTTTGGCTTCGCACATACCAATTTTATGAAAAGGAAACCCAAACCAAATATGATTTTTTTTTAACAGGAAAAGGTTTCAGCCAACTCTGTATCTGTGACTCCGCATCCCTGTTTTCTGGCTCCCGATATCTCTCAGTGGAGAATACTCCAGGGAAAGCCTCTTTGGGCTGTATAAAACACATCCACATATGCAAAATAATAACGATAGTCTTAGAAGGGTGAATTCAGTGACCTGTCCTTCCTTTGCCGTTCCCTTCATTTATGCCCCCCCCCTCTTTCTGCACATCGATTTCCTATTCTTTTCTCACGGAGGTGACTGAGATTAAAGGTTTACTGTGGCTGATTATTCAGGAAAGTCCCACTTTCTAAATCTGGTTCTAATTAAAAAGGGGCGGGGGGAGGAAGGGAAAAAAAAAACCTTCTTACTGTACACACAGGCAGCCTAATCCATCCTGCTGACTTTCATAGGCATGAGCTTCTATCATAGTATTAATAAACTATTTTCCAAGATTTGTGTTTCTTAACCCTCCTCACCCTGGAGATTTTTTCGGATGTGAGCTGTAGATGTCGCTTCAAGAAAAGATGGGCATCTGACTTCGGCCTGGACATCAGTTTATTTATGAGGGAGGGGGCCAGGAGTTCAACCCGTGTGTTCATAACAGGGCTAAGCAAACAGCTCCAAACCAGCTTTAAGCCATTCTTAATAGATGGAGGAGCTGGTAACCCAACTCCCAACCATAGCTGGAGTTCACGTTTAGGTTGTGATTTTACTCCATTCCCAAATGTCACTTTATCCCTGCTTTTCAGGAGCTTATTTTCAAAGATTTATGAAATGTGAGATGACAAACCTGGTGCAATAATGTTGTGGAGATTTTGCCCTTAACTCACCCTAGGAAATACTCTGCACGAATGGTGTGGAGGTAGCTTCCAAAAGTAGCCTTATTTCCCCTAGGAAAAAGAAAATCTGAGCTGTGTGCCATTAAAATGAAAAACTCAAAGAGGGTAAGAGGGTACTGAGAAGGGCATTAATCAGAAGTGGTAAAAAAAAAAAAAAGAAAAAAAAAAAGCTTTTTTTTGTTGCCTGGGAAAAAAAGACACAAGGATGAAGAAGAAATGAATTTATAGGAGGACAGAATAGCTCTACCACAATTTGTCAAGTTACACAGCAGACAGCTTCCTCCACACAGTCTGTCTTTACTATAGGGACAAAAATGTTCCCATTACTTCCTTCTTGTCTATATTATAATTATTAATATTAGTTATTAATTATACAGAAAACCCAAACTGCATGCATAGATTCCCACCTCAGTCCCTGGGAAGCTGATGGAACAGCTTATCCTGGAGGCCATCTCTAAGCATGTGGAAAACAAGAAGGTGATCAGGTGTAGTCAGCATGGATTCACCAAAGGGAAATCATGCTTAACCAACCTGATTGTTGCATTCTGTGATGGGACAACTGGCTAGATAGATGAGGGGAGAGCAGTGGATATTGTCTACCTGGACTTCAGCAAGGCTTTTGACGCTGTCTCCCGTTATAATATCCTCATAAGCAAGCTTGGGAAGTGCAGGCTTGAGGAGTGGACGGTGAGGTGGATTGAGAAGTGGCTGAACTGCAGGTCTCAGAGGTTTGTGCTCCGTGGCACAGTGTAGCTGGAGGCCAGGGGTCAGTACCGGGTCCAGTCTTGTTTAATTCATTTGCCAGTGTCTTGAATGAAGGGGTACAGTGCTTCCTCAGTGAGTTTGCTGGTGGCACAAAACCAGGAGGAGTGGCTGATCCACAAGAAGGCTGTGCTGCCATTCAGAGGGACCTGGACAGGCTGGAGAGATGGGCAGAGAGGAACCTCTTGAAATTCAACAAAAGCAAGTGCAGAGTCCTGGGGAGGAATAACCTCCAGCACCAGGACAGGCTTGGGGCTGACCTGCTGGAGAGCAGCTCTGCAGAGAAGGACCTGGGGGTCCCAGTGGGCACCAAGTTGACCACGAGCCAGTGCTGGGCCAAGAAGGCTGCTGGTATCCTGGGCTGCATTAGGAAAAACATGGCCAGCAGGTCAGGGAGGCGATCCTCCCCCACTGGTCAGCCCTGATGAGGCCTCGCCTAGAGTGCAGTGCCCAGCTCCAGACCCTCCAGTGCGAGGGGGACCTGGAGCTCTTGGAGGGAGTCTAGCAGAGAGCGGTCAAAGTGATGGGATGGGAGCTTCTCTCACATGAGGAAAGGCTGAGGGAGCTGGGCCTGTTCAGCCCAGAGGAGAGAAGACTCAGGGAGGATCTGATCAATGTTTATCTAATGAAATTGGGGAAATTGTAAGAAAAAGTTGATCTCAGCCACATTTCCATAGAAGCCCATCTCATAGATTCTCATGTTTTTTCACTAACCCGAATATGCAACACCCACCACTGCTGCCCATCTGCAGGAGATCTCCTGTGAAGCACTGAACACCAAAGATGCTGGGGGTAACAAGCTGGTAGTTAATGGGAGTGCTAGGTTTCCTTCTACACCCTCTCTGAATCTACCACACAACCTAGAAAAGCACTTTAAAAAGAGTGAGAAAAGGGAGTGGAGGAGTATCATCTGCAGCCACTGTTCGTGCTGCAAACCCATACTATCCTCATAACAAAGTGGCCTGTGAACACAGAAAAGCAAAAGTAGTTGCTCAGGAGCCAGAAAAATAAAAATAAAAATAAAAATAAATAAAATAAAATAATAATAATAATTTTTAAAAACCATCAAATATAGTGTTCTTCCTAGCAAACAGAGAAATAGAAGAGAGAGGTGAGGCTCCTGGCCAGACAGATATCTTCCTCAGGACACTGCAGAAATGGAAAATTGAAGAAGGTGTTCATTCAAGTATGTATGTGATCTTTGGGCAATAGCTCATCTTCAGGACAGACAGTAGAAGCTTGAGGCATAGCCAAGCTTTCAGGAATGTCAATATTTCAAATCTGGGGCAAACAGATTTAAAACAAACAAACAAACAAACAAACAGTCATAATCACATATCCAAGGTCTCCTCTCTCTTGGCAATAAATACTCATACAGCAATTTGATTTTCCTGGCTCATCTGTTTCTTTAAGCCTCAGAGCATTGCTGAAGCAGTAGACACTGGGGGCAGCAGGATGACCATGCCCTCTGTCATGAGAAATACTCATACGATGGACCCTACACAGAGAAAAGAGTGTCTCTGACCAGGAAGGAAACCTTGAGTTAATGGACATTATGGAGATCTCCTTATGGAGATCCAGGCTCTTAACAATGGATGGAAAAACATGCTAAAAAAAATAAAAAGATAATATGAATTATCACTACAGTCAATGCATGAGAGCACAGAAGTGCAAACATCAGGCTTGATTCTTTCTGATTAGATGGCATGAGAAAAAAAAAGAGAGATAATAAGTCATCAGTAAGAAAGAAAGAATTATACCAACATATTGGTTTCACATGTAGTTTATATATTTGATGCTTTGCATATGTATTCTCTCCTAGCACATTTACAGAAAAGAAAAAAAAAATCTATCAAAAATCCCTTTGTTATTACTTAAAGTTTAACTTCTTAGGAGCATTGTACAGCCTCTGAGGTCAAGAGGGTGAAGACATCACTGTAGAGGCGTCAGAGTTGGTGGTTGCATTAAACAACATTGGACATGTTCATATAAAAACAACCATTGGGATGTTTCCATGCCATGTATGTTTGCGTAAATATCTGCATGTATTTATAACCCACCTCTCCTCGTAAAGATATAAAGCTATCTTCTTGGTGATTTACACTGTGTATCTGCAATCTGCTGCAAGGTCAAAGCAACTCAACTGAGGTCTATGGAGCTACTCCAGATTTACACTAGTCTAATAAAGATCAAAATCTAGCCCTGCATATTACCCTTCCTATTCACAAGCGTATTTTTATGTTTGTGTTATCTTCTGCCTTGTTACATTCCTGAAGAGTTTTTGTGCTAACATAGTTGGACTACAAGATTTTCTCTAATCGTGTAATCTTGGCCCTTTTTTAGGAGGAGAGTTAACAGCTGGGTTAAATTACAAAAATGACAGTATTATATGACTAGCAGCATCAGTATCTAAAAACTAATCTGAGTATCAACCACTGCTGAGCATCTAATAACATTAATGAAATCCTACAAAAGTTCCACTTCATTCAAATATTTTACTGTGAAACTGAAAACATAAATTATTCAGAGGACTTGAGGAAACCAGCTCTCTCTGCAAACTGCACTTCCAGCAGTCTCCCCACTAGGTCTCCCCACTAGTAAACATAACACTCTCTCTTCGTGATGATATTTGAGCAGTAGAGGTGCCTTGCCCAAGGCCTGCAGAAAATCAGTTTCAGAAGCAGGTTGTGATTGCAGGAGTTCCTCACCCATTCACTCATCCATTGAACCATTTAATTCAATCTGAAAAAGCATGTATTCATACTCAAAGTGTTGTGCCTATAATGCACCTTAGTTTATAGTCCTTGGAAAGGTTTTAAAGAAAAAAATAAATTAACTGCCATAGATTACTTCAGAATATTCTATTCTATCTCAGAGCAGGATGATTCTTCAAGGTGCAGTTTATGTTTGCATTCTGTCAGTGAGTTTGTAGGTAAGTTAAATAATTGTGAAAATGTTAGTTCCAGCCATAGCCCCTTTCACCACCAGTATTTTAGTCATACCTTAACCTATATAATTTTCTTCGATGAGAGTGTTTACACTTCCAAATACCTATTGTGAATACCAGCTGCCTTTAAATGTAAAGATGACAAAAGAAGAAGGAAAATAGAAGACACAAAAGCTTTTTAAAGAGAATTCCCTCCACCTGAGTCCCAGCAAAAGAGGTATGGTAAATAATTCTGAATGAGCTTTTTTAATACCTGACAACAGGGATTCGGAAAAAAAAAAAAAAAAGTTGATTAATACAGCTTGATATAGTTCCCCAGCCAAAGTGGCTAGATCCTTACAGACTAATGTTCTTAAAGACACAAAGAAATGAAAATGTTATCTCTCTTTTAGCTGTAATCTCTGATTAGAACGTTTAATCAATTAGCATTGCTGTTGTCAAAACTTGCTCCCAACAAAGGATGAGAAAACCTGCCGGAGGGGGATTGCAACGGCTGGCCAATTCCAAACCATGCAGTGAGGTGGGAGACTCGTCCCTGCAAGAAACGTCATGTTTTACTAGGGTGCAACACCGAGTTTTGTGTCGTGAGATGAGAGCACTTTTCTGGCATTATTCATCTCGGAAGCACTAGCAGAATATCAAATAACCCCCAAAAGAAGAAAAGCTTAATGTCAAAAATTGGAAGTGTCAAATTACACTGAAGACGGTGTCTTTTTCTTTTCCACTTTCAGAAAGCAGGGGATTTGTGATCTTTGGAAAGTGCACTGCTGCTGCCGCTGTTAAAAGAAAAAAAAAAAAAAGTTTGTAGGCCAACTGTGAAAAACTTGCTGCATGTTTTCATTGCTCTATGAGTCACCTGGGGTTTAGTCTCAGAGCTGGTCATTATTGGAATTCCAACAAAAATGACAAGAATTCTTTTTCTTTTTCTTTCTTTCTTTCTTTCTCTTTTTTTTTTTTTTTCAGTGAGGTTTATTATCTCTCTCATTAACCCGACCTTTGTGTTACAGAGTTCTCTGAGGTCTCAGACAAGAACAGAATCTCATTGTGCTAAGTACTGTACAAACATATAACAGCTCATATAAATAGGCAGGGGATTGGGCTACAAAGAGGAGAAGGAAGAAAATACAATTGTTTCCATTTCATACATGGCAACCTCAGACCCAGAGAGGCTTTATGACTTACTTAAAGCTGGGGACAATGTCCATGGTTTAAAAATTCACCCATGTTTCCTGTGTGAGACTATGCAGCATTAACCACAAAATTACCTTTCCTTTCCACCTACCTATCTGCTTATGAACGCAGGGCCTGTCATGCAATCCTTGATGGTTTCCTGAAGCGCAGCAGGGTTTATTGTTTGGCTCTGGCCCTCCATCAATACCTTCCTCAGAGACTTCTGCTTTGCAGCTCCTGAGTCGTCAGCTGCCGTGCTTGTCTGTCCACTGCAGGGAATTCCCCGGGTCCCCTGCCTGAGCCATCGCTTTATCTGCACCACAGACATAGCTTCCATGTGGTGTAATCCTGGTACCTGGCCAGATGGGTGTATTGACTACGAATATTTCTTCACGAGAAATTCAAATGCAGGTCATGGCAAACACATGTGTTTGAATGGAAATGATTTATTTGAGGGCAGCGAGGCATTCGGGGGACTTTGATAAGACTTTAGGTAAGGCTCCTCCACGGTGGGTGGCTACAGAAAGTAGCTCACCATTTCGGGATGAGGGAGAAAGCATGTTCTTGGCTTAAAACAGCCAAGTAACAGCCGGTACACTGTAACCCCCAGAGCAAAGGCAAGACAACCCCAGGGATTGTTCTCTTGTCAGGGCTGCAGAGCAGTGAGATTTAATGTGTTGGCTTTTTTAATGAGTTGCAGAAAGAAGTGGACAGTGAGGTGATGAAATTTCCTGAAGTGCTGACAGACTAAGGCGTTCTTACTTAGTTATGGGAAATGCTGGAATATGCATGTTAATTGGTATGACTGTTTAGGGTTGTATTCAAGCGTGCAGTGTTCTTGGAAAGAACTGTATTGGTTTCATGTGCACCTTTTTGATGTGGTCTTCATTCCTGAGTCACGACTCCGTCTCTTAAGGATTGGAGAAGACAAACAACCATGGAGAATGCAACAAGAGCAACACTAGAGAGGCCTGGGTTGGATTAGCAGGGGTCTAAAGGGAGCTCTTACACTTGTAGGATGTCCCAGGGAAAACAAGAGCAGAGCAAGAGCTGCCAGGAGCAGGGGCAATGTTCACTGAACCACAAGGAGATGACAGCTGTTGCACTCCTCTTTGTGTAAAGCGCCCGAATTTCATCCCCCACAAATCATAGCCTAAAAGCTATGGACAGAGATGCTCAGAAAAAAATTAATTAAAGACAGCAGTATATCTATCAGTAAGACGGGATGAAATACTGGCACCAGACACCTGAGTATTGCAGTGCAATGGCACAACAGAGACAGCCAGAGCTCTAGCATGGGCTGGGGAAACAGGGCAAGCCTAGGGATATTAAATGAAAAAGCAGCTCCACAGTAGCACATCCAAAGTGTACTTGAAAGAGACAGCCAGACAAAATTAACCAGAACAAGACTGATTAACACAGGCTGCAGAGAGAGCAGCAGGGTCATTCAGCTGTTCAAAACTCCTCACGACAAGTCTGTGAAGAGACTAGCTGGGCCCTGAGGAATTTTCAGAAGTCTAAGACCATAACCAAGAGGACAGCAGGAATAGTGAATAGTTTCTTTCTTTTTCTTTTTCTTTCTTTCTCTTTCTTTCTTTCTTTCTTTCTTTCTTTCTTTCTTTCTTTCTTTCTTTCTTTCTTTCTTTCTTTCTTTCTTTTCTTAAGATTATTTAATTCACCCACAACCTTCCAATTCCGACTTGCAAATATCTAAATAAGCCAAAGAAACTGTGAATTGAATTCTAAGTATTTTTATACCATTTCCAAATTGAAAGTCGGGATCTCTCAGGCTGTCTCACAGTGTTACAGAAGCTTTCTCAAAATTAGGAACCCAGAGCACTTTTCAGGGGTGACTCATCCTCAGATTTTTGCAGATTTCTGTGAGGGACAAGCAACTACCCCTGAAAATTGACTGTGGATCCTTCCTTGTTTTATTTTGTGACCTAATCTGTGTCAGTCTGAATGTACTGACACGTAACAAAGATTGAAGGACTAAAGTAATAAACTAAATTAGAGTTTTTCTGTTGTCGGAGCTGACAATGGATTAATAAAAGGGCCATATTCAAACCTCAGTCCCATGCTTTACTCATTCCTCTAATAGCCGAAAGGCTGTTGTGTTAGAAAAGGGTGTAATAAGGACATGTTGTCCTAGACATTGTGTTTCCTAACATTCTGTTAACTGGACACATTTTTGTGGGTTAATAACCTCACTTGTTTTCTGATGCTTACATTCAATTGCAAAAGCAGCTGAGAGGAAAAAAATGCAAAGAAAGACTAGAATAAAAGCCAAGAAAACCTTCTGTGGAAGTGTAGGTGTTTGGACATGATAGCCTTTTGGCAACTTCAGATGTTGCTTTTTTTTTTTTTCCTAGGTGTTTAAAGAAAAGCAATTACCTCTGTGATGACACTTAATATGCCAAAATTCAGCCTCAAGCAGTTTTTTATGGCTGTGTTATAAACTCCAGAAACTACAGAGTACACTGGATCCACTGAAAGATGTTCCAGTGTAGCAGTTCTGACAGGAAACCTGTGGTTACACTGGCATCTGAAAATTCTTGAAAAAAGACAAATAAGCAAGCAAAAAAACTAGTGGTTTAGGGGGGTGGAAATGCTGCATGATTGGCCAGGGAGATGTAATAAATGGGCTGGGATTCTTTGCCTTTTTGAAGCTTATCTTTAAATTTTGGTGCAGATTTTGCCCCTTTTGTGCTCGTTTCTTTGAA
This sequence comes from Cygnus atratus, assembly GCF_013377495.2. Lineage (NCBI taxonomy): Eukaryota > Metazoa > Chordata > Aves > Anseriformes > Anatidae > Cygnus > Cygnus atratus. The sequence goes on along the minus strand of NC_066375.1, from coordinate 9,813,046 downwards.
CAGCAGACAAGGCTTTCACCAAGGGGGTGGAAGGAGGAAACAGGGGGGTGCTGATACAATCAAAAAAGGGTTGTGCCTTGAGGTTTGCATACCCTGGGCAATAGCACTGTATGCAGTGGATGTTTATTCCTGCTGCTGCTGTGTTCAGGTTACAATCTTACATATATGGTCTTAGTCTTATGATCTTACTTTTATGATCTTAGGGCTCTTACACTCAGCCCCGTCTGCTTCCCGTCCCCTTAGTCTGCACCATGGACACCTGGTGTGTCCTTGAGAAGACACAGACCACTGCAGGTCTGGATCCCAAATCAATGCTGGCTGAGGCCATTGGAAAAATACAAGTGGCTTTATAACAGATATTTGACATCAGGAGGGTTTTGTCTTTTGTTATATTAATGAGTTAATTAACATTTATAACAAGAACATTAGTTCAAGACAGTACACAGAAAAGCAAATAAATGTGCCAGGGCCTGAAGCATGGGAGATATTGAGGAGTTTTCCTGTATTATGATACCTACCCTGTCCTGGGTTGTAAACCAGAAAAGAGGAATCTTTGCGCAAAATTAGGGCCAGAACAGAAATTCAATCTGATCATGACCCTGGCTTTCCCATGTATGTTCCCTGCATGCATCGATCAATATTTTCTCTGGTATTTCAGTAACTGTGAACTGATTCTAAGAACCCACAAGTTACAACACTAAACAGTGTTTTCAGATATGCTTATGATGTTTATTTTAAGGATATGTCTAAATGTATCCTTCTAATTGCTTCATGGAAAAACAAGTTTACTTTATGGTTTGAGGGTGTAAGGCTGGGTATCATATTACTCCTGTATTTGTATAGGAGTGACTATTCAAATGGTTTTGATAAGCTACAGAGTCTGAAGAGCTGCAATTAGATGTTTCCAGAAGCTTGTGCCATCAGTCAGCACAAGGTGAAACAGATTTTATAAAAACACTGCACCACACTGCTTGGAAATTAAAAATAATAATTGTTAAAATAATGCCCCTTTCACAAGCATCAAGCTGTCTTTTTTCTTTTCTTTTTTTTTCCCAAGACTCTTTCCATGTTTTAATATCACTTTTTAATAACAATGTGTTTAGTGATGTTTTGGAAAGTCATGTTTCATACTTAAAAATAAAAAAAATTTAAAGACTGTGTGCTTAAATTTTGTGTTTAATCCATCTCTGTAATTGAACTGATTTAAAAATATGTATTTTTAAAGTAGAACAGATTCAATGAAGTGAATAAACATGGATTCTGACTGATTTTGCTGTTAAAATAAAAGCAAAATCCAAAACGAAACCTTGTTTTCAGCATTTCCAGAATTCAAAGGAGAAAAAAGTAGCTCTCCTTCCTCAAACTAGCCTGCTTCATAAAGGTGTTTTCCCAGCAGTGTAAATGAAGGTGCTTATTCAAACTTGCAAACAAAATCCAAGAAGATCCTTTTGGCGCTTGGTATAGAGCCATTATGCAGGTGATTAACCCATTAATTTTCAAATGTGTACGTTGTCAAATATGACAAAACAAACGAGAGGAGGATGAAAGCAAAGTTGCCAATTACGACGTTGTACAAAGGAGTCAGCCCAAATTTTAGTGACAGACCTTTCTTTTCCCTTTAGGTTAATACTGCTTAAATTGCACCAAGCAATTTGCCACATATGATGCAAGTTAAATGCCACTCCTGCAAACTCCATGGAGAATTCTGCTGGCTCAAAGCACTCGCAAGTGGCAAGACTGAATCAACCAACTTCAATTGAAATGTATATTTAACTGGATATTGCATTTCCTTTGACTTAAAATGCAAATTGCAACTAACTTAGACAGATCTAGCTTTGGATGTGGGAAATGTGATTCAGAAGTCATTCAATCAAATGGAAGTCAGGGCTCCAAAGCTTAGTTTCTGTTTCAACCACTGATTTATAAAACTACGGTTAGACAATAATGTTTTTATGCTCTTCTCTTTGTGTTAACCAGCTTTTAATTTAAGTCTGAATAATTTAAGCAGTGATTTGGAATCTCAGCATAAGAAATTCTATTCTAAGCAGTTGCTAGATTGCAATATATTGCAAATATATATATGTATTATACATACACTCACACACACTTTAAATATGTTTGGGATCAGATCTCAAGGTTTTGAATGTTATTGTTTGATGAAGATATAATTCAGACAATATAAAGACAGTTTGTTTGGAGGTAACCAAAGAAACCCTGGCACTATCCATCTTTTATCTCATCAGCTATCTTCAGCATAATAAAACATTTTCAGAGAGAAAAAAAAATATTTTCAAGACATCACTCCAGAAATATCAGAAAGACATTATTTGAAATATCCAGAGTAAATTTTAGAGCTGAAAAAAAATGGTATCAGCTTCTGTTGTCCCTCTTTGAACATGATTTGTTCTTTTTTTCCTTTTACTTGGTGATCAGAATTGCTCAGATGCCTGCTTTACCAATCCAAAAACTTCAGTGGAGAAACACCACCCTAAAAACTACAAAAAAATAAAATAAAATAAAATAAATTCTTAAGCTATTATTAACACCTGCACACAAGAAAACAGAGTTTCAATCATCACTTTTCTTTCCCTTTCTGATTATTTTCCTCTTACCAGTTCACTTTGTCTGGATTGTGGAAGTGAAAAAGTTACTGTCATTTGCGTTTATCTTTTTTCATTCCTGGCACAACAGAATTTGGGAGGTGGGGAGGGGAGGACTTTAATTACATAAGATAATTCTTTTAATTTAAAAACTTAATATCTACCTGTTTATACTTTCTTACATTCTTGATTTAAAAAAAAAAAAAAAAAGTTGTTTATTTGTTTTACAAAATCCAAAATTGGCCTGAACAAGCCCATAGAAAAGCCAGTTAATAAAATTACTCAGTATTTATGCTTCTCCCTAAAGATTGCACAGAGCAAGCAGGAGAATACACACATGAAGGAGTGTCTGTCTCTCTCAAACCCAACACTGAATGATCTCATGTTTCTCCTGCCTTTTTATATTGTTGTTGGAAACCTTTACCTAAAAATAAAGACGGGGCGGGGGGGGGGGGGGTGGGAGAAAGGAAGAAAGGAAGAGAGAGAGAGAGAAGAGTTGATCTGCCTTTCTGACAGACACGTGCTTTTTGGTGGCTAGGAAATTCTTTCTGTTCTTTCTTCATCTGTGTGGGCTTGTGCTAGCATCATCCCTCTGCCTCCAACAGTGGACAACCTGCACCACTGATAAGCTATGTAAAAGCCAACTTATGATATGCTATGTAAAAGCCAACTTACAGTTTAACAGAAGGACTGAAGAAAACTCTATTGAAGGGAACAGAAGTGGCATTGGGTCTGAAGACTTGGAAGGGACCTTTCTGCTCCACAGATTGTGAAGCCAGCCCCTTCAGTGGAAGTGACAGCTGGCATGAGCTGTGAAACCAGGCTTCAAGGAGGGCAGGACAAGACAAACAGGGCAGATGCTTCTCTTGGGAGGGGAGGCACCAGCAAGGTGAGATGGGAGCTCACAACTTCTCCGTTTTCACCCAGGCACCACTCCAGCGTCTGCTGAATCAAGCCCAGGGCTGGAGGCACCGTTTCAAGCCTGTGTGGGGGCAACAGAGGTAAGTGGGGAGACAGCCTGCTCCCTGGCCACGGGCTGCTTGGAAGAGATCCTGAACAAGGAGCGAGGGTGAAGCTGCCCTCCTTCCAGGTGTGGCTGCTGCTGCTCACCCTGTCCTGTTCTTCCTTCTCCCTTGCTCATCTTGTGGGTACAGAGCCCATCTGAGGAAAGGCAGCCCCACAAAGCCACGGTGCACCTCTGCATACAGGACCATGCTTGGCTGTGTCATGGTCAGAGCAGAACATGCTCAGGGGCAAGGAGCTGAGGAAGGGGCAGCAGATGCCATGTCACACAAGCATTATTCCACGTGGACATTTACTACCTTCTTCTAATCTGCTTTTCTTCCCACGCCAGGGCTGATGCAAAACCAAGAATGAGTCCTTTGATTTCTTTAGGACCCTTTTGGCCCAAGCTATTGCCTGCAGTGATGTTCTGCATTTGAATCCAAGCACTAGTGGGAATAGTGAAGGTAAATCAAGGACACCTATACCCCGTGATTTGCTCTGTGCTGTTTGTAGCCTGCAGAAGCTGCTTTTCTTGGCATTCAACACCTTGAAAGAGAACACTCTGCATTTTCCTGCAGACAGATCTGCAGAAGGAAAATACACTTCTCTCCCCCCCATCCCCCCACCCCCCCCAAATCTGATTTTACACACTAGTCTTTCTGCTAGTGAAGGAAAGCAAAGGAGTAGTCACCAACATTAATGTTACACTTGCTATTAGAAGTTGCTATGGAGAAAAGCTTCTAGTGTTTCCCAGAAGGCATCAGCAACTTTCATATTTATTGAGCATAATCTGCCTTTTGCATTATCCTCTTTGAATTCTACCACACCAATAATAACTCTAATCGTACCATTAGCAATTACCTCCAAGGTTTCCTGACAGATTCTCCTTTATTACTAACTGGTAGCTGTTCACAGAAAGACATTTTCTTGTATGATTGTACGATTGTATGAATGATAAAATTGTATGATTTAGAGCACAAATGGAATTTCTAAAGAGACAAACGCTACTTTTACTTTCTGATGTCCTCTACACTGGCATAGAGATGGTTTGCAAACTTAGCAAGTACTGCTCATGCTCCAGTAGATCTAGTGGGAATTTTGGATCATGCAAAGCCTTTGTTAACATATTAGACCTTGGACTGATTCAAATTGAAATGGGTTAAATCATAACTAGGGTGGCTTTGTTGGACCCAAACTGATGACAATTGGGAAGCAGAGCCAACATTACTACTACTGAATGTTCCCCCCAAGCAGAACAAAGATGACCAAATTATTCTGATTGGTGTTTGAGATTTATCCATCTGCAGCCTAGAAAATTGTTAACATAATTTTAAGATGGTTTTCTTGGCAAACGTAGATCAGGCTTTAACGGAGCAACAGTGAAAAGAGTAAAGTAAAGAGCAGCAGCCCTCACCCTCACCCTCTCCTCCCCCTGTACAATGTACGTCTCTGGAATCCCAACTGCTACAGATCCAAGCATTGCCTGGGCTGTTATCTGTTGTGGGCCAAATGAAAATTCATTACTCAGATACCCCTGCATGTTGGAGCTCTGGTTGCTATCTAAGTCCCTGTGTTGTGGCTGAGAACCATCTGGAGTAAATCAAACGAAATAAAACCTCTATTAACTGAACCTTAAACATCCAGAGCTCACCGTTATCACAGTCAAACACCCTGACACTGCAAAAATATCTCTGCTTGGTACAGAATTCTGTTTCTCGTGCTTCTTCGCCATTGTCACAATGCTCAGGAAATCGAGACTGAGCTGTTTGCCTGCATCCTGAAATATTTTGAACCACATTGTTATGTAGCATGGTTGTGGGGGCTGACCCATGCCAAGCCACTGACAGGATCAGGGTCCAGCTACAAACCAAACTCTTAAATACAGAGAGTATCTCTAATCATAGTGGTCTTGTTAACACCACTTTGCAAAAAACAAGTGTTATAAAAAAGTAAAATCTTATTCAACTGTAGCGAAACAGAGATTTCTGAAAATGAGGAACTGTGGGGAGCTAATATACAAGGAACTTCCCAGTGGAACAAATTGGGATTGTGCACTCACAAGAAAATGAGGAATTTTAATAAAAAGCACACAAAACCTGACTGTCTGTTACATGAGGCAAAACCCTATATAAGAGACTACGGTGGCCTGATGGCAAACTGTCTCTGAAAGTGCTCCCTACCCAGAACCTCTGTTGGCAAGCAGCCACCTCGAGCTAGACCAAAATAATAATTAATAACAATAATAATAATAGTAGTTTAGAGACAATAAATGAGGTTGTTTAAAATGTATTTTTTAAGTGCATAACCAGAAAGAGTGCTTATATTGGAAAGAGGAGTATTCTCCAAAAGAGGAAATATGGAAACAACACAATTTGGGATATTTCTAACTAGCTTATATGAGCAGCTGTACATGTATAGAACGAGGGAAAGCTACACTAGCAGGGACTGAAGGACTGTAAACTGGATGAGTTAGTGGTTCTTCTCATCTCTGATTTCTGAGAGGCTGTGCAAAATAACTCTATAAAAAATTGTTGTATGGATTTAATTTCTTCATCTGCTATATGAATATCCTTCCAACACCTGCATTATTCTAAAATATTATTTGATTTGGTTATTACAACTCTCCGTGCATCACATGTGTATATATATTTATACAAATAAAAATTGTTGTCTTCCTCCCAAAGGGTGCGAGCCGATACAATCTGCAGAGGTATTAGGAGCGTCCAAATAAATTCCCCACCCCCCCCTCCTCCTGCGTAACATTTCCGGGACCCTGATGGCATTCTCTGCAGGGCTAATATCAGCTCGAAATGCAATCAGAGTAATTGCGAACCCCGTGAAAGAACCCTGAATGTAATTAAATAAAGGAAAGGGGGAAAAAAAAATGCCTGTAACCTTGGAGGGCTGGCTGGAATCCGGAGCGGAATGTGCTCGCTCCAGCCTCCGCTGCCCACCCCAGCGCATCCCGTGCCCTGGGTAAGAAAGTGCAACCGCCGGGAATGTGCTGGACAGGGCTGGGTGTAAAAGCGCGTTTGGGCTGAGGATTTTTAGCTCTCTCCAGATCACAGATTGCAGCCAGCCCTGAGCTCACGCCCAGCACGACCGGCCGGGGACAGCGGGTGCATGCGGGAGGACTCCAGGACAGCCCCACGCGTGCGGGAGCGCGGTGCGGGGTGCGGTGCTGCGGGAAGAGCCGGAGCTTGTGTCACGTTGAGAGCATCCCTCGTCCAAGTCATAGGGCACAACTCAGCCTAGTCCCGAAACAGCTTTAGCATGGAGCACTCTCTCGCCTTTACTCTACCAAGTAAAAACAAAAAAGGTCCTTAATCGTATTTCTTTTTTTTTTTTTTTGGAAAAAAAAAATAATAATTGATGGAAATGCAAGTCTTCTTTAAATAAGTGTTGTTTGAGAAGTAAAGATATCAGCCAGATGATCCCAAAGTCCGGCACTCCAACCATCAGTTTGCACAAATTTAAGTCTGTAACTCAAAAGCAGTTTATTGATTGGTTTATTATATCAACCTGGATTATCAAACTGGGATGCGGCAACTACAGGAGACAAAAAAAAAATCAATCGCGAAACCGCGATAATTCTGATAATTCAGAGGACTCGGGATAGATTTGGAAAATAAAGACGGGAAGCCAAGTGGAAAAAAATAACAGAGGGCAGATAATCATAATTTGTCTTGCAGCAAGCGTTGGACACATCCCCACGCTGTGAATGTACTGCATAAATAGTAGGATTTTTATAGGAGCTCCGTTTGAGCACGGGATAATTCAGTGCATTTTCCATCTCCCATCCCGTCTTGTGTTTCCTGGATTTGTGGAGAAAAAACGAATGTGTGAGAAAAATGACAAATAAAACTTTTTTATCTGCATATAGTGCATATGAAAATGAACTCAGCTTATGGTTTATATGGGGAGATGGGTGTGCGTGGGCAGTCTCTGGGAATAATCGGGTCTTCGAATCTAAATCAATGCAGGAGCTTTTCCACACATATGCTTCTCGCTGAAGTGGATCGTTTTGAGATATTCCTAGCCCAGACGAGCCGGAAGGTGTGTGCGATAGCTAAAAGTCACTGCAGCAATTTCGATGGAAATCGTTTGCGAACGGAAAAACGGCCGGGATAAAGAAAAACGGAGGTCACGGATCATCACTTTCTCCCTTTTTTCGGGGGAAAAAAAAAAAAAAAAAAAAAAAGAGGAAAAAAAGAAGGGGGTGGAGGAACCCAGATATTTGCGAAGTCCTGGGGATTTCGTGCCGCTCCGGCCCCCGACGGGGCGGGGGCTTGTGGCCGGCCGGGCACCCACCCCTTCGCCCGTCTGGGGGCAAAACCCTAATTTTTTGTCCACGTTATTTTCGGGCAGTGGATGTGGGGTGTCCCCCTGTGTCGGCTCGGGACAGCTCCCAGCAGCACGGCGCCGGCAGGTGCCCACGGTTTCTCTTCCCGGGGCCCGATTCTGCGCTTTCGGGAAGCAGCGACGGCTGCACTCACTTAGAGGGAAGGAAGGTCTGGCCCTTGTGTCCCGGACACAGGGGGACCCTTTGGGACCCGGGGTCCCACCCGCGGTCCCCCTGGCCGCGCACAGAAGCCGGCACCCCGCACCCCCGCGGTCCCGCTCCTCTCCGCAGCCAGGGGCCGTGCATCGCCTCCGAAAAGCGAGCCTCCATCCCATCGTCTCGATGGCGGTTTTTCTGCATGTAAATATATCCTCGCAAACAGCTCTTTCCTCCCCCGAAACTTTCCCATGTGTTTATTTAAAAGTTATTACCTCGGGAAAAAAAAAAAAAAAAAAAGTTTTCAGTCCTTAAGGGCAAAACTGCTAACTGCTCTGAGCAGGGAGACATCTGATCTCTCCCAGCTATCCCCTGCGTCTTGCCAAAGAGAGAATAAATATCTGATCGCAACTGAAATACCTGCGTAGAGAGAGGAAGAGAACAACCCTCGGCGGGTGGGAGAGGAGAGGCTCGTATTATGCAATAATCACGGTTCATTGTACGCTCACTGTCTTACCGAGTGGATGACACCAGTGCGATAAATAGGAACCATTGTCGGGTGACACAGAGGACAATTATAACGCGTGATTGCACTTACTGCCCATTTCCAGCACGGAATATAGTGCAACTTTGCTTCATCGCAGCCACCTTCCCTACGCACCGGGAGCCGGGCTGCGTGAGCCGGGCGGGCTGAGCCCTCCCCTGGCCCCAGCTGCGGGACGGGGCCCCCCCGGGGTGGCCGAAGGATGCTCAGGGGAAGCCTTGCCCCCCCACCCCGAACCGCCCGGGAGCTGGCTCCGGAGCTAAGAGCTGGGCTCCTCCGTCCACCAAAACTGCTTCGGAAACAGGAGTCCAAGAGACTCAAGAAGAGGACCTAGATGGAAGCGGCGGTAACCAGAGCTGACCCTCAGAAGCTCTGATGTTTGGCTCCGTTTAATTCCTTTCTAGCGTCTGGGGATAAATGGATAATTTATATTATCGCAATGCCTTTCTCTTGGTTTCAGGTCTAATCTGGAGTAAAGCAATGAGACAAAAATTTCAGCAAAACTGCTACTTATTATCTCGGCGTGCACCTCGTTTCGGGGTAATACTTAGGCTTGATGCACACTCTGATGCCACTGTCCTGCCTTTTTTTTTTTTTCTAGCCAAATCAGAAGCCTTAGCTTAAAGACCTTTCTTAAAGGACTTCCACACGCCAGCTTCACGGCGGCTCGTTATAAAAAAATAAAATAAATTAAAAAAAAATAAATCAGTCGCCCCCCTTTAGAAAACGTCTTACTAACCAATTCGATCCTAAAAGTAGGGGAAACGCTTTGGGGGCTGTGTCTCCCGAAGAACAACGCGCTCCCCACTACCCGTCGGTATTTTATTCCCTTGAGAAGGACACGGGCTGGTGCTTTGCATGGACTGGAGCCACAGGGAGGGCATCATTCCTGTGGTGATCCGGATCGTCTCCCTCCGGATTTACACCGGTAACAGGGGGATCTCCCTGCAGAAAAAGGACCTCCCCACAAGTCACCAGCGGCAGCTCTCAGAAACTTTACGCTGCGGCATTTCGCGGTGGGGATGCTGCCCGCGGCCCTTCGGATGGAGGAGCGAGGATGCTGCGGCGGTGCCTCCCCGTCGCCTCCCTCCGCCCCCGGGCTGGGAGAGGCAGGCGGAGGTGGGCCGGGGGGCAGCCCGGAGCCCGGGGGCAGCGGGGGAGGCTGGAGGCGGAGCTGGCCGGGACGGGCCGTCGCTGCTGCTGCTGCTGCTGGAGCCGGTCAAACTGCACAGCCACTTCCCCCAGGAGCTTCCCTTTCATCTCCCCGCTCCTGGCGCCTGCAAAACAGCCTCAGTTTGTCTGCGACGTCTCTCCTCCCCCTGCCCTCCCTCCCTCCCCGGCCCTCTCCAGCTGAGAGCCCCGCCGCGGCTGGCAGGGGCTGATGCTGCCGGAGGATGGGGGAGGCCGAGGAGAGGGGGGCGCGGGGGGCTCCCGGGGCATCCTTGGGATCCGCTCGTGCTCACTGCCAGGCTTTCTGAGGGAGGCTGGGAGACGGGGGACACACGGGTGTGAGGCTGGGAAACAGCCCCGGGGAGAGGCCGGCCCGAGAACCGGTCGACTCCCGTCGAGCCCCGACGGTCGAGACCCGACGGCCGGGACTTGGACCGCCCTCCCCGGGAGTGGGGACACCCTGGGGCCAAGCAGGGGGGACCCCCACGCGGGGGACAGACCCCGGACTCACGTCGGTTCCCCAGGACGGGTCAATTCCCTGCTGGTCTGAGGCTGGGCGCTCGCTCTGAAATCCTGGGTCCGGGGAAAGCCTGAATTCCCAGAAATTTCTCCGAGCCCTGTCCTTGCGAGCTTTCCGTCCCGGCATTCAGTGCCGTGCGGGGCTTCTTTCTCCTATGTTTAATTGATAGGAGGAGGATGAAGAAGGGGAGGGGTGAGGGAGGAGAGAAACCTCCAAGTTCAGGCTTCAGAGGGAAAAATGCTCAAACTCCTCTATGGGCTAACGCTGAAGAAGGGCAAATGCCATGAGCAAGCCCTGCCACGCTCTGCAATCCCCAGCACCCCTGTGGCACCCAAATCCAGCCAAACCGGGCTGGACGAGCCGACTTGTGGTCCTTGCTTCACGACACACTGAGAAGCTTGCCCCTTGGTCCCCCTCCTTCCTCCAAACTTCCCAAAGGACGACAGCTCCCCAAACCCATGGGGACAGCGTCCAGGCCCCAGCCAGGCAGCCTGGGAGAGGAGCGGCACCCAAGGGACGTGAGCCCCGGCTCGGTGTCACCGTGACCTGCCCTCCTGCGAGCTCTGCTTCCCCAGGCGCCCTTCCAGCGGGCATTGACTTTGGGAGCGCGGTATAATTATCTGTAGCATTTTCAGCAGCCCCACAATGGCTTTCCACGGACGGTGCATTGTTCTTGACACACATGCATTGTTCTTGTATGTCCATCAATTCTCATTTACTTGTCACGGTGCAGGAAGCATGGAGAAGGGAAGGGAAAGGGGGTGGGGTGGGGGCTGGAGGGGAGAAGAGAGACAAACTCAACCCCACAGCAGCAGGAGAGCTTGCAAGGCCGGGGCTGGGAACTGCATGTCGCTGCTAGTATCTCTCAGCAAAGAGAAGCATTCTGGTGAAGGAGACCGGGGTTAGCAGAAAGAGCTAGTGACGCCTAAGTTTGTGGGACCAACTATTATTTTCACCCATGAAAAAAAAAAAAAAAAAGAATCGGGGTCCTGTTGCTCAAAATGTAATCTGTCTCATTCGGCTTAGTTGGGCTAGTGAAAAGCACCATATCTCTTTGCAGATCTTGCCTGGCTTTAATCCTTAACCGATCGAAGTCTGCAGTAATACTGCTAGCAATAAATAACGAGTGTGCAAACCCTACTATTAGCCCCACTGATCAGTGGGGTTTTGTAACTCGGCTTCTCGTACAAATCCTCCCACTCTTCTTCCCACGCCACAAGCACTTGCCCCGGTCCCAATTTGTCGTGCGTGGCACCTGGCGAGGGGCAGTCGAGGCTGGAGAGGCTGTCGGGGGCGGGGGGGAGTGGATGAAGGGGACTGCAAGGGGTGGAGAGGACCCCTGGGACCAGCACAGCTCACTCATTTCAGCCCCTTATTCAAGGTGCTTTCTGGCCTGGACTGGCTGGAGGAGCACGGGCCGAAGAAAATCCCAGCAGAACCAATTCCTGTCCCAAAAAGCTTCCAAACTGTCCTCTAGGAAATATCACAAACACCCCAGCTGCGGAGCGAGTGGGACACCGTGCTTTGTATTAGGGGGACCGGGAACATCCAGGACTGCTGCATAGGCTAGCGGGAAGGTCGGAGTACCAAGCGAGAACCACATTAGCTGGTGAAAACCTGCATATTTTGTGGAAGTGACATAACCGAAAAGGCTCAGGGAGCACAGACCTGCAGCTGTCCAAGACCAAGCCCGCAGCCTTGTCTGAGCCTCCCCTGGAGTCAGGGCACGGAGCGCGGAGCTGAGCGCCCAGCCCCAGACCGGGCAGATGCTCTGCGCCCTTTCCGGAGTGTTTTGGATTATACAACCTCGGTTTTAACTAGTACCAAAACGGATCCCAAACTCTGCGTTTTCTGGACGTTAAAAAAAACAGCGAAAGTTACGGGCACAGCATGAAATAACGCCCGGTGTAAGATTAAAATCATTACGAAAAGAACACTATGCATTTGCTTTTATCCACGCCGTAATTAGAAACGCGTTTAAAATGATACTCTTTATTCATACCACTGGTAGGAAGCCCAAAAGTGAGAGAATCGCTTTCATAGTACTAGTCTGATATGCCTCTTAATTAAGGACTGCGTGGCCCTAATTTATTAAAGCTCATCTATTCATCACGTGTGTAATTGACGCTGGAAAAATAATAATTAGAGATCTAACCTCCGCTGCGTGTTTTCCGTCAGCTCAGCTCCTGCTGCCGAGGAAACGCAAACAACCCCCTACTTTTTGGGGGGTAAAAATGCGAAGAACAAACTGCCGCGTTTCTTCGCTGAGTGAGGGTCCAGAACCCTTAGCATACACACAGACAGTGCCCTCGGGAAAAATAAATAAATAAATAAATCTCGTTTTTAGGGGATGCGGCCGGGGTCGGGCAGACCCCGGGGAGGGGAGGGGGGGGCGGGCGGCGGGGCTGGGGCGCGGCGGTGCCTGGGGGGCGGCGGGGGCGCGGCCGGGGGGAGACCGGGGACGGCCGGGAGGGGCCGGGCCGGCGGCGAGAGGAGGCAGAGCCGCGATCTTCTAAAGTTTTCCTCTTCGCCTAATCATCAGCCCTTAATTACCCCGGCGGCTCTTTTCTTGCTTTGCTCTGATTATAGCCCTTGGACGGCTCCTTAATGGCACGGCTCCGCTGGCTGCCCGTGTCATTAAGCGCTAATTCATTTCGGAGGGGACTTGGGGGGGGGGGGTGGAGGGGGTGGAGGGGTGAGGAGGGGGGAGGGGGGAGGAGGGGGAACACCCCAAGCAAAATAAGCCCCGAGGAAAAAAAAAAAAAAAAAAGTTAAAATAAATAAATAAATAAAGTTTCTCCCCACCCTCCCTCCCTCCCCCGAGCCAATGGCATGAGTCACCCCGCGACGTCAGGGCCCAGCTCGGCCTCTGATTGGCCCGCGGGGCGTTTACTCCACTTCCCAAAGGAGGAAAGAGCCGGGGAGCCCCCAGAGGGGGGAAAAAAGGGGGGCGGCTCCGTAGCGCCTCACTCGCGCAGTCCCCGCGCAGGGCCGGGCAGAGGCGCAGCGCAGCTCCCCGGGCGGCCCCGCTCCAGCCTCCCTCCTCACCCGCGATGGCTTCTCCTTCCAAGGCGAAGGAGGTTTTCTCCTCTGACGAGGAGGGCCCGGCGGCCGGCTCCGAGGAGCACCACAAAGTCAAGGTGTCCAGCTTGCCGTTCAGCGTGGAAGCCCTCATGTCCGACAAGAAACCCCCCAAAGAGCTGCCGCTGGCCGCGGCGGGGGGCAGCGCCGACGGGGCGGCCGTGGGCACCTCCAGGAACCTGCTGCTGCCGGGCCACGGCTCCCGGGACGCGCACAGCCCCCCCGGGGCTCTTACAAAAACCTTCGACACCGCCTCGGTTAAATCGGAGAACTCGGAGGACGGCACGTCCTGGATCCAGGAAGCCGGCAGATATTCGCCTCCGCCAAGTGAGTGGCCGGGGAAGTGGCGGAGGGCAGCGCAGGGCTTCGCGGTGCCCCCGCGGATGGGGAGCGAGGGGAGGCGGGCACCGGGAACCGGCCACCGGGCTCCGGGTACCGGGCTCCGAGCCGAGGCCCCGAGCTGTGCGGTTCCCCAGGCACCGAGCTGCGCGGCAGCACGTTGGCCATATCCATCTAGACACTATATTTCTGTATATGTTGCTTTCTGCCTGTGTTTACATTTTATATTCATGTTACTTGGGCGTTTATATACACACCACAGTCATATATTTACGCATCTATATATGATTGTACATATATAAATATAAAATATTTTTCTAAAACCGTACAAAGATCAGGAGCTCCCTTTCCCTACATTTGGCTCCCCTGCTGCCACTTTGTACTTTTCTGTCATCCCCTTGCAGTGAGAACTGGAATTGCTCCATCTCGTTCTCGCTTATACGAAACGTTCAAAGCAATCTCCTCCTCGCTCTTAAATCCCAGAAATTCTTCCTCCGCATCTTGCGCGCTTTCCGTGCGCTGTCTCCCACTGCGGTCTGTCCTGGCCCGGTGGATCTGTCCTGCCTCTCTCATCCTCGCTGCAAGCAGCCTGTCAAAGTTTCCCGAGCTGGGCCTGACCTCTTTACCCCCCGCCGTCTCTCCCGACCCCCTCCCACCGTCGTGGGGACACAGATCCGGAGGTGACAGGTCACTTTTTAAACCCCTTTGGGGTTCGACCCGCGCTGCTGTGTCTGTGCTGAGTTGCATTTCGCTTTCGGCGAAATCTCCCCCTTCCCGTTTTTGTTTTAAAATTTAAATTGTATTTAAAAAAAATGAAAAGAAAGAATTTAAGAGCCCAAAAACTACCTCCAAGAAAAGGTGAAAAGCGTAGCCCGGCAGTGCTAGACTCTGCCTTCCCATTGCCAAGAGCCTTGGCAGAGAGGCACCTGTATTAGCAGATCGATCTCCATTAATCTATGCATCCCTGGCTTGCCTGATGAAAACTAAATTCTCTGCTTTACTCAAGTTAATGGCTTTGTAGATGCGAACTATTTATCAGGATGGTCTTGCAGAATTTGCTCCTGTAAACTATTATTACAAGAAGGAAGTTTAGTGCTATTACATCTCCTCTCTTTTTAGACAGTTATTTTGATTTGGGTTTCAGACCCTTCTTTTCCTTTGCGATTACCCCGAATTAATTTGATTTCTAACGTGTTGGGAGAGAACCTGTGAGAGGGGCCGGGAGGAAAACAGGCCGCCCATGTCATTGTGGAATAGCTCCGCTTTGCGACTTTCATGTACCCACGAGTACTCTGGAAATTCAAGAAAAGAAGCTTGTGCTCCTACCCAGAGCCCCTCCTCTACAAGACGAGGCCTAATCTTCTTTGGATACTTTTTTTTTCTTCGAAATTCCACTATTTCTCTATTAAAATCGGTAGTTGTCGAGATCTGGAAAATAGCCTTGTAAAGGACTTCAGTATCGAGGGAGTTCAGGTCCCATGATTTCAGAGGGATTTGGGGGCGAAAAACGATCAGTGGTAGGAGCCTTAGCTCGGGAAGGTCCTTCGGCCTCGATCATCTTCCTCATTTCCCTCTTCCCCGGCTCTCGGCCCCATCGGAGCCGCGGTGACAGTGCGGGGCAATGAGCGGTGCTCCCGCAGGACGCCCTGTCTGTCCGTGGAGGGCTTTGATGTTAGGACAAGCTCCTCGATCTATGATTATTAACATTACAGGTGGGATGAACTAGGGAAGTGATGATTCTTGTCCGCCGTTGGCCAGAAAACAGATGATAAACAGGGGGGGGGGGGGAAATCAAAACAAAACAAAAAAAGAGCGGAACAAATCACTGCAGCGAGTGCTTTAGGATTGGCACGGCGTAAACAGAACTACAGGCTCTGCTCAGGCGACCGTCCCTGCTTCTTATCAGAGGCTGGCTGTCATTTAGGGGATGGTGGAGGAAAAAGCCGGTGGACGTTTGGGTTTATTCCGAGGGCACTATTTGTCTGGGATTTAGTTTAAAAGCTCGTTTTTGAAGTTTCCCCTGTGCATAGCAAAAGTCGGGATGAGTCGGGCTAACCCGAAACCCGGGGAAGGCGCTGGGACGGGGACCGATCCCGGAGCGACCGTCGTCCTTGTAAACCCCATCCCTTCTGGAAGCAGCTGGCTTATAGTTGGGTCTTTGGAAATCCACAAAATAAATCGGTTTCGTTTTAAAAAGAGAGAGTGGAATAGCGGGGTAACCGGCAGTGAATTTAGTGTAGTTTGCGTCAAGTTTTAGGAGTGCATCAAATGTCACGGTTAGCAGCTTAGTTATTGAAATGCTCTCATGTGATCGTTAGATGGCATTTGACAAGTTGTTTTCTGAGAGGGATTTATTTTTCTCGCGTTCAGTATCTAGAAGAAGAGTAAGAAAAATTTTGCTTTTTTTTTTATGGAGCTGTTTTCTCTCTCCACTTTCTGAATTTTTTAACGCTTTCTTCGTGAGGCTTTTTTAATTGCAAGATGCCCATTTAAACAGCTTCGCGGTCCAGTTTATTTAAAAATAAACACGTAAATAAGGGAAAGTTAAAAAGTTTCAGAAAATACTGAGAAGTGTGTGAACCAGACATGTACAAAATTTAGCAGCTACTTATGAGAGACTCGGTGACATTTTCTGTATCAGGCTTGGGAACCGGGGTGACTTGTATGTCCCGGGAGTGATCCCAAACAGAGCCAAATTGCAAAGTTTTTTCAAAACAGCAGAATGCTTTTAAATCATTCTTTTAATTTATTATAGAAATGTAAAATGAATGTAAAGACAACTCAGTCATGTGCCATCTCTGGAACAAGTGCCTAACCTGGTTAGGGTTATAAGGAAAGCACAAAAGGTAGCAGATTTCCTGACTTGTATTGGGTACAGATGCTGCAGCTATGCGGCATCAATATGGCAGATGTCATAAAGACTAAGTATTGAATTAGAAGTATGATGCTTTCTGCTTTTTTGATACTTGCTGAAAAACAGAAAATACTGCTTGAGGAAAAACAAACAAAACTTATTAAGTAGAGTGGAAAGCTGCTCTTGATTTCAATGGTAGAAGAAATAGCAAGAATAACACCCAATTATCCCAAACATAAAAATTATCAGATCCTGTTCTTCAGCTGCTGGGATAAAATCTCACGGGGTTGACTTGTTGCTCTTGGTGGAGGAATCCTGGCATGGGCTTGTCTCTTACAGCACGGTGCTTTTGTAAATCTCCTGCTTCTGCCTGTGTTTGTCCTGTGCTATGTTGGGGTTACTCTTCCAGTTCTGCAGCTACCAAGACAGCTATTTTGTGTGCTTTAGATCCCCACGATGTGACTGTTAAAGTGATCTACTGGGTATCTCTGAATCCTTTGTGCTCTGTTTGCCTATGAGCTATTCCCTTAAAATCAGAGCCAAACTTTCACTTCCCTTGACATCTGCCGAAGTCCTGTAAACTTAAGTTTGTCTAGTAAGAGAATTGCAGTGTCATTTGTAAAAGATGGCCTGTTTTGAGGGTATCACCTGATGAGACACCCTCCCTATATGTATCCCCCTGGGCTCTCTCAAGTGCAGCATGTCTCCCCAAAGCACCCAGGTCTCCCTGCCTTTGTGGTAACCGGCCTTTTCCTTCCTTGCAGGACACCTGAGTCCCACTGCCTGCACCCTGAGGAAGCACAAGACGAATAGGAAGCCCCGAACCCCATTCACCACTTCCCAGCTGCTGGCTCTGGAGCGCAAGTTCCGCCAGAAGCAGTATCTGTCCATCGCCGAGAGAGCAGAGTTCTCCAGCTCCCTCAACCTCACAGAGACCCAAGTCAAAATCTGGTTCCAGAATCGGAGGGCCAAGGCCAAGAGACTGCAGGAGGCTGAGCTAGAGAAGCTCAAAATGGCAGCGAAGCCCATGTTGCCATCGGGGTTCAGCCTCCCTTTCCCCATCAACTCCCCCATCCAGGCCGCCTCACTGTACGGAACATCCTACCCTTTTCACAGACCTGTGCTTCCTATCCCGCCTGTTGGACTCTATGCTACTCCTGTTGGATATAGCATGTACCACTTATCCTAAGAAGATCAGAAAGACAAAGCGACAGCAAGACAGACTTCCTGGTGGATCTTGTCCAACCCTGAGAAGGCAGTACCCCAACCAGTACTGGCCGTTCTTACTGAAGGCTTCTAAATGCCATCCCGAGTGTACAGGAGTTCGCGTTAGCAAAGCAAGGCACCCTGTATGCTACAGGTTGGGTGTCTTCTGAGAGTGCTCTGAGCGCTCAGAATCTGATCCTCAGAGAAAAAAAAATGTAAAAACAAAAAAAAAAAGAAAAAACATTTGAGCAAATGTAGGGTTTTTATACAGTGCATGTAAAAATAGAATAAAAAGGAATGGGTGAAAAAAAATGTTTTATGGAGGCAGAGATTTCCCAACACCTTACATGATGGGGCCCAACATGTGTTTAAAGTAAAAGGGGTACATGCCCTAAATCCACACTCTCAAGTGTCGTCATTTACTATGGGGGCAGGGGGAGGGAAATAAAAAGGTATAATTAAGGTGTTTGGGAGGGTTTTGTTTTCTTTGTCGTTGTTCTATGTTTTTTAAAGAAAGCAGAGCCCTTAGATACAGACACCGTGTAAATAGAAATTAGACCCAGTAGAGTCTGAGTGAAGTTCAGAGCCAGCAAGTTCCTGCATTTCTAGGGGTAGGGAAATTTTTTTTCTTGCATCCCAAACATCGACAGACCTTTGCAACAAGATGAGGGGCCCTTAAATGCAGAAAGTAAAGCAACAGCTTTATCCACCATTAGCTCTTGTAATGTCTTTATCTGTGTAAATTAAAACTTATTGTTTGTAAAGCACTGTGAGGGGAGGTAAAGTGCAAGGGAGGGTTATTAGGCATTCTGGTCTTTATCTCTTCCTATTGGTGTGCTTAGAAATCTTTGTCTACAGCCAGGTAACCGTGGCTCCACGATGGTTTTTGAAAACCATTCAAAAGCATTCAAAAGGGAGGGAAGGGAGTTTCTGGGGAAAGAAGCCGTGGGTTGTTTCCACAGTGGTGGTGAGCAAGGGTTGTCGAACTCTTCTGTGGAGACGTTTGGTATTTTTTATTAGTATTTGCAACAGTCTATATTAAATAGAAGAATCCCCCATGTCTTCCTCTCCTTCCATTGCAAAGGATGCTAATGTAAGTGACTCATGCTTCAAGCCCTTTTAAAGAGAGATCCAGGTATCAAAATCCAACAGCATTACTTGTAGGATGGTGGGATGCCAAGAGACTGCGTAACCTCTGTCCCCATGGGAGCTCCCCAAGTGCTGGCAGTGTCTTCCCCAGGCTTCTTATAACTATTGTATTATGTGTATTACTCTTGCTAAACTTTGTGAGAAAATTCCTCCATAGGCTGTGGAGCACTGAAGGCAGAGATTGTCCTGGATTTATTTTCTTAGCATGTTGAGAAGAAACCAAAAAGAAAAGGGCAGTAAAATGGAAAAAAAGCCACAAGGTTTTGCTGGTTTTGGTTTGTTTTAACCGAGGCACTGTCACCGCCTGGGACTCACTATAGATGAACTTCCCATCTCCCTTCCCCTCACCCCCAATCTTCCATTATAGGAAAGTCCCTTTGAAAGGGATGCCTTGTACAATTTTATATATTTTATTGAAGATTTATTATTTCTTATCTCTTATTTCGAATTAAATTAAAAAAAAAAAAAACATGTTTAATCACGTGTGGGTCTGTGAGTGTTTGGAGTTCTTTAAAAGGTAACTTCTCTCCGTGTGTGTTTTGCACTGCTGGGTCAAGTTCAAAGGAATGTTTTGGTTGCCTTTATGATTATTTCCCCTTCTGAATCTGAATTAAAGCCAAATTTGCAGCACATGAAGGTGAATTGCAAGTCAACAATTCAAAGTCGAAAGCCAAACCTTTTATGAGGTTTCCTTGTTTTTAACAACCCCTTTTAGGCGCCTCTGTTCTTTACAGCATCATATTCTGGTGATATTTCCACTGCTTTTCTTAGCTCGTGAGCCATTCTCTTTTGCTCAGGCCTCTCCCCTCGACTCGCCTTTCCCCTGACCTCAAAGCTGTCTCTAGCAGGTTGCTGCTGTCAGCCCCAGCCACTTCTGGGGGTCCTTTAGTGCAGTGCGGGCTGGGCAGGGACCCTGCAATACTCCAGCGCAGTAGCATTTCAGGGCTCCCACCTGCTGTCACCCTGTTCCCTACCTTTTGGGGCAGCCTCCCTAAAGGGACTCTCCTGTGCTGCCCGGAGAGCAGGTGCCTGACCATATTCCTCTGCCATCTCTGGTGGGGGGCCCTCGGGTGTGTGGGGATGAAGGGGGTGCCCGGGAGGTCAGAGCTGGATAACTGCGGCTCTCCAAGTCCCATTCCTGCTGGCCCAGCACAGCACTTTGCATTTTTCTGTAGGAGGCTTTTTGGATTTAGGAGCGACCTCTGGGCTCCAAGCTGCGCAGGGAGGTGCATTTACCTCCGCTGGAGCAGCCGGGAGATTTGATTCGGCCATGCTCCGATGCACGGAGGAAAGCTTTCCCCTGCCCCATGCTGGTCTGTGCGCACCGGGGGAAGGGCGTTCAGCACCATGCAGTATCGGGCCTTGGCTGAGTGAGGAGGGAAGGGCCGGGGGGGAAGAACACCTCCCGAGCGGGGGAGCTGCTCGGAGGGGCTCCGGGCATCGCGGATCCTTCTCGGCCAGCCCCCTGTTAACCTTCCCGCTTCGCGATTGTAGGGAACAAAGCTGGGGGAATCCAATCTCCACGCAGACTTTTCAAATTAGCATTTACTGCCGGATAAAAAACGGGAGACAACCGCTCCTTTCTCGGGCTCTCCCTTTCTGAAGCGTTATCCCCTTAATCCCGGGGCAGGGCGAAGCCCCCCTCGCCTCTCTCCTTCCCTCTCCAATTGTCCCGAGTGCTTTCTAAGCTGGGCCGGGCCGGTTATAAATAAACCAGCGGTATTTTTTAACCTTCAGTATAAATCAGCTGTGTCAGGGATTACAGCTAAATCTTTTCGCTGGAAACTCTGAGCGCAAGAGCTTTGTGTGTGTTATGATAGATCCTTAAATGGATACAGATTTATTGCAGAACACAAGGGTGTTGAAGGAAAAGCTTCCAAAACTCAGTTACAACCTTTGGTATGGGAAAGGCAGGATGGATCCGTGACACCTTCCCCGAGCTTGCGGATGGCATGACAATTCACCCTGCGCCCATTATTAACTTGTTCCAATTAAATCCTTCAGAAAGGCCGAGTTAATTGAGTATTATATTTTATTACGAGGGAGGTGTCAAGCTTTACTCATGAGACTTCATCATCGGCCTAATGGGAGCTGCCCCGCAGGCAGATCTGTAACTGAATAAATTACAGCAAGGCAGGGAAATCAGAATGCTACCATTAAACGCGATGCACTTACTGAAATTCCTCCTCCACTTTCGCAAGAGGCTGTGGAGGTGTGGCTTTAATTAGTTATTTTAATGCAAAGTTAAATTGTTCCCAAAGTATTTTCTGACACAAAGCAGATGCGATGATTAGAAGTTGAGTGAGACTGAAAGGAGTTGGCATCTGTTCCAGGTACATCTATATATTTTAAATTTCCAATAGAAAGTGAAAAATAATTAGAGCAATAAATAATAAACATTAAAAACAACGCGATAAATTATCCCGATCCCTAAAATCCCGACCTGCTGAACGGTGGCTCAGGCCAGCCGGGCACAGCGCAGCTCTCCCGGGACCTTAATTCACGAGGTATGGATTTGTTGACATAAACAGTTAGGAATGGGCTTTCTGACTCGCTACGGCCAAGTGTTCATTACCTAAAGCCACGGGCGCTTGGAGCCTGCATTTCATGTTGTCACATTGCCTTGTCAAAGCCCGGAATTCCTGCGTTTTAAAAGGGGAAGGTGGAACGCTCGGTGGCTGCGGTGCGTCTGCGAGCCGGCGTGCCGGAGGGCGCGGGGCTTCAGCCCCGCCGGGAGCCTCGCTGCGAGGCCGGGGGCAGCCGGTACCGGGCTCGGTGGGGGGGGCACAGAATTCACCGGGAGGCCTCCGGCTCCTCGGCCCGGCTCCCGGGGCCGCAGCGCCGGGAAGGAGCCGGCTCTCGGCTGGGCACCGGCTACCGGTAGCGGCGCAGGACCGGCCACCTGCTCCGCCGCCACGGCACCCGGGGTGGGGATGGCGACCCCGGGGACGGGGAGGCAGCTGACCTCCGAGCCGGGCAGAGTTCAGGGGGAAGCGGAGCCCGGCGGCGGCATCCTTCCCCCGGCAGCCAGTCCCGAGCCCCCGGGCGGTTTCTGCGTCGCGGGCAGCCTGCGCCGGGGATTTACACGCACCCACGCAGCATACGGGGACACGCGTGTGTGTGCGCACACGTGCATCTCTATACTGGCCAACTATTTCCCTATAGAGTCCGTGTGTCCCGGCACACAAATGCCGTGGACGTTGCCAGGACTCGCCCGATTCGCGCACGCCCGGGGCGTTGCAGGATTTCGGAGGGGGAGTGCTGGACACGCACAGGAGGAGGAGGAGAAGAGGAAGGCAAAAGGCGACCCACGAGCCTCACAAAGCCCTGTTGCCCCCCGGCCCGCCCCGGGGCTGCGGGAGGAGACCTCAAGGAGACCGCGCAGCTCCCGCGCAAGCAGGCGGGGACCCGCGGAGCCCCTCCGGTGGGTCCGGGGCGTACCGACCCCGGGGCTCCTCAGACAGGAGGTCATCATTTTGTTTTCTCCTGAGCATATTTCCCCCTACTATTCATGCCCGGTTTAGTTTCGCCGCAGATTAACATGTATCTGCTTATTAGAAAAGTATAAAAAGGATGTAAACGTCGTTAAAAGAGACCAAAAAAAAAAAAAACACAAAACAAAACAAAAAAGCATTCAGGGTCACTGTGGTTCTCTTGTGCCTACGATCAATAACCATCACGAGGATTTTTGAAAAAAAAAAAAAAAAAAAAAGCTTTTTTCTGGGGGTCATTTCTCGAAGTTAACCTACTTTCAGCAGTGCCCACATTATTTGCCTAAGAAGTGCCTCTTGCAAAATAAAAACAGAGCGGTTATTCCGATTTTTCCCTGCCAGAGCAGGGAGGATATTTTTTCCAGTGAATTGCATTAATGGTCTGAGGGCAACTTCATCGTTCATTCTCGCACTGGGAAGCCCAGGAACGAACTACCGCACGGCTCACACTCCTTTTCGGTGTCGGGCGACAGTGTGAAAGGAGGGTGGCTTTGGGGTCTTTTTTTGTTGTCCATTTTTTTGTTGTTGTTTTGGTTTGATTTTGAGTCCCTTAGTCCCTCGATGTGTGTTTCCCACCGTAATCCATAAGGCATTTGGCGGGTGCTACTAGTTGCACGAAAGGAATAAAAATCTTTCCATCCATTATATTTCAGTCTTTTAACACCAGAGCAATTCTGTCCCTGCTGTTTTAGTGGAAATACCGGTCTATAAAGCTGCAACTGCAGTATATTTTAAAATGCTACCAATTTTTTTAAAAGGGGATTGGAATAATTCTGCTTTGCTTGGGAAGGAAAATTCTCGGCAATGTATGTACGATTAATGTTTTATAACACTGTTGAAGGAAATTAAAAACATTCTGTGATAGTCTTACTGTAAAGGCAGGTCGTTTTGGCAAAATGTTCTGTATATGTATTTCTTAGATTGCTGTGTTTTGAATAAGCAAGAATCTCGTAAAGAAAAAAAACACGTTCCTTAAAAGTATGCGCTACCCGTTTTATTAAACTGATTATGCCAGCGTTCGACTCAAAGTTTGTTTTAAGTAGGAATATTTTCCCAGACGTGTAATGGATTGCTTGAAAACAGAATTCTTTGCTTTTTAATGACCTGTAATGGCCAATTCATTTCAACTGCGCTTATCAAGGTGCTTTGCTAAATAACAAACCGGTTCTTGAAAACAAAAAAGTCATAATGAAAAATAAGCAGTCAGAATAATCTCCCATCTCCGAGCCAAAAAAACGCAATAAAATTAATTTAAGACTGTCAAAACATCAAAGCTGAGAAAAGGAGCTGCTAAAATAATGTCTCTTGATAAGGAAATAATAAAAACACACCAAAAAATGTCTACTCAATAAACTCCACTGGATTTGGGGGTCTGTGCTATATTTTATTTGGTGATGAAAGCACTTTGATGTCACTGTATTCCAAACAATTATTATTATAATTTTAAACAACCTGGTGTTTTCCATTACTAACGGCTTACGCTTTGAAGTTACACCTCATAATTTCTTAAATTAAATAAATCATTTTAAGTTTGCACTGGGAGCCTTTTAATAGCAGAGAAAGGAATATCATTATCTTATTGAGAGGCAATTGCAGTGGCTCCAGTTTGGCTGTAGCTGGGGGCAAAGTGGTGCACTATAACAGACATACTTTATTAGCCTCCCATAACTCTTGAAAGAACATTTTTATATTTTCTTTGATTCCCCCCCTCCCCCTCTCGTTTTAAAGCTGTCCCAACCTTTAATTACTGCCTAATATGAAAAGCATTATTTTTTAATGCTGTGTAATTTACCAGAGGCAATAGGCCAAGTTAACAATTGTTTATTAGGGTTGCTGTTTCACACAGGGCAAAGAATGCTGTTCCAAACCCAACTTTTCATGGGTGGTTGCACTAATTAATACAGTGTCTGAGACTCCTAGGGGGTTTTTAATATTAAAGCCTATGGGGCGGAACGGTTTTTAGAAGTCCAGCTCCTGCTGACGTCCTCCTCCCCTCCCCAGTGATTTCTACTGCTTTCAAGCTGTTTTGATCCGAGGGAAAAGTCGGCAGCGGGAGGGGAGCGCCCTCGGAGCCTCCCCGGCCCCGCGGTGCCCCGGCGGGGGTCGCACCCCGCGCCCCGTAGAGGCTGAGGCACCCGCCCGACCCCGGGGCTCAGCCCCGAGGGGTCTGCGCTGCCCTCCCCCCCCCCCCCAAGGTTTTCACCCTCTCGTCCCGCTTTGATTTCTGCCGGCCTTCCCCTTCGCCGTGATTGAGGACGAGGCGGGCGGTGCCGCGGAGGCTCCGCGCGTAACGCTGACCCCCGAGGGCTGGCACCGCGGAGGCTCCCTCATGCAGCCCGCAGCCCCCCTCATGCCCTCCCCTTTTTGCCGATGCCAAGCAGAAAACCACGCGGCTCCGACGGATGCGTTTGCTGGGGGGGCGCTTCTCCATCGCTGCTGCCGAGAGCTTAACTGAGCTAATTCATTAGCCCTTCACGGAGAAGCGGGTTTGTCCCGGCACTGCAGAGCTGCGACGCTCTCAGGGCTGTGACTCGGATCCCGGGGCATCCCCGTACCTCAAATCCCCGCAGTGCTCCTGCCCCGGGGCTCCCGGTGGGTACCACCCGCTCCCCCCCGAATAGAGGGGCAGGAGGATGCTGCGGCCGGGGCACCCCGCTCCTCTCCTCCTCTTCTCTCCTCCGCCCCCGGCCGGCCACTGCCCCCCCGGCGGGAGACACGGGACATCCATCAGCGTGATAAATGGGGGTTACTCACTCCTGTTCTCCCTGCTAGTTTATTTTCTTAAACTACCGGGCAAAAAGCGTAATGACGGAGCAGACAAACACACTAACAAACAGACGACAGCTTTATGGATGGTGCTCTGCTCCGAGGGCTGAAGGGGTGTTAAAATCCGAGCTCCGCCGCCTTTGCCCATTTTCGCCACAGGCCGGGTCACTTCAGCCTTTTTTTTTTTTTTTTTTTTTTTAAGGAAAAAAATGCTTTGGCTGAGTTTTAAAGGAGGAGACACTTATGGATTTATTTTATGGGCTGACCAGGTCTGTTCTCCCTGCTCCCTTCGCCGCTAGCTCAGCTCCTTTGCAAATCTAATCTGCTCGGCTCCTTTGCTATTTTTTATGTTGGACCCATGCGTTTCTCCTCTAAGCCTTTCTCCTTTTTGATGTAGCGAGTCAATTGAAGAATGTTGGTCTCGGTTATCAATCACCCAGCTGGGGCTTAAAGGGCTCGGGCTAATCAGATTTAATTGCTCATGTAGCGCCACTCCTGCCCTGGGCCACGACCGACTTGCTCAATTAAACCCCAAATACCTGCAATCAATAAATAAGGAATGACAACACGTTTAAGGGATTTATCCAGCAAAGGAATTGAACTGGAAACAGATTACAACCGAAAAAGGCTCTTTTACAATTAAATGTACACCTCTTGCAGAGGGAAAAGCTGTGTTTAAAAAAAAAAAAGGAAGAAAAGAAAAAAGAGAGATCTTTTTCCCTTCGCCTGAGGAAAGGAGAGATGCGGGCATTGCCTTCCGAGAGGCTATTCCCGATCATTTATTAGTTTATTTATAGTCTGGTAAAATGCGGAGCCCTCTGCAGTGCTGGGGCCTCAGCACATCCCGCTTGGCAGGCAAGGCAGCTCCCTCTCCTTCAGTGCCTTTCCCTGCAGCCCACAGACACCAAGCCCCCCACACGCATGTTTTCTGTTTAAGCAGGCTGGGTAGCAGTGTGAGGCATCGTCACTCAACAACGTGAAAATGTTATTCCTGATGACTTTAAAAAAAATAAAAGGAGGGGAAAGATATGCTTTTCAATACTCTAGTTTGGAGCATGGTAGTAATTGACCATGATCAAATAATGCTGAACGTGCATAAATAATTGCTTTTGGCATATTTGCCATTCCATTTTTAAAGGACTACATTGAAAGTGGTAGATGCAAAAAGGGTTTGTAATTAATACCACAAAAATATTACTTCGGACCATCCAGTCATGCTCCTGGAGTCCAGAGTTTCCGCACTGGCAGCTGCTGTCTTTTATTAGGATTAGGTTGTAAAAATTGCCCCTTCAGCAGATCTCCTGTCAGTGCTCATGGAAAGAGCAACAAAGGGGAAGAGAGCAGAGGGAGGTGGAAGCGGGCCGTAGCTTGGAGGAGTCTGAGCGAGGCACTCCTGCTCTGCAGTTGGGCTGTGCTGAGCTGG
Organism: Cygnus atratus; assembly: GCF_013377495.2. Classification (NCBI taxonomy): domain Eukaryota; kingdom Metazoa; phylum Chordata; class Aves; order Anseriformes; family Anatidae; genus Cygnus; species Cygnus atratus. The sequence goes on along the minus strand of NC_066375.1, from coordinate 9,786,400 downwards.
ATGTAGCAAAGTGTGTGATTTGCAGAGAGTTTTGCTCTGTTCCACTCCCAGCACTTGAATCGGGGACCCTCAGTGATTCAGAGAGTTCCCTGCACTGTTTGGGGTGAGTAACCCCACCAAGATGGGCTGGAAAACAGCTGGAACTGGTGATAGATGTTGTTTCTTATCCCTGATGCCAGGCTGCCAAAGTTGGAGATGGGGGGATGATTTCAGCTGGGTGGACAGGTCAGAGGGAATTGTCCATCTGGGGAGTTCCTCTCCCCTCAAACCTCTCATCCACCAAACAGCTCAACTCTGAGCTTTACTCCAATTAAACACGTCTGCTAATCACTCTGCAAGTGGTCATTTTTTGCGTTAGTTGTGGAGGGGATGCTGGCTGGATGCTTGGGTCCCGTGCTGGTTTCCCATGGCTCCCACTGGGATGCAGATTAGTCAGACCCTAATGTAAGCCCACCTGTAGCCATGCCACTCTGGTGCCACTTCTGATGCTTTTGGTGATGGTTCTGTAAGACAATCTTTGTGGGAAGTGAAGGTAAAAATCTTCATAGAAGTCAAGGTGTTGATTAAAAAAAAAATCAATTGTCAAAGGAGTATTTCTGTAAGGACTTCTGTTTGTTTGTGCCTTAGCTTGGTTTCCTAAGGAAGCCAGGATTATATGATCAAACTGTTACAGCCTTTTGAACTCCTGGGCCAACTCCAATCAAAATTGACAAGGGGGCAGAGGTCTCAGAAATAATCAGGTTGCTGTGATTTTCGCCAAAATAGACTGCTGGATAGCACAGAGAGATCCTGTTAAATCCCTACTAAGGCTGTAACCAGAGCTTAGCTCTTAAGAAACACTAGAGGAACTAAATGAGAGAGAGTGCAACATTACAAATATCCCAGCAGCTTCTGCCTCAGACACTAGAGATGGCAGCTATGAGGCACAATTACCAAGAAGTAGGCTTCGTGTGTTTTGCTTCTTGAGGAAATACTTATTGCTTGTATTCATCTTTCTCGGCCACTTTCTGGACCAAACTGCCCTTTGACTTGGAGAGCAGCAGAACATCAAAGGGCAGATCTAGGCACCGACAGAGTCTTCTGGGACAGTTCCCAAGATGTGGTTAAGAGCATCATCTAAGGCAGCAAACTGCACAAACACCTCCCCAGGCTGTCTTGGAGGAAGCCCGAGGCTTGGCCGTGGCCCAGGAGCCTGGCAGATGAGTGGTCCATGAGTGCGTACAACAGGGGCTTTGCCCTCATAGTTTTCTGTGTTATCTCCTATAACCAGAGTCCCAGTTCACATTGTGTTTTTAACAGATGGATCTAAAATCTGGCAAGCAGCAAGGAAGGGAGAAAGTAGCTCTCAGCTACTTAGACGAGCCTCAAAGCAAACTCTCGACAACCTTTTTAAAGCAGTAAAATAGATCAGGGGACAAATAAGTAGTTTCATTTAGACTGTGAAATTTGAGCTGATATCTTTGCCTGGAAGAAGGCATCTTTGTTTCTTGCACACTCCATCCAGCCTGAAAAACAGTGCTATTAATTCATGTTTGATACAATTCATACTCAGCTGGATGCTACGTGGTGCTTGCTTTTGAAGTTGGTATGTGCCGCCACGCTTCCAGGTTTGGGGTGATGGTGCCAGTAAGAGGGTGGGTGGTACTGTAGACAGGCAAACAGACCCATTCACGGGAGAGACTTGACTTCCTAGCCCAGAGAGAGCACGATTCATAACTCAGCAGCAAAGGGCAGCAGCCAGTCATTCCTTCTACACTGCTACAAAAGCAATGAGACCTTCCCTGGCAAGCCGAGTGCAGAATGAGACATTTCCTCCTTGCTGATGCCAAGTCAAACTGGGCCAGTTTGGAACAGCTCAGCTAGCCAGGTTGCCAGCTCACAGCTGTCTCAGAATCTGAGCTGTCATTTATAAAAATAAAAGTACATACACTTCTGTTGCTATTGAAAATGCTCTTAGCACTGACAGTTCTGAAAATTAATATAATGCAAATATTATAATCATAAAAGATTTCCTGAGCCTGTAGAAAAGCCAGGTCCTACAGTTCCTTGGGGAGAGAGAGTTATTTTACTCTATGTCATTGGAGTGTTAACTCTGAAGCCTAAGGAAGACAGTCAAGCTAGCAAGTATTTCACTGCCCATAGGAAATCAAGACTCTCATTAAATGGTATCTAACTTTAGCATCATACACAGCCAAACTGGGGATAAGCTAAAGGAAATTTTAGGAAAAATAGAACAAGGGAAAACAAATATGACCAGATTCCTTCCAGAGCACACAGCTGCCTACACATACTCCAGCTAATCCCTTCTGGCAGATTTCCTTTTTTTTTTTCCAGATCTGACCATTTCCTCTCTTTTAAGACTTTTTGCTGTTTGGGGTGAGGGGGGAAGGGAAGGAAAAGGAATGAAAATGGAATGCTATGAAAATCTGCTGTATGCAATGCATGGGAAGAGATAGACGGAAATGCTGCATGGCGCCAGCTACGGGAAGATTAAATATTGGCCTCACTAGGACTGAAAACTGGAGTGGGAACTGGTTTCTGAAGGAGCAGCAAAGGCTGAGGATCAAATTGCACAGTGTGAAGCGGAATCACCAATGAATTTAGAACACAAAAATCTCACAAAATATCTGGAGTAGTCTATTTGTTCAATATCTAATTTCTGTCCTGCAAGATAAGTGAACAGAAATCTTATACGTTAGAATCAGTGTTGGTGGATTCTGACTTGGACTTCACACATGTTCACATTTGGCGAAATAAGGCCCAGTGCTTCCTCTAGTCTTGATCTTAAACAGGGAACTGCATGTCTGATATCTGTGATATGCCAGTTTTATGTACTACCACCTTTCACTTCAAGATTATGTACGATATGAGAGATAAGAAACTGTCTTCAAGGCGATTTCCCAGCAAGTATTTTTTCTTTCCAGAACAACAAGAACATAAAGAAGAGCAGCTACTGGGAAGCACCATGTGATGATGTTGCCATAGAGGGGAAAAAAAAAAAGTTGGCTTAGAAATACCAATCCACTGTCTTTAGTGATTTACTTCTGGGAGCTGGAAGTTAGCTTTACCCTCTCTAGAGGGATAGATGTAGGTCCCCACATCCTTGCTACTTGGACCAAATACTCCTGAAATAAAGTCAGGGAATCGAGGCTTGGGTTCCTCTAAGCTCAGGGGGTATTATTTATCCATAGCCTGTGTGATGGGCCAGGCAGTTCTTTTCCAACATGTGCAGCTGGAATACCAGCAAGGTGGATTCACGGTCCAGTCCCCACTCACTTGCTCATGCCCATGAAATAAAGAAGCCCATTAGTGGACAGAGGTAGAAACATAGGCTTTATTTTCACTGTAGTCTTAGTCTCACCCTACTCTCACTTCTCCTTTGATAGCACCCAGGCTGTGCACAATGGAAGTGATTTAAGACGTTACCGCCTCCAGCTGTCTGCCTCACCCCACTCCCAAAAGTTGGCAGAAGGCAACATGTGTCTGTGCTTCGGCTGCTCCAGTTCATGGTCTGGCTTATTAGCTTAAACTGTTGAGAAGACCAAAAGTTGATTATGCATTGCCTCTAGGAAGGAAAGCACCAAAGGGAGAATCCAGTAATCTCCTTTCATGCTTTTAAGAGAATAGGCCTCTATATATATTTGCTTAGCTCTTTGTAAATTAAAATACATTCATCTTGAAAAATGCAACGATAATTTTTACTACTACAGAACCTTCAGCTAATGCTACTGGGCCTGCTCCTTTGCCATATCATGGGGGCTAAGTACTGGTACATGCAACATCTGTCATTACCTGGACTCACGTGATTGTTTTTTATGGTTGGATTGGAAGTTTAACATAGCCTGTACCAACTGAGAAGAGATGACAGAAATGACTAGTCCATAAGAACTCTAGACAGCTAGATCATTGTTTTTTTTCGTCATTGCTAGGAGAACATCATCCTAGCACAGAGTTCTTACAGACTAGATTTTATGATATCATCACCCAAGTGACATAGATAAACATGGTAGAAAGGAAAAATTATCTTCTTTTTTTGCAGAAGGCAGCTCAGCAGCTCAGGCACAATAAATAAATAAATAAATAAATAAAAATTCACCCTGGTCACATGGAAATCTCTGGCAGAGTCCCATCAGCTAAATCCTTGCTGAGCTAAAGCTTTTAATGGCCAAACAGACATACAGTGAATCTCAGTGTGCAAGTTACTGCATTTTCCTGACTGGGAAGAAAACCTCATCTTTTTGCTTTCATTTCCTCTCCACAGAGATTTAATAGCTGAAAAGCTGTTGTGTACTATCACATTAATTAAAGTTCATTGTTTTTACTGTAGCATGCACCAGCACTAAACTCTAATCATCCAAACAAAAATCAGTCTACTTCATAAAACAAATTCTTTTTGGTGTCAGAGGAGAGCTATCAATTCAGGGACTCAATCTGCTTCTGCCTGAAGTCAATGGCAGAGCTATTAATAATAGCAGGATCAAGTCAGTTCACTAATTTGCCAAATTCCCCATCATTAGTGTGAATTAATGAGATCCTACTGAAGCTGCCTTTTGGCTGTGGGTGAAACGGAACATGCCTGGCAGCACACCAACATTAGAAGGGAGGCCGGGGAGGAGTACAGTTGGTTTGGGGGGAGGGAGATGAGCAAATGGAAGACTCTTAATGCAGTCCAGATGGAAAAAATTGACCCTGACTTCACCAGTCAGGCAATGGCCATAGTCAGGCTGTTTCCTAGTGAGGGGAAAAACTAGTGAGGCTCAAGTAGCAGCTGAGAAGTCAGCTCAGATAAAATAAGATGGCTATTCCCTTTGGCCCCAAGATTATCTTTTGCCCAAAACATGGAGCAAAATGCACATTTTCCTGTCTTTGCTCAGGGTTGTCCAGAGATTTTCCCTTCTTGCATGCTCTAAAACTTCCAGAAACAGGAGTGATGGGGCTCAAAGTGGAAGGTTGTCCTCCCTTTCATATCCAGCCCCATCCAGAACTAAAATTATAACCAAAATTTCCTGAAGAAACCTGTTTCTGTGAGATTTTCAGCGCCAAGAGGGTCATATTAAGTTTGGAGAAGCATCCAAAGAGATGTCAGTTGGTACTTAATTGAACTTGGTTGCCATCACTAAATACAATACACCACTTTGAGTTTAAAGGTTCCTGCCAAGCCCAACAACAGATATTGCTACTCTGTTTCTTGAGACGGTGATGGTGGTTTAGCTGTCCATGAGTCACCAAAAATAATAGCTATTACTTGAAAAGGATGTGCAGGGAGGAAAGGATGTCCTTGTCTGACGCATGTGTCTGCTTCTGGTGCCATGACAGAGACAATGCCAGGCTAATGCTTGAGTATGATCTTTTAATGGTGGCAGGCCTAACAGCCTTGTAGAAGTAATTGGGTAAATGAGAATATTTGTTTGTCTTTATTTGTTTTATTTGTACTGTCTACAAAGCCAAATGCATGCACCTCTGTTTGGGACAATCAGGCAGCCTGATATTAATAGCTCCAATTAAAGACATAAAGCACATGAGAAAAAAAAAAAAAAAGTTTGTTTCATTTAGTGGTATGACAATAGTGACGTAGGTGCTTTGATAACACCTTACTGTATTCAGAAAGGACCTCGAGAAAAATGTGTGTGAGCAGACAGTTCTGAGATGGGAACTCCTAGCTGCCCAGTAAAATCCCAGTGGTTATTTTTCGCAAAATCTTTTGGCTAGGCATTTATTGAATTTCAGACTTCTGACCAGAAATCTCCTCCTGAGCCATGCCTTACATCAAACCAACTTCCAACTGTGTGGGAACTGTGGGTTCCCCGAGCAGTGGATATGGAGATGACCTTTGCCATCTCTGAAGGTAGTTCAGCCCTCTCCACAGTTACTATAAGTGACATTAGAGCTGTGGCTATAGTGAGCTGAAAGGGAAACAGCACATTAGAATATTTCACAATGACAAAAAAATAATAAAAAATGGACTGTCACAATCCCCTTCTAACTATATACTGACTGCCTGTCCTTTGCTCAGCAAGAGCAAACCTTAATAAATATGATCCAGATCCTGCCCTTCCTCCCCAAAAAGCAAAGGCAAGCTACCAGATCTTCAAATACTTAATGTATCCCCTTGAAAGTATCAGTGGCTAATCTGGCATACCAAGTATAAGTGAATACACTCTTCTCCAGTTGTCCCATAATATGTAGCATTGATTGCCTCTTAGTAAAAGAGTGGAACAGGATGAGATGCATAACTGGGATCTTGCCTATTATTTTAAGCATCTAATTTGTACAGCTGTGTCTGTAACCATCAGATTGCCATTGTTTAAAGTGTTAGACAATCTTCTCATAGCAGAGAGAAAACACAATGTGTTAATTTTATCAGAATTTTAAAAGGCGTCATTAAATATCCTCTACTTAAAAAAAAAAAAAAAAAAAGCGCCTCTGCAGGCAGTATATTCCACCACTCAGAGAGATAAGAAATGCTTCCCATATACAATCCATTTACTTTGTAGTTCACTTCTAATGGGCAGTTTGGTGAAAGGTACTTTCCAACATGCATTTAAAGTGATCCATTCAAAAGATAAGTAAATTGCAGCTGTTCATTAAAACCAGCATTTCATGTTGTGCTGCAAACATATATTTAACCAGGAAATGCTACTGTAAGCTCCTACTGTTTCCCCTCCCCCCTTTTTTTTTTTCCCTCTGAGATCTAGAAAATGTTATGATTCACCATCATTTCCAAAAGTGCCTGAAAATTACAGGCCAACCACAACAGCAAAACATAGGGGCTCAGGGAAGTGAATAGACCAAAGAACATTGCAAACATTTTCCATACAGCTATTTGTTCCCGATTCCTTTTGATCATTGTTTACAACACGAGCTTTCTTTAAAAGGAAACAAAGCTTTTGTACTGAAGCTATAGCACAGTCCATGTGCTGTGGCAAAATTGCTGACTTGCTAGGAAGGGTTAAAGTAGGGACCAAACACTAAAGCGCATTGTAGTGGAGCTTTAGAGTTGCATGCACATATGTAGAAAGCCAGAATTTATTGCTGTTTTTTCAAATGTCATGAGCTTGCCTATATAAGGCATCACTCTGAAGTACAAGAGTTAATTCACGCACGCAGGACTCTGCAATAATTTTTGCTTTCTTTCCCGTTTTCAGATTCATGGCCACCCCACTCCTCTTTCTCTGAATGGACATGTCCAGCTGCCAGATGGGGCTTTTGGGGCAGCCTGATCAAATTCTTTGTATATGCCAAGAAAGAGTGCATTTGGTGCCATCCAGTACACCAAATTAAGCAAGCAACGGCATTCTCAGAGATCTCATATCATGTCTGGGGAGGTGGTGAGGGTTGATTTGAGTGGGGAGAAGGCATCACTTTTCAAGTTACTTGAATTTGAAATCTTGTCCTTCGCTATGATGGAAAGCCATACCATCCCACAAGAGGAACCAGGCATCCTGCTCTGCTTGGGAAGCAGGCTGCACACTACACCATCTCTTTAGGACGTGTGAATCACAGCCCCTTGGCACAAAACAGACTTCATGGCATAAATACCTTTAATGGGAGGTATACTGCTGCTGTGTATTCCCCAGTAGAGGACTGGGATTCTGCAAAGCCTGTATGCAAGCTGAGAAAACTGAGTGTGTGGGCTCTAATTAGAGGCCAGGATGGATCTTGGGCCCCAAACACAGAACCAGCTTTGAAATACATATTTTTCACTATTTCTTTCAACTCCTAGCAGTTTTAATAGCAGATCTTATTTTTTATGTGTTTTATTTTGGCAGGGGAGGGGAAATCCAGTCTTTTTATCTCTCCCTTCCTAAGAGTGATGCCACATTCTGGAAGGTGCAATTATTGATTTGACTGTGATAGCTCTGGGTTTACTTGAACCTCTACACTAGTACCCCTGTTCAAAGTTTCAACCCAAACCTGGACATTTTATGGACCGTTTAAATTTTAGGAAACCCCACATTTTTCATGTTGCTAGGACTTAAACCATACTTGTAGTAAGGATACTCCTGAGGAAGAAACAGGTTTTTGCCTTCTCTTATAAGCTTCTTTGTAAAGCCTTCAATCTTTTTGCTTCTTCTTGAGCTTGTTAACACTTTAACTAACAAAGAAAAACAAAGCCTTTCTGAGAACATTTCAGCTTTTCCATTTCTATTTCCTATTAAAGCAAGGATGTACAGAGACAGAATAAATATGGGAAGTCAGCAAGAAGAAAGAAAAACTAAAATAAGCAAAAAATTCAACCGAATTCTTATGGAACCTTTAAGAGGCATTTTGTGCCAATTCTGGGTAAAGATGGCTCCAGCCCAAAACATTACGTATGGACCGCTCTGAATGAGGTTTTCATAAATCAGTCTTTGGCTTGGGATCTATATTTCACAGCTGCCCTGTGTTATGTGTGCTTTCTATCACAGGCCAAAACAAGAACCAAGCTCAGAACAACCTTTGGCTGGTGGGGGAAGCATGCAAGGTCAGGTGAAGACCTCAGTTTTGTGGCTCCAATCAGGCTCCCTCAGGAGGCGGCTAATAAAAGATGAAGGTCCACAATGAGTCCTTGCTTTATCCTAGCTGATTCACCCATTTCCTTAATAATAATGAATCAGTGAAAAGAAAACTTGTTAAAAAGAAAGCCCTTCATTTATGCTGCTCAGATATTAATACTCCTGTTTAGAGAACAACTCAGAGAACCTCTGCAGCCACCAATTCTTTATGACTTACCAAGAATGAATTCTTCTGTATGAAGACATTATGTCTGCATATGTTTTATTTTTTCTGCCTGAATTTTAAATGTTTAAGGAGGTGCAGAGTTGGAGAAAACACATTACATCACATTTGGGTTGCATTTAAGCCAGCCACAATTCCTCGCAAGTACAGCCCTGCATGAGACAGCAGCAGCGGAGACTAGTGCATATGAAGCACGGCCCACAGCTAACATTTATGGGAATAATTTGCCCTTTAGAAAATGGGATTAGCAATGCAAGGCTCAGAATTAGAGAGGCACATACAAATCCACAACATTAGTGGCAAGGAAACCCCCTTTCATTCATTTGTGGTTCTGAAAATCTGATGAGGCAGTTTAGGAGAACTGTATGATGCAAGACCTGAGCTTGTGGAGTTAAGGTGGCTGGAAGCACTGCTGGAGACTGAGGGAAGTGAAATAGAGGTAACACAGACTTGTTCCCCAGTACCTTGTGTATCTTGGTGCTGTGTGGTTTGACCAACAGTTTGGCCAGGGAGCTGAAAAGTGAGGATATTTCTTGGTAACTGAAACTGGGAGAAACTTCTCTTTTTAAGCACTTAAGCATGTGAAGCTCAACTAGTATGGGAGTTTTGCTGTAAATTTTAAGTAAGCCTGCACTGATTGATAGGTTCACTGTGGTCTGCCAAATTTGGCTGATGTTTCTGTGGTGTTGGTGAGAAGTCACTGAGTTTTGGTCTCATGGAGGGCAAAACATGAGGAGAGTGCAGGTGAGGAAGACAGAAGAAGGAAAAAAGACGATTCCCGGTTACCCCTCCTTCATATGGAAGAAATTTACACTGCTTTGCCCCATTTTCCTTTCCAGCTACCAATGTAGATCCTCTTACTGCATCTTTTCTATGCCCATTGAGTTTCTGTGTTAGCACTTTGTTCTTCACCACAGTCCATTAGAATTCCTAGGACATGGAGAAAAAATACTCGAGGAGCAATGAAGAAGGAAAAAAATAGACTGGGAGTCAAAAGACTTCCTTTGGTTCCAATAAGCCATGATTACCATAAGACCTCATGCCTATTAAAGCACCATCCACACCTGAACTAGAGGAATATGATGTTATTAACAATATTTATTCAACAAGTGTCTATAGATTGTGCTTAGTCTCTTTAAAGTTTGCTAATCTGCTCAATTCAGGATAAACTGTTAAAACTTTTTCTCCATAAAATACCAGCACTAGAATATATACATATATATATATATATATATGCATAGTATACTGAACTCCTCTTTGTCACATATATGGTACCTTCAATCCATTTACATTATGGGCCAAGTCTGCTCCTGCATGTTTGCATCTGTAATTGATTGTGGGAGCTATTAATCATAGGTGTGTGTGATAACATTTAGACATCTCTTTGATTTAAGGATGCTATTAAGGAATTAGACTGTAGTAGGGTAAGAGTTTGTCTCTGCAATTAATTGCTCCTGGGGTTTTGCAATCCATGATTAAGTAGTGGAGCAAAAAACAGTGTGACTTTAAAAAAAAAATCAGGAGAAAAAAAAACAATCTCTTGAGTTATGCCTTTCATGCCCTTCTATTCATAGTCTAGATATCGATGACTAATTAGTTCTCTTTTGTATGTACAAGTTGTGAAACAAACACTCTGTGTCCATTTCAGTTTCTGAGTGTTACTGCTGGAGCTTGTAAAAGATATAATCAAAAGTGGGTAAGGTAACTAGAAGGACTCTGCCTCCTGGAAGTTAATTAGATCTCCCTCTGAGTTACACTTCAACAAGGACAGAAGAATGACCTGACTAACTACTAGTATTGGCCCTATTGTGATTAGGATCAGTATTTGTGACAAGATCAGAATTACCTGATCCTATTCAAATCCACCATAATTTTGGACTCATGCTATAATGAGAAGGCATCCCTGTAGGTCTGGGAAATCCTCATTTCTTAAAAGCTGCTCTTAAGGATGTTTGAATCAGTTTTTGAGTAGCAAGCTGGGTGAAGAAAATAGCAGAAGAAAACATTTTTGAATATTCAGGGGTAACATTTCATTAGGATTTAGTCTCAAAGAGCAGTACTGGGAGGTAATCTGGTTTTGAGTGAGAAGTAAAATAAAACTCCTCTCCAGATGCATTTAGCTGTTTAAAGATCTTCTGATGTTCAGCATGTGAAAGTATTAAATGCATTGAACCAAGATGATTCTGATTCATACAATTACTTTTCACTTACTCCAAACTCCTCCCAGTTGTTTAAAGTGTCTTTTCAAACTGGAAGGTCTTTGGGACAGGAGCTTGCAGCAATACTAGAAACAAATTTTCATCAGCAAGTTGTTAAATTAGTCTTTTTACTTCACAGGGCTTGTTTTATTCAGTTTTCTCACCTGTGCTGGTTCTTATACAAGGTTGCTGTCATTAACAAACTATTATGTTCCACCCCAGAAAATAGCTGCGTCTCAGCTCAGGATGAAAAAAAAATGTTTTTCAGAGTTCATTGAAATCAAATCATAACATGTAGTAAGTTGCTGTCGTTCTTGTTATGGGAAACGATCTTTCATTTTGAATGCCTCTTTCTTCCCTCTGGGGACATGTCCATCAAGGTGACTGTACCTGCTTCCAACACCAGACTCAGAGCAGTGGAGAAAATGGAACAAAACAGAGGTTTTCAAATTCTGTGCTGAAGTCTGGCTGCCAAGGGAGCCTGCCGTGCTCAATTCAAGGGCTAATCCATGACCATCACTCTACTTCAATAATTGCAGAACATTAATGAGTCTGTTTCCTTATTACAGAGCTCAAAATAAGAGCATTGGCATTCCGATTTAGCAGGGAACTTTTAAAGTCTTAGCCCAAGGATTGTAAGAGGAATGGATTTTTTTTTTAATTAACTTTGCATTCAAAACTTGTGTTAAACCATCTGTTCTCATGCAAGGGGGTGAGGGAGGGGGAAGCTAGCCACAGATTTTCATCAGCGAGCTGTTAAATTAGTCCCTTTACTTCACAGGGCTTGTTTTATTCAATCTGCCTTTATTAAGAACACAGGTTTGATTCTGCAAGGAACAAATTCTTCTGGTTCTTTAAGGAAAATGGTTTTAAGCAGGGTTTTATTAGGTTGCATTACTGGATAAGCGATACAACATGTTACCAGCGTGAATCATCTGATTTAGAGTGACAAGAAAGGAACTTAAAAAATACCCAGAGCCAAAACATTGGCAGGCAAGGGCTAACAGGGCCAGATTTGATCTGCTTTCGCAAAGTTTTTCTGTTGCAATTGGTAGTAACTGTCTAGGGCTTTTCGATATTTTGACTAAGTCTCTCTACCATCCCTATATTAAGAAGCAGAGAAATTAGGGCCAGACTGCAAGTCTTCTAACCAGACTGAATAGTCGCAGTGAAGTCAGCAGGGCTGCTGATGGAATGAAGCATGATCTGGGAGGAGGTCTAGCACTATTTCATCCTGAGAGGAAAGAGGCACACATAGGTCATCTTGCCTTCGCAGCCAGGACTGAGCCTTACAGCATGCTTGTTTTCTTCCCCTGCTTCAGCCCAGCTTCTGTGAACCCCCTGTGCATGTCTGTGTCTGTGAGCAAACAGGCATTTACAGATCTCTGCCTTTGAAATGATGCCGCCTTAAGCCAGACCAGGTAAGAACAACACACCTGAGAGGCACAACTGAAAATCCTCAGTCTTTTTCCATTGTCTGCATTCAGATTCTTTTTGTTGGGATTATTCAAGTTTTCTCCTGAACCAGCTGGCAGGTAACTGGAAGAGGTACAGAGAGTATTTATAGAAAGAGAAATTTGATTTCTTAATGAGAAATGATGCAAAAACTGACCCTAAGTCTCACATAGCATGAGGTCAAAATACATCTTCTTTCTGTTAGCTGAGAGCAACTCTAGCACTGAAGATGGAGTGAAAGATGTATGTGTAGATCTGCAAGTTCAAAGATATCTCAGGTAATCCAGCAAAGGAAATTGAGTATTTTGAAAACTTCATAACAACAACAAAAATAACAGCTTAATTTGTCAAATTTGATATCTTTCAGTCTAAAAAATGCCTCTCATCATCATGACAACAGATCTCAGTTTTAGGGCCTAGCCCAGAATTATCCTCTTTCCTTTAGTAAGTTTCTGAGAATGAAAGGAGCTTTTAACCCTGAACTAAAATTCTAAAATTCTATAAGAAAGAAAGACAGACAGAATAGAATTGCTGAAAAGAAACTCCAAGGTAAGTTTCTGTGATTTGGCGAACCTGTCTATTGAAATTTCAAGCTATAACATAAACTACACCCAAACCCCCATCCCACAATAAGGCCTGTATAGTTGAAATCTTCTGACCAAACTGAGCTATGAAAGCAGAAGGATGCCTCCCCGGATTTAATTTGTAGACTTAGTCCTGTTGTTCTCAATAGAATTTGCCAAGTCAGTTCCCTCTGCTTGTCGCAAATAAGTCTTACAGACAAAAAACAGTAATACAGACTTGCTCAAGCTACAAAGAAAACTCCATAAATATGTTGCCCCTCCTTCAACAGCAATGAAAGGAATAAAAGAAGAAACAAGTTTTGCAGCTGGACTATCCCTTTGGGATGCAGTGCTGGAGATTCATTCCAGTAACATGTCATTTGTTTAATCTTCTCCTAATCCATCCCCATGTCGAAGCATGGATCTTGTTTATGAAACCAGACCATGGGCAACCTATGGACTTAGAATTTGCCACTGAAATTATGTTAGGAATCATCTTAAAAAATGACTTAGTGTCCTCTCCTAAGTATTCGGAGAAGTCACAGAATACTTTGGTTCAAATTAAATAAAGTTAAGTACTTTTAAACTCTGCATTTTGCATTCCTGTAGAGAAATTAGTATCCTTAGAGTGAGATCTTTATAACAATTTTTGCAACCAAAATAGATTTCCCTGTAGTGGAACACAAGCGGGAGAATCAGCACCTGACTTAAATACATGAATGTTGCCAAGAGTGTTCAGGTCAAATTGGGAGGCAGAAAAAGCAAGTGGTCAGGCTCCAGAACAGAAAATATTCCTACATTCGTAAAGAAAGTAGAAGTTTTAACTCAATCTTTCAAAATATTCACAACTCCTGCCTGTTTCAGTGTTATGCAGATGACATGCATATATTCATATTTCAGGCTTCATAAAAGAAAGAATGAAAAAAAATGAAAAGAAAAAAGAAAACCACAGGAAAAAATCTGGAGAGATCTTTATTAACTCTCCACGGAGCCTAGATGTCCATTTTGAGCTCAGGAAATCAGTTTTCTTACCATTCAGTGAATGACTGCTGTCTCAGTTTCATGACTAACTCTCTAGTTTTCCTTTTTGGTGGGTGCTTAGTCATTCAGGATGCTTGACTATTCTGCATCCTTTCCCTTGGAGGGAACAGAAGAAACACATTACTGCATGTTGCAGTCCGTCTGTGCCAACAGGCCAGAAGTGGCTTGGGAATGACAGCCTTGCCTTGCACACTGTTATTAAAGGAATAATAACTACTAATTCTGAGAAGTCCTGGACATTTGACCACGCTTGGTAATGAATCTCTTCCAATTTTCTTCAGAGTGTGTTGACCATTTCAGCATAAAGAAAATTCCTTAGTGCAGCAGAACTGAGCATCTTTAGTCTGAAAAGGCAGGTTTGACTGGAAGGTTTGTTTTGTTGGCTATGGGATTTCAGGGAATTTGATGATGTAGGGATCCTGTGTAAGGCCACAAATCTATTCACAGCATTGTTCCATTACCTTCTTTCTCCAGCCCATTCATATCCAGTGCAATCTCCTTATTACAATATGTAATAATGAAGGCTATGAAACCCCTGATTTTTTTAAACATCTATTTACATGGAATTTGAACCTTGCTACAAATAAACCATAAAAATGACATTAATAAACACCGGAAAGCAGTAATGATGCGTTACTGCCATAGGAGGGCCAGTTAAACAAGTTAAAGGCTGACACAGTTCTCCAGATGCAGCGTTGCACAATGTGCTTGTTTACCTGGATCCTTCACTCTTGCTCTTACCATCCTCAGACACACAGACGGGTACCAAGGGTGAACACTGAAGAGAACTCAGAAACATCAAGCTACAGATGATTTGTTCTATGTAGGTCACTACTTCCCTCCCTTAATTAATTTCCCTCCCTTAATTTATTCTATAAGAACATCACATCTCTAAATATCTTTTACTTGTATAATCTTTACCAACCACAATTTTTTTTAATAAATAACTTCTGATATTTGAAAAGGAGGGTACTTGTTTCTCACTTAGAGTTCTAATCCCCTTGTTTTAGCATTTTCACATAAATATGTTCAGATTGTTCCTCCATTATAGGTCTCATTCCTGTACTTTTCCCGTGAATCACAACAATTTAAAATAAGTTATTCTCTTCTTGAAACAATCTATGCAGAGCTCTTCTGTTGCTCCTCCCACTGAGCCATTCTTTCCCATTTTTACCTTGGAAGCTTTGATTTCTCTTCATTCTATGGTGATGACTTCCTCTCTTTACTTGTGTAATACAGTCCAATATTGAAGTTTAGGAATGGTTTTAGAAAAGCAGCTGAAATTATGAACAAAGTTTAGGATTTCTGAAGAAGACAACAGCAGGGTTAGGATTTATATTTGGTTGATCTGATAATTTTTACTAAAGTAAATTCCTATGGTATCAACTATTGTCAATCCTATTACTGTGTATCAGCTATTCAGAAGAGAATTCCGTGACTGCCCTGAATTTGGTCATGTTTATGAAACAAATTCTACAAGGTACTAAAATAATACATGTGGATTGAAGCTAAATTGATGTTCAACTTATTATTGAAAAAATCTAAAATCTAATTTTTAAGTTTTTTAGAAAGCTTTTTCTCCCTACTAGCGTGGAAGTGACAGAAGTAATGAATGAAAATTTGATGAGTAAAAAGTTGTGTTGGTTAATAGGAAACGGACTTACTGAGGCTGTCACCTCACAATTTAATAATGAGGCAGTTCCCTGGAGAACCTCAGTTAACTTAAGATCCATCCATGCTTCCACAACTGGCTAGTTTCAGTGAAATTATGATAATTTGGAAAAGTATAATGATATTATAACAGATATATTAGTATATAACAGATCTAAGACGCATATATTCACTTTAACTAATTGCAGTGAGGAATTTTGAATATATTTTTTTGAAGTCTTGTAAAAATAATAAACCAGTTGTTCCAATCTCATTTGCAAGTTCAAGATTCCTGAAAACGCTATTGTTGCTAATTCATGATTTTGTTATAGCCACCATTTTTTTCCCAGTATCAATCAATTATTCATATAAGGGATGATGGTCCAAATAATGAGTTTCTCCCACTTGTGCCCTGATGATTACCTGAATCCAAGTATTCCTTCTGCTAGTTGCAGTTTTAACTCATGTTTTCTGACAGTGAAATCTGCAGCTTTTGAGGTAGATGTTGATCAGCATCTCTGCACAGAGTTTTGTTTATTTATTAATTTATTTGCTGGTTAGGATCCCAGAAGATTTCCTGCAATGTAAAAGTGCTTAAGAATATGCTAGAGGTGTAGAATATACTTACAGGGTGCACTTGCTAGCTGAGTGACAGCTAACAAATGTTAGCCTTCCCTTTAAAACATCAAACACAAATGTGTTGAAAAGTGTGGGTGAACCTCTCAGTGGCCCACACATCTCTGTTTTAAAAAATGGACAGGAAGCTCAAAGAGGAGTAAAAGCAAATGGATCAACAGTGTGTCTGTAGCATGGCTGGTTTCTTTCCTGTGGTTTCAAAAGATGATTTAATTTATCAGTCATCTGAACTGTTACTATATCTTCTGCTTTCTTAGAAGGTAGTCACTGAATATTGGAGCAACACTGTGCTATTCAGTTTCTAAATTCATCTTCCCTGTATCAGTTATCTTTGGAGATTTCTTTCCTTCTTTCACCAGTTCTTCTCCTTAATCTCAGGAACAAAAAACAAGCTTCAGCACAGAAACTGCCTCCTTACTATGGAGGCAGTCTGGGAGCAGTAAAGGAGGGCACATAGTTTCAGGTGCAATGACCTGTCTTGGTTTTATTTGGCCATATCACCACACTGGCTTGATTTATTTACATCATAAGTATGGAGAAAGGTAAGAGACAGGGACTGAGTCTTATCTCACATTTATACCAGAAGAGGACTGGAGTCATGAGCACAAGCCATTAATGTTACAGGGCTTCATGTTGTAGCGCAGTTAGAGAGAAAGGTTGTATCTCCCTCTCTCTTTACACTTGGTCAAAAGGTCCATGAGCCTTGCTCCTCCCATTTCCTTCTTCACCTTTCTTGTCTCCATTCCCCTAGGGTCCTAGCTTCTACTGGCTGACCTTTAAAAATGCAACAACAATAATTATCCTATAATTAGACACTCTAAGTCACGTTGTTGCTAAAGCTGTCAATGTGGGAAGGAAGCAAGCAGTGCTTAGGGTAAGAGTTTAAGACTTCTTTTTCATTGTCTCACCAGAGGTATTTGTGCCAAGTCCCTGGCATTTCATTAGGTGGTTGTTGGAGTTCCCTTCTAATTGCATCTCATAAGTTAGCGATTGCTGTTCCTGACTCAGTGGTTGTCTGTCTCCACACCATAGAGACAGAGAGTAAATGACATTCAGGGTTTCAGCACATTTCAAGTTCCTGCTACCATTACGGCCATTGACAAATGTAACCATCCAAACTCATCATGCTAGTGCTCTACCACCCATACGGCATCAGAGGTGCACCTCAGTCTTCTGATTTTCACACCAGAGCCTGGAATACACAAGTTTGATTCTGGCAGGTGGCAAATGTGTGCAGTTTGTATGAAATCCAGATACCTGGCAAATACTTCTTGGCACTAATAATACTGCAGAAGTGTCCCAAGTATGACAAGGTTTGGAAGAACAGCCATGGATTAAAGACATAGAGTTCATCTGGTCCATTCTTCTTAACATGGGCAGTCCACTTCTAAATTACTTAGCAAGGTATTGCGTATAAAAGCAAAGAAATATGTGAGTTACTTAAAGTCAGGATATTCCTTTTTTTTTTTTCCTTTTTTTTTTTTTTCCTCTTGTCTTTAGTGTCCTTTGTGGGCAGCTGTAAGGGTGTAACAAATTCCTCCACCGCCTCTATTACTTGAGATGTGCAGCAGGACTTCTCTGTCACCCACTCCCTGTTTGCTTCTTCTTCCATTTGCCTTGCAAAAACATTGTCTCTTTTACTTTTCCCCCAGTTTAATTCTGCCTGGGCACAGTACGTCAAGTGGTGTCTGCAGAAATACACAGGACGGAACATTTGATTTTCTCTCTTTGTTGTCCACATTTCAACGTCTTACTGCTTAGATTGGCTATCCAAACTTCACAGTAAAAATATTATTAATCAAATCACATATTCATATAATACTCTGCCTCGATACCAGATTTCTCCTGGCTCTTACTTACACTTGCATTATTGATAAGCATCAGGCAAAAGAAGGGTCCCCAGGTTAAATCTATATTGCTTTGAATTTCCCTTCTATGCTTAACATCAGACGCCACCAACACATCTTGAACTGATTTAAGGCCCTGGGGTGTTACTCAGTGCCATTCAAAACACAGCAAGCCACTTTCCATGTGCTGGGGCCACTAGGGCTCGTTAGAATGGCATTTTTAATAAAACTTAAGTGTAACTACAACATTTTGCGGCTCCACTCTCCAGATAAACCACTATGTACGTCATTCCCTGCTTCACCTCCCCATTTACACACCCACCAGACTTTTGACCAGCTGGCCAAATTCATTATGGGTGTAAATCCATTGCAATCAATAACATTCCTTCTGCTTGACACTTATTGTAGGCAAAAGTTTCCATAGGGTTGTTTGCGTGTGTCTTTTTTTTAACCTCCTATAACAAATGAGGTCTTGAAACAAAGACCTGAGTGCTATTATTCAGGTGAGGCAACGCAGGAACATTAAAAACACTGTTTTCAGATGCAGCTGTTCTATGTTACAGTTGTTTTCTGGTTGAGAAAGGGCTGAGCTGTTAATAATGCCTGAACCTTTTCATTTTCTTTGACTAAAATAAAAATAAAATAAAAAAATCACACCTACCCAGTACAATGGCTGCTCAGCAAGAATATTTTCAGGGTTCACAAAAGAATCCTCTGGTGCTAGGATAGAGTGGCAATAACTAACTAACTAGCATAACATAACATAACATAACATAACATAACATAAAAATAAAATAAAACATGAAATGACACCAATGTTATCTGTGCTACTGGTGGAAACCAAAATTTGAAATGACCATCTGCCATTCGTGTAGACAATGACACCCAGCTAAGTCAGGGCAGAGCTTCCTGAGACCTTTCCCTTGGGAGCTGAAAGGGAACTGGAGAGGAATTACCCCAGCCAGAAGTTCAGTTGCTGTAGCAGGACCCTCAGCATCCCTGTTTCCAGCAGGAAGTTTTGCTTTGGTTTTATAGATGGTAAAATTCTGCATCTCCTCTTCAAGTTTGCAGATGATGCCCCTTAGTCA
The DNA here is from genome assembly GCF_013377495.2 of Cygnus atratus. NCBI lineage: Eukaryota > Metazoa > Chordata > Aves > Anseriformes > Anatidae > Cygnus > Cygnus atratus. The sequence continues at coordinate 9,767,204 of NC_066375.1, read as the reverse complement.
AGTTTGTTTTGCTTCTGCTTTCTGTTTTTCTAGCCTTGTTATTAAACCCTGTGTGTCACACATGGGACAAAAGTAACAATACAGGGATTCCCTGAATGTGAATCACCATTTGCCCTGTGGGATTCATATAAATGGACTGAATCATACTTTCTTCACCTCTATGGACTCCCATTTCAAACACATTTTCCAGCCCTCAGATAAAGGATAAAATACTGTTGTTTCCAAGTGGTTTTGCCCTGATCAGGAAGGAGGGATGTTGAGATTTTTTCTCATAAAAGTAACTGTCTGGTGCTTCCTCATGGGCTTCGCCATCAGCAGCACCTGGCGGAGTCTGTGCAGTTTTGGGTTTTGGCAAAGACTCTCTCTTTGTATATAGATAGCTACACACATACAGCTTCTAGCAAGGTTGTAAGTATTACAGCAATAAATACATGACTGACTATGTGGTGGAGATGCTGTTCCCACCCCTTTTCCATCACAAGCAGCTCTCCCTGACGCATGCTGCTCTTCCACAGCTGATGGGGAAGGGAGCTGCAAACTCCTGCATGGCAGAGCACTCAGAGTCAGCAGCCAGCACCATAGCTCCCAGCTTACACAGTTACCACGCGATGCTGTTTAATACCAGACCAATGAGGTGAATAAAACCTACAAAAGTTTATGGTGTGTAAATTACTGTTGCACCCTGCCCTCTGCCTCTGCGCTGAACTGCCTGCACCAGAGATGTATAAATGAAAACAGTCTCTTTCCATGCAAGGTAGTGGGAGTTTCAGGGGCTGGAGAAATTACTGGGCAGTTATAGTGGGGTGGGAAGTTGGAAAAAATGTCCCAGCCAGTTCAGGCTCTCGATATCCCATCCTCTGAGCATCTGACTCTCAGGCATCTTTGGAAAGGGACTTCTCTGGAGAGCCTCAGCTGGAGGCCATGGGTCTCCTGCTAAGCTCTCGGCACTGACAGCAGTAGCAGGGAGAGCACCATAGCCTTTGGGAGGGAGAAGGGAAGCAAAGCAGCGAATGGGGCAGAAAACAGCTAATTCAGGACTTTGAGCAGAGGATAAGGGTAAGGAAACCAAACATGCTTTGGAAGAGAGCTCTACTGGATGCTCTGCATTACAAGGAGTGTTGTTTTGCCTCTTCTCAGCTTTCAAAAATGTCACTATTGTGTAACCTGAATAGCTGCTGGCTGTCCCGTATCTAACATATTTGAGAAGACTGGAAAATTCTGTTTCAGAGTATGTAAAACTACCAAGGAAACATGCCATTGTAGACAGGCATCTACAATTCTGCTCAACACATGAGAAGCGCTGGCAGCTGCTGTGTTATCTTTGGAGCCATTGCACAGTCTGTCAAACTGAAAACACGACAAAACATTTTGAGTAAATGCTGAAACTTTTATGATCTCTTGGGGGGAAAAAAAGTTTCAGATAGTGTAATCTGATGAGTGTGGTACAGATGAAGAGATAGACAATGCCTGTTAGAAGATGCATATGCATGTTGTAAAACGAGAGGCTATATCTGGCTCCATGCTTACAATAAGATCTGTGAGCACAGATTCCTTTAACTATTCAAAATCCTGCTGCTCTAAGTAGGACTGGAACGACTTTCTGAAGCATACTTGTTTGGAAGAGGCACACCTTTTCAAAAGCTGGTGTCGACCCTGGGTGGCTGGTGTGCTTTTAGTAGATGACTAGCTTCAGACACGTCATTTCTCTTCCAGTGCCTGTTTCCCTTTCTGTAAGACAAAGATAGTAAAATCACTTGCATCATGAAGAGTTTTGGTATTGAAAATATGTTCTATCTGGGGCAAGGATTTGTTGTTCTCATATTTCCAGATATGTAATAGGCCACTGCAAGTTTAAGGAAGCATTCTGAGGTGTTAGTTAAAAATAGTTAACAGTATAAAAAAAAATGTAACTTGGAAACATCCAGGGGCTATGTTTTAAAAATAAACTAATACATAACTATAGCAAATAGCAACGTTTGCCAACACTCGCAGAGAGCTTTAAGAGCTACAGATAAGGCTGATCCTGCTGAATCCAAGGGAATCATAAATGCTCTGCATCTTTCAGAATCAGGCCCTCCTATTCCAGTGCAAAGGGAAGAAGCAACTCTCAGCATCACATCAGCCCCTGCAGATGTGGTCTGCTTAATAGTGACTGCGTGCAAATGCATGGCTCACAGACAATCAAACAGTTGTTCAGCTGAAACTGGGCAAAGGCAGAGAAACATCAAGTTAAAGGTCATCTGCAAATCTCTCATTTTCTCCCCTTGCTTTGCCTCCCACAGAGCTTGTGAGTCTGTCTCATCTTTCTGTGAGTTATGCCAGCCCTGTGCTTTGCTGGCGCTCTGGCTGCATCATTGCTGATGAGCAAAGAGGTTCTCATGTAGACACTTTGCACAGTCAATTAGTAAAGTAATTGAGTGCTCTTTGGGATGAAAGGTATAATACACATACAAGATTATTCACCATTTTCATTACATACCATATCCGGGAAGATGCAGGAATGCAATGCATCTAGACACTTCATGGTGAGGTAACTCTGAATGACCTGCTTTTCTTCATTTACATCTGACTCAGTATCATTTGAATACTGTGCTTTATGTGTGATATTGCCTTATTGCTTTTACAACACCCAGAAGAAGACTAGAAGAGCCAGCAGGTCTCTGCCCTCAAGAGTTTGTTTTATCTGAGAGAAAATGAGTGGAAGGTAATACACAATAGGGAGGAGATGGGTGGAGACCTTGAGATGGTTGGACTGCAGTATAATCATTATTATTAAAGTCCTTATGGATATCATGGGAGAAATTAGTCTTAGGTAAGGATTTGAATGGAATGAGACTAGCTGCTTAGCAGGCCAGAATAGGAAGGCTGTTTAAGCAGAGAAGGGTGGTGCAGGGAAAAGATTGGGTTTACATACATATATATGTGCATATATGCATATACTTACTTATGGCTATATATATGTTTTATGTGTGTAAGGTTATATAGAAGATGATATCACCCAGACCAGTCTGTAGAGACACAACTGAACGGATGGCACACATCCCTTTTGGAAGCATCTCATCATGTCTCCTCTGTCTGAGGCTGCTCAGAAATTTTTAAGATCAAGTTTTCAGAAGAAATGAATCTGCTGGGCAAAAGTGGCAGTTTCTAGATGCCACACAGTTTTGGCAGCCTACCTCTTGAATGCTTGTGTTTCAGGACACGTGGAGGTTTCCTGTACTGTGGAAAATAGGCAATAGTTCTGTCGTCTGGATTAGATGATTTGTTTTGGTATCCTCATTAGGCTTGAAAAGTGCCAGTTGAAAATACTGGGCTACTGAGCTGCTCAAGTCCTCTGCCACGTGAGTACACAACATCCAACACTAAAGCTCTCTCTTGTGGTCGTGATATGCAAATACATGGACTTTATTAGAGGCAAATGCGGTTCATAAACCACTTCAGCAAAACACAGAGCTCATGAGGAGTTGAGAAATCATGTCTTAATTTTATATTTAACTACACTGACAGTTTCTACTCCTACTTCTAAACCGAGGATGTTTATTATGGAAATCATTGGCATCTATTACTCTTCCAACATCAAATCTGTTACTTGAGAAACTCCAACCTTTTAAATGAGAGGTTGCATTTTTCACATCTAACACTAAAATATTTTTTAAAAAGCTAATTCAGGTGTTTATAACCACAACCTTTCCACTGTGTTTGAATATCCAGCTTAGTTACAACAGCAATTTCGCCCTCGCTGGCTTTGATTCCCATTGCTGAAGCCTTGCTTGCATTTGTGTGCTGAGCCTCTGCAGCCACGAGGGCCAGGAGAGCCTGGGAACAGCGAGGAATTGCAGCGTGAGACGATGAATATGGAAAACAACTGGACACCCATTAGTCCTGCAGAAGCAGAACTTGTTCCCCACAGATGAAAGCTGACTCATGTGACATTTTTCTGACAGTGAGCACTGTCTCTGCTGATTAAGAATTTGTCTGATCAGATAGTGAAAGTCCCAGCGAGCTGCCGTGTCATCTCCTGGTGGTGCTGATGTTTCGTGCCGCTGGGAATCCCTGTTTGTCTGAATCTCTTTGTTCTGGCATCAAGCTGGGTTTGAGTTTGGACTTTCCTTGGCCAGAGGGGAGCTAGGAACGAAACGTTACGAACAAATCTGGATTAGTTTACAGATGCTCCCTAAATGCCTTGAGGTGGTCAGAAAGTCTCCAGGGGCGGTGGTGCATGGGTTTTCCTGCTGCTTGGCGGTGTCAGAGGTGAAAGTGCTGAGCTGCCCTGAGCCCGTCTGTCAGATCAGCGGGGACTGCAGCACAACACAAAGGCTATCTGCGAGCCCACGATGGGAAATCTCTCACTCACTCTGAGTGGTGCCAAGGTGCTGCTGCATTCACTTTTCCTCCTGATGATAAGGAAAACAAAAGAGGAAAAATTCTTCCACAGGGACTGAGGCATGGAGAGGATGGGAATGTCTCCTTCCAGTAAGAGAGCAGAGAGGATGTTGGAGACAGGGGAGGGACTGAAGGAGCCTGTGAACCTTACCAAAAGTGCAAGGAAAAGTGGTGCAGTGGATGGTGTTTTGGGTGAGGGTTGAGCACTGGAGCCGAATAGGCAACCTCAGCTCCCCACAGCTGCGACCACTGCTTCCTGACACCAGGGACTTGTGTAAGAACTGTGCACCCCAAAGAAGCCCCAGTCCCAGAGCAAGCTGTCACTGTGCAAACATTTTTTTTTCTGTTGAGTACATAATAGAACTTCCATCTTTATGACACACTGAAACACAGCTCTCCTTTTCTTTATATTATGATCCCAGCAGCTCTCAAACAAAAAAGCAATTTTTATGGGAAGTTTTGAAAGCCTAGAGCTCCGTGTCTTCCATGGGGTTCAGAAAAAAGGAATATTTTCAATATTTTAAAAAGTGTTTTGAAACTTTCCTGAAATTTGAAGTGCTGTAGACTTATCACTTCATTTTCCTTTTTCCCATTTTGTTATTGCACGCAACAAAATGGATGATGTTCAGATGATTTCCCTATTCCTATTTCATGTTTAGTGATGTTACAAACTTGATCGATTTTGCAAAGTTAGGTTGTGACCAAGCAAATAAAATGTCAATAAAAACAAATAAATAAAAGTCTATTTTCTCTCCTGACATTGAAAATGCAAAATAATTGTGAAGGTTTATGTTAATTGGATTTTAGCACTTTTATGTGTTCTGTAGGTATTTTGTTTGTTTTCCAAAGGATCATCTAAAATAGAAATACAGTGTTTCAAGTGGACAACTTCAACCAGCTCTGATTATCTAAATTATGGAGGGGTCACTTACACGCTAACAGCCGATTTTTTAACACAAATCCGCAACTTGAATCAAGATGGCAGGATGAGGCTGCACTCTGCCTTACTGCAAAACTGCTTATTAAAACTCATTTCATTTTGAACAAGGCTTTTATTTTCCTTATTGTTTTAAAACAAACAGTAATTTTTCATAGACAATTACAAAATAACAATTCAAAAAGACTGGAAGAACGGGTCTGTTGAATGAATCTGAGCATACCTGTGATTGTTTTGAATCACTCCTTCTTTGGTAGAAACGGACAATTTAAAAGATTGACGTGCACGCAGGGCTTCATCCTCTGAATCATTGGCTCCTTTTAATGGCAACTAACAGCTACATTGGTCAGAGAGTGCTTATTAAAGGTGAGGAAGCTCTTAGCCTCTGCCAGGGCTAGATCCTTTGTCCTGTGTTGATCCAAAACATGGCACAGATGATCGGGAAAGACTTAACACACAGAAGCATGATAGTGGGGTTAAGAAAACAAAGCTAACAGGCATGCAAAATGAAAACTGTGAATGCTGCTGACTTCTTAGAAAAATTAAGGCAAAACGAAGGGCTTTCTTGATTAAGTTTCTTTAGAAGTTTATTTACCAAAACATTCTGTGAAGACAAGAAATGTGAAAAAACATGATCATCTCCCAGTATTGTGACAGTTATTTTTTGTCCCCAAGTTAAAACCCTCAACAGAAAATGCCAGAAAAGCATCACATGCAGCATCAGCAGAGTCCCCTCAAAGCACACAGACATCAGTGGGCAGCCCTATTCATCAGCTCTGTTATCCTCTGTGGACTCTGTGGACAAGGGAAAATAGGCTTTGAACTTCTCGAACTCTGAAGCACATTTGTGAGCTGTTTGGGTCTGTGCTGCAACCATGTCAGTGCTGCTTTGGAGAGCTGCGGCTGAGCCAGGCAGAGACAGCGCAGCCAGGGCTCAGTACAGCTAATGGGGGTCAGAAAGGAATCTGCTGAAAAACCTCAAAACTGGACCAGCACCCACCCTGATCATGGAGAAATGGGCAAGTTTGCCTGCTCTTATGGGATAAAAGTATTCTGGTCCTGATCCGTAGCTGGGGAAGTCACATGGAGCTACCTTCCAGTCCTTTTCCTGCAGCTACGTTTTTAAAGACAAATGTATGCTCTAAGGGAAAAAAAAAAAAAAAAGAGAGAAAGGAAAATCAAATCAGAATTCAAAACATATTATTACAATGAAGCCAATATTTTTTCTATTTGTACATATGTCTTTATGCCCTTGCATAGAGCATTTTTTGTTAACAATAACAGAAAATCTCAGACCACAGATCTGATTTTTACATGAAGCAAGTGATTCATTTATTAAGGTCTGATTTTTTTAAAAGTTGTCCCAGGACCTACTCTGTAATTTTCCTGGTGTTTTTTTAACTTGGAGCTGAAAATGGAAATGATTATGAATGGCATAGTTGACAATAGAGTTTACAAAGAGATTATTACAGTTATTATTAGTGTATATATTCAGCTGGACATATGTTTGGATAGTAGACCTGGTTTTTCTTCTTTGTATTGTAACACCCCATGAACGACTCACATATGTTGGTGGATTGTTGTGTGCTTGCTCAGAAAAAGGCATATGGAAAAACAAACCCTTGTGTTTTGCCAGAAATAAAAGAAACTACAGACAAACAGCCCCAAAGTTGGGCACAGGTGATTTAAATTTACCAGTAACACTGTCTTCATAACTGTTGACTTTTGAAAGTATGAGAGGAATGAAAGGGAACATTTCCTTGGTTTAATTCCCTGGTGTCATTCCTCATCATAATGTAATTTAAGCACTGCGTTTTATATTGTTGCTTTGCAGGTCGCCTGTTTTTAAAGGTACACTGTCATATAAAATCAAACAATGCTTTACCTTTGCAATGAATAACACTTCCAGCTACTAAAACTGACTGTTAAAATGCCATGTTAGCTCATTCTATAAATCACTGGTGAAATTGTGACCATACTGAAATCAATGGAGGTTTGCCACTAGCTCCCATGGGGCCAGAATTTAGCCTCCAGACTTGATGAATACCTAGAGCGAACAATATCTCCAATTACTTTCTTAGGTTGGGCATGTGCATTCCTCACTCCTGTTCCTTTCCTGCTTTCATTGTCCCCCACATCTTCGATGGGGCACTTGGGCTGCTGGGTCGTCAGTGTGATGAGCTGCCAAGAGGCAGTCTGATACATGGGTGGCGAGGAGCTTCATCCTGCAAACACTTCAGCACATACAGCACTTTATCATAGAGGTGATTCCATTGGAGCCGTAGGCCAGCTTTGTCATAAGTGACATAGCTGTGGCTGAAGTTATTACCCATTTTACATCCATGTGTCAGATGCAAAAACAAAGCACAAAATGTTTTCTCTTTTCATTTACTAAGGGAGTGCGTAATAAGCTCAGTACTTATTTATGTTGCGTTAGACAATGAGGGGAAAATATTTTGCTCTTTGGTTTTGCCCAAATCATTCTAATTGCCTTCTGGAAAATCTACTTCAGAAAAGGAAAACACATTTGAAAGCATAGCTGGGAATTTCATCACTTATAGATTGAAAAAGCATTTGTTCCTCTAATCAAGCTTTCCAGGACTGATGTGTTAGCTACAGTACTCATGCTTCATCTAATTTAAATAGCAATCATGTCTATTTAATGCCATTATTTAAAAATTAGAAATAAGTCTGAGACAAATCCTCAGATCTTACCTCCCCATACCTCCAGCAAGTTTTGGCCCAAGCTCAGTAGTTTATACTCTTATCACATACAAGCTTTAGGAGAAGGAGTGGGAAAAGGAGAATTGAATGTCATAGCAAGGCATCAGCTCTGTGTCTTCCTTTGTGACTGTCATCCCAGGATCAGGGAGCCAGGCATTTTGTCTCTGCTACCTCTGCCACTGTTGAAAAAAATGGGATGCATGCAGCACCCTGCCTCAGACTCATCAGAGTCCTTCGACCCGGGACTCCTGCAGGTACGTCGGGTAGAAGTGTTCCCTTTAAAATGCTTTTCAATACAAGTCCGCAGGCTTATTTCATTGCTGTCTCAAAGCCTGGAATCAAACACAGAGTGTATCGGATGTCTCCAGCAGCAACTAAACTCATGCACTCTTGTAAATCTCCCTCGTAATCCCCCTGCTGCTGACACTTTATTAGCCAGGCATTCCGGGCTGTGCTTTACTGGGGCACCTCTAAGTGATTGCAGATGGTATTGCTGTGCTAGGGTTCAGATGTGCTACCAAATAGCTGTCTTCATATTTTCCATACTCTGCCTCATTTGTCAGATTGGTTTTAACCTGTTGTGCTCAGGACATTGCCCACCTCAAGTAAGGAGCCATAGGTGGACTGTACACCGAAGCAAATGCCAGGTATGTTCAGTGCTGTGTGGATACTCCTCTCTGCTGTACCAGGGAAACCCCTTGAGTTTAAAAGCTCGTTGCATTGAATCACCAGCAATAAATACTGAGCATGGTAAGGAGATGTGTCAGTCTTTGAGAGCACATCAGTGGTGGGAAGGTGGGAACTGCACAGAGCTGCCCAAAGCAGCAGAGATAAGAGGTGATGAATCAACACCCTGTACATTTGTTGGCTCAGATGCTGCATAGCTCCAGCTCTCAGCAGGTCTCATTAGTGCACAGGCATTGGCTAAGCCAGAGGAAGTTTCTGGATTATTAGTTCCTATTAATGCCATGTTAGCATAAATACATTGCATCCAGACCTAAACTGGCTTGTAACACCCACACCCACCTGGATCTCTTCTCCTAGCTGCCCCACGCTTTCAGCTCTGGGTTGGTGCAGGAGGTGAATTGCAGTTTGCCCACAGCCCCTCTTGCTGGGATATCTGCACTAAGAGCACACAATGCTGTCTCATTTCCTATCCACTCTTGACCCAAGCATCCTCTGGGCATCTACACAGAAGGATACTGAAAGCTGACTTTTCTATCTCTCTGTGCCTTTCAGTAACAATGATTCTTCAGTAGATACATTCCTAACAAATACAGACTGGAGGTCTGGGCTGCCCCTCCAGTCTTTACATTCTGTGCTACAAATCCTGCATAATCAGCAGAAGGTCCACAGTGCTGGGCAGGATAACTGCAGTCTCACACCTTTCTTAACAAACTGGAGTCAGCAGAAGCCACAGTGTAAATATATTTTTTTTCTCTTCATGTTAGTACCAAATTAAGGCTCTTGTACTGCTTGTTTTTTTTGTTTGTTTTGTTTTTATTTTTATTTTTTTCCAAATCATGTATGTGAAGCTGAATGTGTTTTATTCATATATGATGGTTTTACTCATATAAGGTAATGAGAATCCCAGATGGTATCTGCAAGTACCTCAGAATTAACAGCTATTTGTGACTAATGGCCTTTTGGATTTCAGGTTGGAGAAGCAATGCCGGTTAAAGGAAGCCGTGTTAGAAATTTCCTGGAAATGGGCATACATTCCAAGTAGTATCCAGGGAATCTGTTGTCCCAACACTAGAATGTTCAGCATATAAATTTCTTAAAATGAGATTTTTTTAAATCAAGGTACAGCACTTGTATATTTTAAACCATTAGTTTAACTAATTGCTTTGCCCAAGAAATGCATGCTGCAACCATTAAAATATTTTAAAAAGGCTCATAATTGTCTAGTGAAATGTATACAACTGTTTTTATAACAGCTATTTTATAGAAGCTCTGATTTCTCTGATTAAATTGAGTATAATAAAGATAGCAAGCCTGAAACAGACAATTTGTGTCACCTGTGTTTCCAGATGGGCCACAACATGGAAAGGCTTGCTCATCTTTGCTATTAGTTTAGCTCTATTAACCCATATTGCCTGGAGTAACTAGGTGCCTATCAAACAAGAGCAATGGGAATTTCACTTATGATTCATTCTTTTTCCATCCATCCAAGCAAGCCCTGCTAAGCTGCTTTACTCCATAAACTGGACTGCACAAGTAATATGATGAAAAGCATCATAATTTATGTCCTGAAGAACATATGTCTTCCATATTGATATGTTAGCAAGTCCCAGATTTTGGCTAAAAGGTTTAGCCAAGTTAGGCATATGTGTTATTGTGGTTAATATGAATTTGTTCTCTACATATGGGCAGCAGGCTGATCTCACATCTTGTACTCAGCAAGACTTACTGTATTATCATGGATGATTAAATACACATAAATTAAACATGCAGCCAACAGTGGCTCTTTTACTAGAAGAACATTGTTGTTCGTGCATTATTACAGCCAGATTTTCAACAGAAATCAGCTCCCAACTAGACTCCAGAAGAAGCAGTCTGATTTTTAGGGCAACTCAACATCTATTACATGCTGAGCTCCTGAATATTTGGCCACGACTACAATTCTACTCCACCACTCCTTTGACCATAGCTCATGGTAATATATTGACCATGAGATCTTCTGACATTTCTTATGATTTCTATATTTTACTGTCTATGAAGACATGTTTATTCAGATTGAAAAGGAAAAAACATTCTCCAGTACTGCAGGGAATTGAGAAGCTGGTGGTATCTCCTGCTGTGTTTCTATGTGCTATATAGTTTTAATCTCTGTTACCAAATGTTTTAAGCAAACCTTTTCTATGTGTTGTGGGCTGTGTATTCCATAGCTACTAGTGTACGAGTTGTCCTACCAGCTTTATGGACCAAACATCTGTTACATAGCTGTAAGGGAATGAAGAGGACTGAACTCACGTAGCGGATTGCTTTAAACCATGTAGGTATACTGCCTTAAGCTGCTGGTGAACTGATCTGATCTTTTGCATGTTAGTGGACCTCAACAATTATCTTTAGCTGAAAATATAAAGACTTTGTCCATTTGGTGCAGAAAACCCAGCTGTATTTTTTCCTTTTGAAAAGTTCTTGGTTGTGACGTCTTTGATATTCCTTTTTGGAAGCAGATCATTCCAGTAGAATGTAAAATTGCCTACACAGGGAGAATTTCTGAGGAATATGCCAGTGCAAAATAGGTTTTTCTATGCCATTACCATGTGGTTATGCTAATAGAAGATAAAGAAGAAAAAAACACAGATACCTTATTTAGCTTGATATATACTACACTACATAAAGTGTGTAGTAGTCCAGCATGAGTGAATTTTTTTCTAGGGGACCGTTCTGTGATAGCTACAGTAAGAAAACAAGCAAACAAAACTGTCCTGATTTTTTTTGTCATGCCAAAGAAAGGTGACAGTGTAATATTAGTAAAATTAGTAGGCTAAAGGAAGAGTATTCAGATCACTAAAGACTGATAAGCTCTGCATGACCTAAGTGAAAAGTGAGCTCATATCTAATGTTACACTTGTATCTACACATGACAAATATGAGTATGGGCAGTGCAAACATAAAAAGTAATATTGTCCATTTTGCTTAGGTATATTTGAGGCTTTGGGAATGTGTGGGTAGGTGTCCATACTCCACATGATTGAGCTCTGATCCTGCAAGGTATTACAAACAGGTCAGCAGCATAATGGATCTTAATAAATCTGTTTCCTGAAGATTTTCCATAATTATTGTTGGATCTATGTTTGCTCTTATGTCAGCAGAAAACGAGACAAGAAGATTTAAGTCCTTCTGTACCTGGGAAACAGATGTAAAATTGCTTTGCTTATTTATGCAAGTTTTAATCAATGATTTCAGACCCACAGAACACTCTCCAAAGCCCATCATCTGCCACAGCAGGTCAGAAAATACCATGTTCCTAAAGAAGCAAGTTAGAATAGGAGTATGGAGAAATTATTTTCCACTTTTTTGAGACCTTCCTCCACATTTCCTGTTTTCCTTTTCCCTTGCGGCCTCCATTGAGAAGCATTGGGTAATGCCTAACCTAAATGTTGCTTTAGTCACACACCACTAGTCACCCAGAAACCATCGAATGTTATTAAACTGCAGTCATTTCTCCTTGGGTTCCATCAATTATCAAGACTAATGGTGGAAGGGTTCAGCCAAGGTTAGAGCACGTGTATGTCTCTGGGCCATGGGGAGCTCTGTATCATTGCTCTGAGCCGACATAGAAGGCACTGCGGATTTCATTGCTTCTGGGGCCATAAATCGAGGAACATGTAAGTTCCAGTGATTCCTAACTCCCCCTGTAGAAACAGGGAGGGAAGGAGGAGAATCACCAACTAATGCCAGCAAAAGACTTCTGAGAGCAGTACACAGCCATTTCTCTAATCTGGAATATATCAGCAAGTTTGTTGCTAAACCCCACCATTTTGTCTTTATTTATGTGCTAATCAGTTGCATTTCCCTTTTGAAGTGTTTTCTTTTCTGTGTGTTTCTCTTCCCATCACTGGCACAGATCTTAAATTTTTCACTGTTGTGATTCCACCAAACAAACACTGAGCCTCAGGACTCTGAGGATGGGGAGGAAAGATGAGGATCTGGGAGGGCAATGGCTGAAGATGAACAAACTGAGAGCTGCATATCAGTCCTTGTATCAATCTCTTTCCATCTTTGCTGTTCTACCACATCCTCTTCCATGGCTCTGCTGCAGTTATGGCTTTGGTTGCACATGTCAAACCCATTCCCATACACCTTTGAAAAAGGAAAAGACTTCTTCAATAGCTTCAGGTATGCACCCTCACGATACTAATTTTGCTGCAAGTGGTGTGGATTTACAGTTAGTACAGAATTTGGCTGTAAATTGGAAGGCACTTACAGATTTGCACAGAGGGACTTCTGTTTCAACCAGGTATATTCTTATCTGCAAACGCAGTCTGATTCTGTCAGGCCCTATTTGGCCAATATTCTTGCTTCTACCAGACAACTTAAAGTAACATATATGATGGGCTTGCATAGATTCTGAGGGTGAAGGTAACAAACACAAATTTTAAGGTCTTTGGGAGCTGCCTATTATTAAAATGAGAAAGTGGAAACCTAATTAAAGCAAAGGTTATGAAAAGCAATTTCACAATTTTCTTTCATTTGCCAATAAAAGCATTTAGATTATATATGATAGTCTAACATTTGTTCAAAAGCCAGAATTCCAAATAGCCCAGTATGAAGATGTTTGTAGAAAATGGTTAGTCTCATCCAGTCTCTAAATTCAAATGTGAATCATGAAATCCAGCAAATTTCCCACAACAGCTGTATGTTAAAACCTTTCCCAGCTGTTATAAGTTTGTTCATTTTTCAAAGTTATTAAAGGATACGCCCATGCTAATAATTCTCAGATCATGGTGAGATGCAGACGGTTTATGTATTTCAGCGGAATGCTATTTTGCATTTACAGTTCTGCAGAAGAGAATGGCTTGTTATTTCCCATGAGGCTGATCAATACTAGCAGGAATAAAAATGGTGATAACTTAAAGTGTTCTTTGAAAAATTGTCCAAGACTTCAAACCATGAACAAAACATAAATGCAAACTTAAAATAAGTTAAACTATGTAAAATGCAATTTTAAAACCTTAAACAATCACCCTTGCCAAACCCAATAAGCTAGTTATGCCTTTTTAATTTGGCTGCAGTCACTTTAACTGGATCAGAACAACAAAGAAAATAAAGGAACCACAAAAATACATTCAGCTAGTGTAGCAAGAAGGTCCTTAGTGACCTGGTTCCAGCCACAGTCAGCTGCCAGTTCTTCAACCAGCCCAGAAGGCTCCAAACTTTGAAAATGCAATGACCATTTTGCGGCATGGCAGTTAGAACTCTCTGAGTCCTGTTTCTGGATATGAAGGATTCTCCTTCTAAGAATAGGTATATTCACCCAACTGTGAAAACACTCTTTTTCCATAGTTTGGTGAACAAAACAAAAATGTTTTTCAGTTTGCAAAAAAACACTGGGTTAGCTGAGTTTTTTTTCTTGCCTTGGAAGTTATTTAATATTTTTTTCTGTTTTTAAAAGTACATTTTCCAAGAACTATTTGCCCAGTTCAACACAAATTAGTGTACCGTGCCAGCCACCAATTTTTTCTTTTAGCAGAGCTACTGTTCACCAAAAAAAATCTTAAAAGTTCTATTGCAGGCTTTTTAAATCACGCAAATATACTTACTTTCATTTAATTACCTCCCAGCACTGAATTTTGTGCTCTTATTTCCTTCTGTGGTGGCCAATGTAACAATGATTCCTATTCATTGTAAATACCATCATTTTTCTTTTTCGAAGATGGAAAACGTAAGTTCTAAAACTTTGATCTTGTCAGTCGTATGATTCTGTGATCATCTTTTCTCCTATCCAGAGCTCTGAGGATGTATGAAACTATCTCCATAAAATAATAGCTCTTTCATATCTCTGGGCTACAACTAACCATTTTGTTTATGCAATTCCTGCTGATTTTATCTGTGTTAGTGCTTGGCACTTCTGCAAATTAGCACACAGTTTGTGTATTGTGTCCCTGAAAAGGAGGAACATAATGGATGATCACTTTAAAAAAAGATTGGTTTAAGGAAATTACTTTGCTCAGAGGGAGTCAGTGGCAGTGACAGGGGTAGAATCAGTTTTCTGGGACTATATCCAACTGCTTTTACCCAAAAGGCCGTTCTTTAACATTTTGCCTCATTCACTACAGAGCTCCCACAATTGCTGCAAATGAAGCAGAGACCTTACAGGCAAGTTTTTGCTTTGATGTTGAGCCCCAGTGAAAACCCAGAGCAATTCTACCCTGTCCACCAATAAGGCAAGCATCCTGTGACCTTGCATACATAATATGTGCACAGAGAGAGCAGATCAAAATTCTTCTGCCAACTGTAATACTGTTTTTTTTCCCAATTTTGAGTATTTGATTTGTAGCCTTAATAACCTTTTAATGGGAGGAGCAGAGAGTTGATTTTGTTTTGGCTAATATCCTGGGTAAACTGAAAAAGCATGAAAAATGGAGTTCTGTTCATCTCAATGGGAGGGATATCCATCGGGCCCTGATGCCTGAGCCAACAGCATCACTGAGAGCTGTGGGACCCAAGCATCCTTTGCATGGACCACAGCTAGCAGGAATGAGACTCTTCTTGGCTTCCTAGAGGTTGGCCAGGAGCAGGGACCTGGAATCCCATAGGCTCTCGGGGAAAGAATGAAGAAGAACCATAGTATTTCTAGTGGGAAAAAATTCTTCATTCTGTTCCCTCAAACCTGTCCCTTCAATGGCTTAAATCATAGGATTAAGTAGGTGTGTTTATCCAAATGATGGGTGTTAATGGTCAATGAGTCACCTAATTGGCTCCATATGATTGCAGATATATATATGCCCTACTGTGTTACAGTAGTAGCAGCAACATAGCCATGATGGTCTAAGGATATAAGCAAGTCAGAGGTGGTAAGTAGAGGAATTGCAGCTGACGCAAGTGAGATAGACTTTCAGATGTACATAAATGAGTCTCTAGTCTATCCAAGAACTGTTCCAATTGACTTAAAGTTGTTCAGAAATAATCTGCTTGATCAAGGCCAGAGTGCTCATATAAAATAGATATCTATCTCCGAAAATCTGATTACTGGTTTATTCTAGTTAGAGTTTAATCCATGACACAGAGTTTGTATTTTAACTGGAGGCACAGCCCAGTAGCTACCCTAACCCTTTTATTGGTCTTTCCAGTAATGCATGTACTTGATGTGTTTTCACCCTGTGGCCTCCAGGCTACATGGCATGGGTTGGCTTTTGCCCATACCAGGTCCAGACCATGGTGTGTGCTGTCCCTTAAACTGTCCATCTCCTTGTCACTGTTGCTCACTGAAGAAGAGCCTGGGTGGGAAGCAATGTGCATGCAGTGTGAATACCTGGGGGATGAAAACCCCTTGAGAAACAGTGGGAGCATGAGTGCAAATAATCCACTACTCCCTGGAGTCCAGATCTTGCTCCTCCAATGCTTCAATGGAGGAGTCCCTCAGACTCATATGCCAAAGACACCCACACAGAGTATTTATCTAACTTGGCTGTATAAATAATATGCCTGACTCCCAGCGTTGCCTCTGTAAAGGACCTGCTCAGCAGTGCTGCCCCTTGTGGCCTCCTGTCATACCCTCCAAAGAAACTCGTGAGGCACTTGCACTGTGGCATGATGGTGAGTTAGGGGGACACATGAAAGCGCCATAGACAAGCAAGAACCATAGACAAGACAAGCTGGAACCCTCATCTGCCAAACCTGGTTTGGGGCTCAGTTCTCTCTACCTAGAAAGATCTCACTAGCAAATCAGTTTCTAATGGACCTGTATCTGTTTAAGAAATTTCAGCTTGTCCGCTCTCAGGATCTAGAGTTCTTAAACTCACTTTGAATTTTGTTACTGGTTTTGTTTCGAAAACGTTACAGAAAACAACTGGATACCAAACTGCCACTTGAACAGAAATTTGAGGGAGAAAGTTAAGAGATCAGGAATTTAAGAACAGCCCTGGACTGCAAATAGTTGTTAACAAAAACACAATATTTTGTTCTGGTGTCAAACTAACAGACTGAAACAGGCTCAGTTAATTTCTATATAAACATAAGTATGCCAGTGCAAAGGCTGTGTTCTTTACATAGACATGTGAATGCAAACAGGTTAATAGAGCAAGGGGCCAGGTAAAATGAGAGAATAACCTGGGATTATTGAAACAAGCATTATAACTGTTGAGCCCTGAGGAAACAGAGAGCTAACACACTTCATCTAAACCATCCCATAAATAGTTTGGGTAATTAGAGGCTTAGATTTATTGAAAACAATGAAAAATGTCATAATTACCTTTACATATTTTTCTTTCTTTCACGGGTAGAAAATGATCCCAGTAATTTGGTGTTCAGTGAGCGGGGCACATTTTGCATTGTTTTTCCACCACTGTGTCATTCTGAGCAAAAATGCTTCAGGGGAACACCATTGAACAGGTCTGTTCTTTTCCTTTTTAAATCTTGTAGCAATTAGCAAGCATTTCACGGACCATTTCGGTCAAATAATGTAACTTGGCAAAATGGTGCCCAGTTCTGAAGGGCTGTGAAGTATTTTTCTTGTTCCAGATGGCAAGAGTTTTTTCCAAATGAAAGATGTCCTAACAGGCTGGAATAAAATCAACCCCAGTTGAGAAGGAGGTTTGCTTCTGAATTATTTTTCCCAAACCCAAAGTAGAAACTGATGCTGATAAAAAAACCTCTGTGATACACCTTGCACAGCAGAGGGAAAACTCACAAGAAACCCAATGACCATGCTTTTACATGAGTCCATGATGAAGGTGGAATAAGCTACCAAAGGCCAATGAAGGCAGACATCCAAAGCCTGAGGCAGAACTGGGGCAGCCCAGCTATATGAGAATGGTCATATTTCAAAATAGGCTAGTCCAGCATAATCCTGTTTATGAAATGCAGGTGGAGTCTAATTCCAAGTTTGTGGTTTGAGCTTTAAAACTCATTATGTTTTGGTTCTGTACTCCTTGGAGACCAACTGACTCCTTGTACATTAACGTCAAGATGCTCAGATCAAATAGACAGCTGAAGTTTACAGCTCTGGTGTTCTGATAATGAGGCATGGATGTGAGACAATTCTCCTCTCTGGAAGCTGTCCTCATCCTGCAATCCAGAATACGTGAACAATGGGCATTCAGGCCTCGATATAAGGCCTGCTCATTTGCCAGGCGTTTTATGACTTTGTCTTCAGTGAGAGTGTGTGGTTTGCAAGATAGGATCTGGCTAGAAAAGAGCAACCAAAGCTTGGATATGACAGCGAAACTAAAGAAATGCTGACAGATTAATAAACGGTTTGGGGAAAATCCTGTGGCATTTCAGATTCATCCCTGTATGTGTCATTTCTTTCTGGGTAGCTCTGGGTGACCTTATGCAAACCAGACTGACTGTACCATGTCCCTTGGTCATGCTGGATCCTGAGGTTGCAAACTACCTCCCTGATGTATAAAGATTCCACCATATAGTTTTCTGGGGAAGATGCCCAGAAATAACTGTGTCGTCAGACATTTTTAAGGGGTCAGAGAAGACACTTTGGGAAACTGGGACTATAAGGAGCAGTTTCTTTGGCTGCCCAGGAGGCAGGATCAACTGGTCCCTCAAAGGGTTGAGGATAAGAGGGAAGCTGCATAGGAGCCACTTCCCTCAGCAGGAAAAGGGGGACTGGATTTAGTCGGATCTGCTATGCTTCTTTCTGCTCTGTGCTTTTTATATTGAGCAAGATGTGGAGGGAGTAAAGGAATTTTTCTGCAGGGCTTCTGTAGGGTTGTAGGCTCTGTGGGAACATACTGCCTTCCTTTAGAAAATGTCTTTTCCACTGTCCCCACAAACAGTGTCTTTCTGGGGTCAATGCATGAAGCCTTAACAAACAGTTTGGTCTTTAAGAAAACCTGATAGGCTTCCATTAGGAAATAATTTATAAAAGTTCTTTTATGGAAGATGATATGGACGTAACATAACGAGGGGGAAAATCCTATGTGCTACATGAAGCCTTAAATTCACGACAGGGTTAGACTCATAAGCATTGGTGTTATTCGCCTGGAGGTTTGGGATATTCATTTGGAGAGGTATGCTGGTAGTGGTGAATGTATCAAAGACTCTCATTGACTTCTGAAACCAATGATATAGTTCTTCAAACAGCAAGCTTGACTTGCTTTACAGAGGTGCTACAGAACATAGATTTAGGTCAGATGGAGAGGAAGAGGAGTTCTGGCTGCAAGTTTGGGTTTTGTTCAAACTGAGCGAGCTGACCATGATGTTAACCTTTGGTTCAGCACCTGACTATGCTGTTACAGAACAATAAATGCAGCTCTTGCATAGCTCAGGAGATCTAAAAGTGAGATCAAGTTTAATACATTGCACAGCTAAGTTAAAAGGCTCCTACTGGGCTACTTACTATTGAGATGGAATAACTACAGTATGGTGCAGCAAAGTAATCCTTTTTCATTTATTTTTGGGCTTGAGCCTTTTGCTCCAAGTTGCCTGCTTGCATTTATGTTGCTATTCCCTAGCAAAACTAATCTAGAGCAGTATAACAAAAGCAATATGTGAACTACAGCACATTAGGAATGTTCATCCTGGAACAGTGTAACCCCAATACCCAGGGGCAGAGAGGTGTTTGTAGGAAAAAGGAAAAGCTCACATCTGGTTTGATACTACAGTAAGAGAAAAGGCTGTTTGCCACTAGAGGGTGTATCAGCTGCACAACTGTTATTGGAAACACCAGGATTTTGTTTAGAAGCTGATCTTCTTTGTTGTTCTGAAATTAATTTAAGCAGCCTCAATTATCTGATGTTTAGTTTTATAGACAATTAAGTTCTCAGCATCATTCAGCCCACCTGAACCAGCCCATGGTGGGTGGCTTTGTCAACAACAGATAATTTATTTTGGCTGTTCTAATTTCACTTGCTTGCTGTTTAAGGCAGTGTTTGCTGAGCCCCGGGGCAAAGCAAGATTATTTAAATGTACAAGATAGGAATATTTGCAGTATGCTTTTGTGGCATCAGAGCCACAGTGTCTCAGCTCCCTTTCCTCCTTTGCTGGTGAGAACAGATAAGGAGTAGTAGCCAATTACTAAAGGTGAGGAAGAAAGGTGGAGACTGCTGAACTCAACCCAAAACAAAACAGCCTGGGAATTTTGCCTGGATTAAGGCACAGGCAAGCAGAGTATGAAAATTCGGCTTCTTATGATGTTCTGTGTCTCCAGTGAGAGACATTAAGGGCTTCCTTTTCAAATAATATCACCATAAGCACCGTTGGCAATTCAGCTTCTGGCCGCTTGAGCAGCTGGAGGAGCTCAGCTGGTGACTGCTGCAAGTGTCTCAGCAGGCCGCTGTGCAGGAGGCTTCTTGCTTTGGGTGGGCTTGGGTCAGGCCTTTTAGTACACATTTAGGCCTCAGAAATGATATTTCTTGGAGGGTGGCATGTTTCTGGTTATACAAGGAAAGATTATTAGGGCATAGAGGATTGAAAGCAAACAGGAAAGTTTACAGTCAGGAAGGCTTATAAAGCCATTTCCAGTTATATATGAGATGTGAGGTCTTCCAGTCCAACATGCCTAATCTAGTTCCTTGCTATTTTAAGCAGCCATGTTAAATATCCTGTTCATAAAACAATCAAAGCTCCATCTGGTTCTCTATACTGTGCTCCAACTGAAAAACTCAAAGACAGGCTGCAAATTTAGTAGCCAGAAGAGTGAAATGATGCTGGTTTAGTCCCATTATTTCTCCTATGCTCCTGGCTCAAAAAAAAGGATTCACTGAGGTCACTGTTTAGCTCCTCAAAGAGGAATAGATTGGATTTATGTAGAAAATGCTATCAACCCCATGCCAAAATCCTAATTCTTTCCCCCTCTGATCCATTGTGATAAGGATCGTGCTTTTCTCAGGGAACTGCAGATGTTATAAAAGTCTAGAAGCAACCAGGACAGAATTTGCTTGATATTCTGACAGCTTTTCTCCCTATGCACAAAAAGATGAGGAGCACGTTTAGGTGGGAGGACAGTAAGGGTGTAAGCAAGCCTGGAAACAGAGGGATTTGTCTTTGGAACAGTCGATGTCTTAGTTACTGGTGGGTGTATTTTGTGTCTTTTGTTCCTCCCAGTTAGCAGCCTCAGATCTGATAGCACATCAGATTCTGTAAATGCCTGTGTCTCATTCAGGTCCCTGTCACTGACCCTCTGATGTCCTGGGCCAGTGTCCAGTAGCCAAACCTCCCTGAAATGGCTGAGGTGAGCTCTGCTGTCCATTGCACATGCAAGCTGGTGTGGCAAAGAGCAGAGTGCAGTGACCTGATTGGTGCAGATAGTCATGCTGGTTGGTTGTGGGGAAAAAAGATAATCTCAAAATGGAGATTTTTAACACATAAGAAACTCAAAGAAAAGTGCAGGAAGTGTGTTGATGTCCTAGAGAGGATAGAAAAGGTCCTACAGGTCTGCTCTATGGACAAATCTTCAATCAGTGATGTTTTCATGAAGCAGTGGTTTTATATCCAGAAGGTTTTTACCTGCTTTTGTTTTTAAGCCATAAGCAACATCTAAAGATCTGTCCACAGAGATGCTTAGCTTCTCCCTGGTAGTGGGATGCTGACGTTCAATTTGTGCTCTGGTTCTGTTTGGGTTTTAAAAAGATGCAGTGGGGCAGTTTCTCTATTCCCACAAGCAGGCAGGACCCTCAGCTCATCTTTTGAAAGTGTGGTCTGTTAGAACTGAAATTCAGCAGTAGATGGCACTAGCAGGATTGTAAAATGGGCTCTAAACAAAAAAAAAAAAGCCTCAGAATTCTCCAAATATTTCACAAGACAGGCAGACAGCTAAATAAAAAGACTAGCACCAATTAATGGCAGAGGTAAATCATGCATCATGGAAATGGTGCCCGTTTCAGCAAAGCACAGCACTTTTATGTGCACAGGGGAGCAGAGGATGTGCTGAACATCTCCTTACCCTGAGTCTGCAGAGAGAGTTCATGTGGATGGCTCTGCTCCTGGGAGACCTTTGCAACAAGGCAAATGTGGTCACCCTCTTGCTGTAGAGAAGGTCTGCACATTGATCCATAGGCAGGTTTGCATGCGTGCAATTCTAAGTGTACATGAACGTAGAATAAGTTTTCTGAGATAAAGAGAATCCAATATTGGTCTTTAACTGCTGGGAATTCATTGCAAACTGGACTCAGAATGGAAATCCCCATAACAGCTGCTCTGCTGTGAATGCCAGGCTGGGATGATGTTGTGGAGGGTGAAATTCTCTTGCTGTTTTTTCTAGAAAATGCATCTGAGTTAAATTTCTGTCTCAAATGTATGAGACAGAATGTATGGGCTGGTATGGCATAATTTGTGTCTGTGGCCATAGTGAATATTTGATATAAATAGAACCCATGGGACCCTAGGTATTTACTGTTAATGTACTATAGAACTATGGTGGTTTTTTTTCTTTTGTGTGTGTGTGTGTTGTTTTTTGTTTTTTTTTTTTTGTTTGTTTGTTTTTTCTTCAAGAATATGCTATAGAAGGGACCAGTTAGAATAAAATATTGGTGAAAGTAGGGCAGAAATAAGCTAAGCCAGGACAGTTCATGTTGGGTTTTAGTGCATTTTTTTTCTTTCTTTTTCTTTTTGACACACACTGGAAAAGAATGATCACTTGGATCCATGTCCTGCAACATTTGACATAAAGAAGATGAGGACAAATAAAGCAGCTCTTGTTCCTGTCCTTTCCCAGTTAAATATGATTGTCATGACATTCATGAAAACTCAATGTCAGGATGCTGCATTTAAAAATTCAACCTCCACTTTAGGATCAGCATAGCTACATCTTTTGGGAGAGCTGCTAGATGCAGGCTTCAAAAACCACCAACTGCTTGTAGGACCACAGTAAGAAGTAAAAATGTATTTATGATTTTCACTTCAGAGTTATTAGTGGCTTTTGCTTCAAGAGGAGGACACGATGCAAATTTTACAAGCGGGTGCAGATGGTATTAAAGGATGGTTTTTAGCTGTAGCAGTGATACCATCAAATAGCTTCTATTTAAACATTTTCTCTTCAGAGCTTATCTGCTACCTCTTACATGCCACTGTGACTTCTTGTTGAAACAAGGATTTCTGTGCAACTCTTTAACCTTATGCTTCAAGTTGTTTTGCTGTGGAGTGTAATTTCATTTGGTAGAGTGTTCTGACCATCATGTCTGAAGGTTGCACAATAAATCCTAACAATTTATTCTAAAGGGTGGACACTATATTTTGCTTTGAAATAATCATTAAATCACTCAGTTGGTAAAGGCTTTGCAGTGGAAGTGTTCCAGAGATAGTAGGAGGAATATTAGTATGCACAAGAAAAAGACCTGTTTCTCCAGAGACAGAAGAGTAGGGGAAGACCTTGTTTTCTAGATCTCTGTAACAAAGGTGTTTTGAGAAAGAATTGCAAATGAACCACTCTTCCATGGAGGCAATTTGCATATCATTAACCTTCTGGTTTTGTTAATTGTTTTCACCTAGAGGAGGTAGAAGAGTTCACTCTTTGTTTGGAAAATGACAATGCTTTCAGAATGTAGCACATTCTATTAGTGATAGACGGGACCAATTTTTATAACAATTTTTGTTAACTGTTACCAATTTTGATGGAGATGATAGTGCCCTTTCAAAAGAAAATTGAGACCTTGTCAATAGCTCTCTAAAAACTTAATTTCCTTGTCTTTCTATAGATGGAGCTTTTTCAAATGAAAAAAAAAATCTTTTGTGTCTCTCTTCTCTTTCCTCCTCCAATTCCCAGCATAAAATGTAACACCTCACTCTGCAGTAATGTTTCCATAATCACCTTGGTAAAGCTGTAACTTTACAAGAATTCAAAAACACTGAAAATTCAAAGATTATTTTTTTTATTTCAGTCCATGCTTAAAAGCCTGACATAGTATCTGCATTTTTATCTTCTGTTGTGTAGATTTGAGGGAATATAACAGAACTTTGCTTTTGCACCACTGAAAAAGGCAGAGAGGAAGAAGGAATCCATAGATTCAGGGTGTGGTAGACACGACCCCAGCTGGTTCAACCTACCCTAATTCATCACTATTATTCACACAACTCTGACTCTATAGGGTCTAGGCTGGCTTCCAAAGAACCATTTCATGTGTCTTCACAAATTCTGGTCCAAAGGCTAATTTATTAGCTCGGGTATCTCTGTGACCAGAGTCTTAAATGTGCTTCCTGTGTCTCTGTATGTGATGAGAGTTGATCTGCATGGGCTTGAGGTATGAGTCTAAACTTGATACAGTTATCTGGGAAAGACAGGTAGGGAGACTGAAAGAGGCTAATGCAGTTTGATGGATGAGGAAATAAATATGAAGTTCATTTTAACATGTGGAGAACAGATACTTCTGAATTGTAGTCCTGTTCTTTTTAGTTTGGGAATTCTCTCTGTGCACTATGGCTTAAGGTTTGAGAGTGGCTTTGAAATAGGAACAATCCCAACCTTTGCTAGTTTTTTAGTTCTAATGTTTGTCAGCCACACAAATAACAGTGGATAAATCTTTACATGACATTGGTTGTAATGTTGATTAGTAAAACATTTAATGGAATGAAGCTGGAATTCACACCAGCAAGTGCTTTTGCAACTGCTAATAGCTTTTTGTTGTTACTTGGAAATATCCATGCCTTATCTGGCACCTCTTCTACTTCCATTGACCTAAAGACCATAACTAGTATGAGATACAGCCCTTTTGGATATATTACATTTATCAAAAGAAGAAAAGGGCACCTGCACTCTCTATATAACTTGGGTGCCAAATATCCCTCCCATCCTCATCTATCACAGGAAAAATATTGCGTTCATTTTACTTCTTTAATTGCCTCAAGTGTTCAGTGTCCCAAAAGGAGATATTTTATTGCCCTCCAAGGATCCATCATAAAACCCATGATTTTTTTGTAAAGCTGACAGCATTAAAATCCATGAGCTTTTGCCACTGACACCATTTGTACAAGTCTGAACTTTCAAGCCTTTGCTTCCTTTACAGTCCAGTTAATAAGTTATTTGTTTCCATAGTCACATATGTATGACTTCATCACAGTTCACAAGTACGTTTTCTGGAGATTAGCTCATTGATATATTGCACTGGTGTGTGTATTAGCTGCTTGGATGAGCTTCGGTTTCATAGCCTATTGGTCTGTTGGTGACTCTAAAATTTTGCCACAGTCATATGATTAAATATGGAAAACATCTGTTTTAAGTAGTGTAACAAAAATCTGAACATCTGGAAAATATTGGTAAAGAAGCTAATTAAGTTTGTCAACTTACAAATTGTTCTAACAGGAAGTATTTAGGAGTAGCAGATAATTGAGATTTCATTCCTCTGGCCCCTTGTCCTTGCCTTTTGTTTATTTTAGTATAGCTGGAAGGACTATTTTACTCAGCTTCTTCCAAATCCACCCTCTGGACACAAACTGAGAGATAGTTATCAGGTGCTGTGTTGCAACAGGCTACGCTTACAGCAGGAGAAATGAATGCTGGAAACAGATTTTCATGCCTATGTCCCATGTTTAAACCATTGTAAAAAAGCAATATATGTTCAACTTCCAGACACACTGGTGACTTCCTTTCAATTCTTTTCCTAATACTGCGGAGACAACATTAGCAAAATTCACCAGTAATGTCATCTCCGCTGCCTGGGATGCTCTGTCATATGCTCTTGGCTGTTTTGCCACTGTTGCTCAGGTTTTTGCCAGTTTGCCCATGACTAAGGCAATGTAATGTCTTTGGATAGAAAGTTTTCAGAAGATTCCAGCTATCACTGAACTTGAATGAAACACCTGTGGGCATGTCAAGAATATCTGCATTGGCTTCTCTAAAATATCTAGAACGTGAGCTTGGTCTTCAAAGCGTTGCCTTGCTAAAATATATATATAAGAATGGGCAAAGCACTTCTTACTCATAAAAGAGCCTCTTTATGTCAGATAGAGATTTTCATAAGCCGTAATGGGTTGAACCCTCAGGAATCATCACAGATCTTGGCATTTTTGGCTCCAAGGGCAAGAGACAGCTTTGACTGCTCAAATGTTAAGACATAGAAAACATGTATATTTTTAAAAGTCCAAAACTTAAAACCCCTAAGATTATACCTCTTTCTGTCGAGGGAGAAGAGACACATAACACATATATGCAGTTCTGTTCCTCTATGTCCTACTGGGCCTTGCCCATGTATAACTGTAACCTGTTCACAGTATTAAAAAAAAAAATACTTGCATATTCATTATAAAATGATGACTGCCTGTTGTTTTGTCCCCATTTTCTATCACATTTCTGCATTTAGGAAGGTAGTAATTTGTTCTACTAATGTCTCTCTGACCATGAAAATGAAGCTTTTTTAACTGTGAGTAATACCCCTTAGATGCCAAGAAATTAAACATTAAGGGCTTTGCTGTGTTGCTCACACAAAAGAGAAGATGTTAATGAACAGGTTTCTTTGAAAACACTCTTCTGCAGCTAAGCCTTTAATGACAAAGGTTTTCTTTGGAGTTTCTTGCTGAATTATCTACAGTATATCCATGAGCCTTATGGCTCCTAAGACAGCAGCCAAAAATTGACATAGTGTAAAAACAATTCTTGTGTGCCTGCCCATCCTTAGCATACAAAAATAAAATAAATAATAATAATAATAATAAAGAAATACGAATAAATGAATGTAAATGTCAAGTTAATAGTTCAAATACACAGTAGGCAAGAAAAAAATGTATGCATTGGTCTCCAGCAGCAAACGCCCTGGTGGCCAAATTTGACAGCAGCTAATTTAGTGGTAATTGCTATTACTGTCCTCTTGTCTTTGTTGTCCACGGCTACTCTTGCTGCACAGATGTTGGGATGCACTGATAATTTTTAGGCTCCAGTAATAGATCTGAAATAGCTCCCTTCCCATATGTTGAGAAATATGAGCATGCTTTAAAAATAATTAATCATTCACTAGTAACAGTTTCTGGTGAACCTGAGCTGATCTCCAAAACAGAGCTAGTGCATAACTTGTGACAGTGGTGCTTACTGTCTCTATCTCTGGTTTTCCCACTGATGCTCTGGCAGGGTGTTTACTGTGCTGTTTTATTAAACTTTTGAAAGGGACTCATATGAAAAGTGTAATGTAGTTTGAACACTGTAAGACTGCCCATAAAGAGCTGTGGGTCATGGGAGGTCTCCCCTGTGTTGGTCAGACATGGTGTTGCCAGTACTCGTGTTTCAGGGGAACTTCTTGTGACACACAGAAGTCCAGAGCCTATGCTGTGCTATTAGGCACCTTTTTATTTTTTTGCTCACAACAGCCTTACATCTACTGGAAATTAACTCTGCAGAGCATAACGGGAATTGTTGGGTGTAGAGCTTTCAACAAGAAAAATCTTGCTGCTTGCAGAGATCTGCAGGGCGAGGTTGGCTCTACAGACTTTGGGGTGGTTGGGTCCACATTTCACAGGGTCATGTTCAGGAGTTAGTTGCATAGTGAGTGTTCACTGACATTTTTCCCATGGTAAAGACATTTCTGTTGTCTCTCCCGTGTGCTTTATCAGGTGTCTCTATAGTTTTTCTTCAAAGGATGATGGTGTTGAGGACTCTCCTCTAGGAGGTAGCCTGTTTGCACAAAATCAGGAAAATAATAAATACCTAATACCTTTCTGCCATCCAAATTCTTGTAAAAAAAAAAAAAAAAGAGTTTAAAACTAGCCAAGAGCTTCAAAGATTTCTAGGAGGTAGACTCATATGTACACACATGGAAGTTCGTATATCTGCATAGTGTGACTGCACTAGCTTCACTTCCATATGAAAACAGTTTGAAAATGGTAACAGTCTGAATAATTCCCAAGTTCTGAGGGATTACAGTTAGGATACTGTGTGGTTTACAATAATGACAGAGCTAACTGCTGAGAGGAGATTTTGACCTGACGTACCTCAAAGGCTAAAGGTTTTTGAAGGAGATTTAGTTTATTGTTGATCTTTAGGTGTGTGCAGGCATAATTTCCTTTTTCTCTATGCCAGCAGAGACTCTGCAGTTCTCTGGTGTGGACTAACCCAGCCTTTCCTACCTTGAATTCTTTATGGGCTAAGTGGCTAATGATGAATGCATTTGAAATTATATATAAAAAGAGCACAAGAATCTAAGGAGAAGGGCCAGATTTGGAGTCTGGTCTTAATTGGGCTTGCTTTTCTGTGCTGGCAGCATTTTAAGAATGCAATCCAGGTTATTAAGTGCCATAATTGCACCTGTAAATCATGTCCAAGTGACCTAGTCTGCAACTGAAAATAACTGTGGAATTGAAAAGAACAGGCAGTGTTTTCAAATCTGGTCCCAGATCATTTTCACCTCTTTGAAAAAAGGATTATTTTGAAGTTTAATTTCCAAGTGTAAAAATGAGACCTCAAGTGAACTTAGATATTCACTTTCTTTAAAATCTGGGTCTTCATTAGGTATTCTCAATAACTTGGAGAGAAAAAGACATAATAAAATATCTACTCTTGTCTTTCAAACATTATATATCTACACAAACATAAATCTTAAACTTCGTGAATCTACTTGGAGGTCAATTAAATAAATTTAGGTAACATTTCTGAAAGCTTCACATGCATATCTAAAAGGTATATTTAATATAAGATTCAAGATTTCATACATTTTCTATGTACATCATTGTGGCTTTCATGAGTCATATGATATAATATATACATTTTTTCTTCTTAAGTCATTACTTGAAATGACTGGGCTTTTTTGATTTACTTCTTTTGTTACATGTGGATGTTATCTGCCGGATAGAAACAGGAGAAATTGTTTTGGCTTTCTCTCTTTCTCTTGCCCTGTGACTCCTAATTATCCAAAACTTGTATTTTTCCATCTGTTTTTTTTTTTTTTTTTTCCCTCTCAGAAGTATTTTGGATGAGGAAGAACATTTCTATAAAAATCTGTTCTTTCCCTGGAGCAAAATGGCTCGAATACACTCCTGGCTGCAGATCTGACAAGGAGAGTTTTTGAACCATCAGCAACTTTTATAAAGCCAGTGTTTCCCTCCTCAATAGGGAAATTCTTTATGCAAGGACTAAGGTGCCCAGTCAACGCTATAACTTATTCCCAAGAATGACAACATTTCTAAATGTTGTTTGGGAGTGCATGTTATCTGGAAGCAAACAGCTTAAGTGATCTCTGATTTACTGTGCAAATACGGGCCAAGACGCTCAGCCTGTAATGCAGAACGGAAATAACAGCAGCCACGATCTGCTTTTTTTGTCTGCCCTGCGTGCTTACCCACCTCAGCTGATACCAGCAGGGTGGAAACGTAATGACTGTGTATGTCATGGCAATGAACAGCTGGGAGTCCCAAGCAAGTTTGAAACGTGTATGGCCCCAAAAATCTCTAAAATAGCATACCTAAAACCAGCTCAGGTGCGATCCAATATGCTGTACTGGCATAACTTCCAGGACAGACATTCTTGTTGCTTTCTCTGCTATTTGTGTCCAGGTAAATGAGAAACAGCAAAAATACTCTCCCTTTCCCACTTCCACCTAGACAGGTGGTTGTACTCTTCTGGCAACTGCTTGTAACTGTATTCACCTCACTCCTTCCCAGCTGTGAGGAATTGTTACCTGACCTCAATAGGTCTGACCCAGTACTTACTGAAATCATGGCAAAGCTTCTCATCCATCCAAGCTGGCTCTGGTTCAGGACCCGCTCCCCATTAGCAGAACCTTATGGATCCCCACTGGTGCTCTGGGCTCGTCAAAGACAATCACAGGTTCCTGAAACACCAGTTTGAAGCCTTTGTGTCCAAAAATAGTTTCTAAAGAAGTGCTTCCCTTTCAAGACAATACAGATTGTTGTAATAATACCTCTGAACAGGTATTTCCTCTGCCAAGCAGCTCCATAGGAAGCTGGATGCTCTGAATGTTGAGTACTACTGCTTCAGAGCAGGAGAAATATGTGCAATAGGGCCCACTGAAGGTTGTTTCCAGATGGAAATTTGGTGTCTCAAAATATCACAGCATGGAAAGTTTCTAGCGTTTGGAGTTCAGGTAATTCCCCTCTCTCTCTCCACCAGAACAGCTCTTCCCCTTACAGCCATCCACCCTCAGCTCCCTGTCAAGGAGTAGTATTTGGACTATAGGTTTAGTACTTTCCTTGCTAGGTTTTAATGCAGATGGCACAAGAACATGCCAGCCACTTGGTCTGGAGTTTAATGTGAAACTTTTTTCCTCCTGAGAATAGGTGGCATCAAATAACAGCAATGTGAATTTATACCATACCAGTCTGAAGAAGAAACTAAGAAGGACAAATGTTCCTTTCTGCCCAATATTAGCTGAAATCCCTATAAAATGAGAATGTAGACAGGAGATAGAAATAAATCTTTTTAAGACTTTCCA
Organism: Cygnus atratus; assembly: GCF_013377495.2. Classification (NCBI taxonomy): domain Eukaryota; kingdom Metazoa; phylum Chordata; class Aves; order Anseriformes; family Anatidae; genus Cygnus; species Cygnus atratus. The sequence goes on along the minus strand of NC_066375.1, from coordinate 9,737,165 downwards.
GTCCCACTGGACTTCAATCTACCATAAACACTTACTACAGCTATTAAAAAAATATCGTGTATTATCAGTCAGTTGATCCTCCCATGGAGGTAGCATCTGCCCATTTGATTTGAATTTCAATGCTATTGTTTTGCGTGTGTTGAACTACAAAGAGAAGAAAAGGTTTTTGTTATTCCTCTTCATCAACAGATCTAATGCAAGAGGAAAATTGCTGGTAATTATCTTTGTAGCAATTATGCTGGCCCAAACACAGTAAGTGCAAGCACATTCCTTGTTATTTATTGCTGAAAGATCTCAAACCACAGGCTGTTTAGAATGCACAGCATTTTAAATCATGAACTTTGATGAAACTTATTTTAATATAGCTTTGTTTTCCTTATTAAATGACAAGAAAAAATAATTACAACAGATCTGGTAGTGCTTTAATGTAGTCAAGTTGCTGAATGTATTTCAGTAGTTAACTTTCTTCCTTTGGATATGAACAGCATGGCTGCTCTACATGTGTTTTCTCAACCAATTGTAAATATGTAAAGTCTGAAATTTTATCAGTGTTTATGCCTGAACATGAAAAAATATTAATTTTTCTCTTGGTTGAGTTTATCTTAATCCACGGAGAGCTGGTTTTATTTCTATAAATTTTCTTCTGATGTATAAGGTTTTGAGAGGAAAGATCTTTCTTACTTCCTAAGAGTGGCACCCTGGGACCTGTTCTGATGCTTTATATCATCACAGTTTCTGAATTGTGTTACCTGTCCTTTCTGCAGAACGAGCTTGTAGTGTTTGTCTTTCTGATTGTCCAGCTCCTGACTTAACTGCTGCCTAGCTGGATGAGCATTACAAATTCACTCACTATAAGATGTAGTTGGAGTCGATGAAAAATGCCAGGTTTTTTGTGGGAAGCTATTTTTCAGCAAATTATTTTTCCCTGAAATATTTCCACTTTGGGGTTTGTTTCTGCCATGTTTCATTCAATGTTCCCCCAGAACAGATTTTTACCCAGAAAATTAACATGTTAATGAAACTTCAGTCAGTATTGCCATTTGGAAATGTTGCTGTGATGCCTGATGAGAGCTGCCATTCTTCTGCTTCATATCCACACTCCCCCGCCCCATGGAAGGAAATAACCAGGCTTTGTGGGTTGCTTGGTCCAACAGCAGTGCTTGGAGTTTAAGAACAGTAGCACAGCAGCTTACTGAAACAAATATATTTTCTTACATTTAGCAGAAAAAATTGGCTTTGAAAAATTTCCCTTCCTATTAATTTTCTGTGCATGCTTTTAATTTTTTTTCAGAGCACTGCCAATATATGTTTGTGTGTGTGTGTGTGCACATACACATGTGCTTTCCTGCCTTTGGTGCCAAGGCCACCAATGGACTCACATTGCAGCAATGGGAAGGCAAACTGTGAGATTTCTCTCTACCTACTCCTGCCAGGGTTGGGTTTTCCCCAAGGAAAATTAACCATATATAAAAGTATGCTGGTTTTACATCAATACAAGGTGGGAAGGAAGGTTCATCTGATCCTGTGAGGCAGAAAATGAATTCACTATTCACTAATATATGTTAACTTTTGAAAGCTACAGATACGGGCTAGCTACAATAATGTTTGGACATTGATACTTATAAACATCTATTTGCTCCTTATAGCATTTATATGCTTGTCTTTTGAACAAAACCACATTTTTTACAGTATCTGGAACAGGAGAGACTCTTCACAAAGTGTCTTTTTGAATACCACATTAGATAAAGTAGGTAGTATGTAGCCCTTCTCCCACATGGATTTAAATTTTTGGTGAAATGATAGGAAATGCCTTATATGCCTGAATGGCTGTAACAACATCTGTGGTACCCTAGGTGTATCACAGACAGATTGATTGCTGCATATTTGATGATAGGGAAAAGAAAAGGAAAGGAAAGAAAATAAAAGAAATCTTTCAATACATATTCTCTGATTAATTATTTATTCTGAAACAGTTTTTATTTTTGTATATACATTTTACACCAACAAATTAAAGCTGGCAGCTTTCCTAACTGGTACTTTACAATTTTCCCATGCCCAGATCCCCATGACATATTTGTCTCTACCACTGAGTACTTCTCTTGAGTACTGGTAACTTTTCTGTATTTGTTGGTAGGTTTTTTTTGATGTGCCCCAAGAGAGAATAGGATGAGACAATCTTATTTCACCTCATGTCTGAAACAAAGGCTTTGAACAAAGGTGAAAGACTCATTTGACTTACTTCATCACCAAGCCTATACAAATTAAATTTCTACATTACTCACAGTAGGACTTGCAATTATGTTGATTAATCATATGTTACTGAGAAAATGGAAACTCATTTATAACAGGCAGCATTAATCTATTGTGTTATTTTTGATTTCTTAAAGCCCAGTTCCAGAGACAATTCCACTCCCAATGAACTGGTTAATTCTATTTCTCTTCCACCTTATTCATAATTAATTTTTAAAATGATGTTTACATGAAACACAATTAATTTAATGCAGTTCTTTAAAGAAAATAAATATGTAAACTCATTTAGAAGTGTATTATTTCAATACTGATACTGGAAATAGAGATGTTTTTCAAAGTAATGTGAAGATGTGAATGTTAGTTTACCTTTGGTTTGTTAAACTGCAGCAAGAAATATGTACATTTAATTTTGAAATAGTATGAACATTTCAAAATTGTTGAAAACCTTTTGAACATTCTTCTAAATACACATGGAACTTATCATGAATGGAATGATATGGGCAACTACTTATTTAGTTAGGATAGTAACAAAGAATGGTACTCTGAGCCTTGGGAAACAGAGAAGTCATGAACACTGACCCCCCAGAAGACACATACAGCATGACTTTGCAGATTTAGTACGGAAAATGAGGTTGTGTTGTCTACAGGATTGTTTCTCAGGTAGCTTTCAACAGCAGGGTCCTGATTTAAAATAAACATGACAGGCACTGCATCAGGCAGTCAAAAGGCATCCAGTATCATTTCATCATCGAGAAAACCACCTAAATAGCTTAAGTTAATGTTGACATGTAAAGAGGGTCTCATTTTCAGCTAGCCCCCATTCTTAGGGGTTCTCTCTTTGAGGTTTGCTTTGGTTTCCATCCATTTTCTTTTTGCTCTTCTCAGCCCTGTCCCTCCTTCTCTTCTCCCTCCTCAGTCTGGTTCCCCCAGAACTGACCCAGCATTTTGGTCGCAGAAAGGAGGAATCCCTTGGAGAAGGAATTACTGGCTGGTATTTTCTAGCTGTCTTTTAGTTCGTACTGGAATGCCAGAGTTAATCATGGGATCATTGTGCTCACCAGAAGTTGAATCTGGGCACACACTTCAGCAGGCAGAGACATCCATAAAACACAGATGCTCGCAAAGTTGTTTTGTTTCAAATTCATCTGTCTAAGGCAGCCATTGACAGCGACTCTGTAACTTTTAATTAGTGTATACCTACATGATTTTAATAAACTGTTTACAACTGGATTGCTCTGTCTCATGGCATTATCAGTTTTCTAAACTTATGTTGTCGAGGAGGTCAAATGTGAATAGCTTATTCCAAGATTGAAATAAAATATGCCAAGAGTAGTGCTTTATGAGGAGATGATTAACGTTTTCCTATTCAACCTTGCTGAGAGATTGCTGTTACATCCCTTTATTAACGTGCAAGTTCTCTTTTGCAACCAAGTGATGCAGCCTTTTGTAATTTAGATAATAAAGAGAGTTGTTGTTGTTGTTTAATAAAAAGAATGATAATTTATTGACACTTGGATCACACAATGCCGTGAGTGTAATGAAACTGAACAGCCTAATTTCATTCCTCCCCATGCACTCCATGCTAATTAAAAGCAACAATCAATATGGGTGTAGTATTGTCAACAATGGCATTAAAAGACTGAGCTGTAGCCGAAAGGCTGATGACAGTTTTCAAGGATGAGGCTGATGGGCGGGAGGTTGAAAAGAAACCAAGAATGATGCAGAAAGCCAGAAGATGGAACTTCTTTTGGTGCAATTTTTGGACTTTCAGTTGAGTGTTTTTTGTCTTTTCTTCTTTGCCTTTCATAATTTTTCCAAAAAATCCCTTTGATAAAATTCGTCTCTGTACATGGTGGTGATTGTTATATCTCTGATTTTAAAATAGCATTCTTAAAACAAGGCATTGAGACTTGCTGGTGGGACACGTGAAAAGGAGCTTTCCTGAAGGTGTCTAATCTGATTAAATCTTCATGTCATAGTCGCTTCATCTGAAGTTATTGGCAAAATTCTTATTGGTGCTTGTGGGATCAAGATCTTGCTGCAGAAGACACTTTGTAAACTTGTACAAGGCTCCTTGCAGAGTTTGGGGTGGCATGACCAGTCTCATTCCCCCCATCATCATACCAAAAGCCTTTTCCAGAATTTCAGTGGTCACCTTGCTTTCCTTCTGCTGCCTGTTAAAATCAGAAATACTCAGTTTATCCTCATCTCCACTGATTACAGTAAAAACAGTGAGCACATTAAAGGTCTTTACAATAGCAGGGAGACATTTTTGTGTAGATAACGGGCATCTTTTTTGTGAATTTTCTTCAGACTGTTATTTATTAAATATATAAATGTGTACATATCCTATGCGACCCTTAGCAACATGTGGATTGCTTATTGAAACACAGAAGCTGCAGAGTAATGCAGGCAAACAACTACATCTCAGCTATTGTCACCCTCTCTCTGCAAGCTCACTGGAGCTTGGTCAGATGAGGATGAAACAAATTTTGACATGAGGGAGTTCCTCTAGAGTGTTTTTTCACAGACATCAGTCTCTGGAGAGACAAAACCAGAGTGATTTCAGCTCCAGTAGCACACCTGATCCTAATTTCGTTAACCAATGGACAGCGTTAGGGTGTCCCCTTCAGTGCTGCTGAGTTCAGTGGGGCCACAATTTGTTGGTTCTCATCCTGTGTCTCTGCGGCTCTGTGGGAATAGCTGGGTACACAAATCCAAGGCAGGGAAGTGGGAAAGTATGGAAGAAAACACAGATGTCAGCATGGCTCTTTGGAAAGGTACCCTGTGGCTTTTATGAAGTTACATCAGGAAAAACAGATCCTGCCTGACCAGTTTTTGAGAGTAGATGAAATTACCATATATCCTCCTTAGACTCAAGGCTCAAAATAACACCGTGCTGAGGGAAGCCTTCAGGGAAGCCTGTGGAGACAAAGAGCAGAAGAAGAGGAAACAGAGAGCAGATGGTTTTCTCAGGGAAATGATCAAAAGGCTGATGGCAGCCTGTTTCCAAATTGAGGGGTTGTGCAGCCGGACCCAAACATCTGGTCAGTTTACAGTGGATGAAAAATTAGTCACTTTTCAGCAAAGGCAGTGAATTCCTAAATGTGTTCTTCAGGGATTGTGTAGTTCATTAGCGTGTTTGCAGAACTGAGTTGCACAATCTACAATTTTGAATAAAAGGCTGTTGTGACAATTTGGTTTCTGCTTATAAATCACAAGCTAGAGCCTCAGATGAAGTAAACGTGTACATGTCTATTAAGGTCAACACAATTAGGCTAATTCTGAGATGCAACTGAGAATCCAACTCCCTTTTATTTTCTCCCCTTCACACTCAAGTGACTTAGACAAACTTATTCAGGCTGAGTCTTCTGAACGCGTAGATGTCCATTCTGAGTACCGTGGATGTGAATACTGTTATTCTTCCAGGTGGTAATTTTTACACGTTCTTACATGATGGGTGCTGAATATGACCCTGAGTCACTGGGATCTTCAGTGCATTAGCAGTGAATTTAATCACAAGAGTGAGCTCAGAGAGAAAGAGTGGCATTAACAGTCATGTGATTTGCAATCAGAGGAGCAATTCCTGTTGTAGATTGCCCTAACTAATGGCATAAATGCTATTCCACTTATGAACGGAAAGAAGGAAATAGGTAAATTGTTTTTAAAGAAGCTGACCTCTAACTGATGCATACATTTCACTTGCAGCAAAATGCTTGCTTGGAAAATAATCTTCATGGTTCAGTGGCATCCAAACAAATTGTTATTTCCACTTGTTGTATATTGATTAAAAGAGAGGTTACAGTTGAGGGGATTTTAGTTGACTAGACAGAGTTGCAATTGATTTGCTTGGAAAAGTCCTGATTTCAGAAATTTTCTATAAATGACACACCACAAAGTGAAACTTGGAAATGTGTGATAAGAAGGACATTTCCTCAAAACTCATTGGCATTCCAAATGAAATCACTCCCAAAGTTTGGACCTCTAAAACAAAATTTCTTTCTCTTAGGAAGTCTTATAAATTTTGAGGTATTTTGATAACAGAACTCAGCATTTACAAAAGAAATTTTCTTCCTTAAAATCAGTTATTTTATAGATGAAAATACTAGTGATAGAAAACAGCTTTGAATTATTTTTTTCTTATAGTTACTGTGTGAATTATAAATTCTATGTGTGTGCTGTGATAAGGAAATGAGGCTGGGAGTATAATGTTGCAGCCTTATCTCCAGTCCTGTTGCTTATTGAAGTCATTTTGTAGTTGCATTTGAAATATATTCTATGATTCTATATATTTTTCTGCACCTGAGAATATCTCAAAGATTTTTTTTTTTCTAATGAACTGCACAGAGTTAAATTCCTTGCTTATGCATGCTAATCAAGGGATGATTCTGAGATCCAAGTAAATATTTACATGATGTTGCAAAATGATATTATACATTTCTTATGCAGAAATAAAAATTGCTCTGGAATATGAATCTACCAGATATTTTTTATTACATTTTTCAGCTCTGGAGGTTTCCAATGGCTATAAAATACCTCAATAATTTCACACTACTTAACACAAGAGCTATTTCTTCCTGGCCTTTCAGATGCTGACTTAGGCATTACAATTGGCTTTATCCTCTGCTTAGGACTCAGTGGCCCACTTCCAAGCTATGTAATAACACTGAGGTTTGTCTGCCACTCCATCTTCCCAAATACTCCTGACAACTTTGCTGGGACATCATTGTCAGACTTACTTGAGTGGGCTCTGCAGTCTTTAAAGGGGATAGAGAAAAGAATATGGGAGAATCTTGGAGAAGGAAGAAGAGAAGTAGCTTTTATTTTTTTTTTAATGCAAAAATCCTATGAATCTCTGAATTATTCATACCACAGATAATTACAGCTAATGATTAGTGCCTTTTTACAAGAGGGCTTGAGTTCAGTCTTCTCTACCGCTGCCTTGATTGTGTTTCTATTAAGTACTGAAGCAAACTGGCAAATCAATCTTTGCTCTTCAGATAAACTTACCTCATCCTGAAGCTTTCAAACAAATGCACGCAAATTCCATCTGCTTGGCAAGTACCTCAGGTGGGCTTCTCTCACTTTCACAAATCACCCCCTTCCTCCCATCAGTTCTGTACAAAGTGATCAGTAAGCTCTGTTAAAAGTAAAGCTGCTCTAGCATCCTTTGAACAGCTTTTGTGGATGTAACCATCAATGGTTAGACAAGGTGCACAATTCAGAAGTGTATTGTTGCTTGTTTGTATGCTGTGACTGATTTAAAGATTGCTTGAGAAGTGCAGTCATTTTGTGAAAGTATAGTGATGGGATCTGATGGCAAAATAATGCTCTTTTTCCCATATACATAAAACTAAAGTACTTTAAGACTAGAAACACCTGTTCTAAATTTTCAAAATTCTTCTAAGGAGAATGTACTGTTTCCCTCATATGTGGTTTAAAATTACCCACTGTCTGCAAAGTTAATATTGTTTAATATTGTTTTTTAAATTCATACTTAATGGTACACAAAACCTTTAAAATATTTTAAATTCCTTTACAAAAAATGAAGATCATCCTGCTTACAAATGGAATGGTAGAAGAGTATTTCAAACAAAATGTGATCCTGATCCCTTGTCCTTGTTTTGAATACTGGTATCATTCTGTTGACCTCTGTGGAGTTATTGCAGAGTTAATCCAAAGCAAATGAAATCACAACTGGGCCCACTGTTTTTATACTGATTTTAAATGAATGGGCAGTTGTTCTCAGTGTAGCAAGGTCTGTTCCAAATATTTAACCTCTCTTTCATCACTTTTGATCCCAGTGGCTTTATTAGTATTAAATTGAAGCTTACTGAGTTGTTTGAAAACATTGTCAAATGCATCCCTGTTGACTTGGTTTCAGAATACTGAGCCAAATCTCAATCTCTTGACATTAGACAAGGTTTGGTTCCTTGTGGTTTTGTTATATCATCTGCTCCTATTTTTTGATTAAAGTAATACGTAATAAAACAGTTTAATTATTTTCAGCAACATACAAATGTTATACCCAGTAAGAATGCCCAACAGGGAATAGTTATGTGTTTTCATATGTTAAAATAATAAGTTTAACCAATATCTTTACTGGTCTTATCTTTCAACAAAACTCCCATAATTTAATGCTCCATGAGGAAAAAATCAGGGTTTAATAGATTAAGCAGGTTGCAAAAGATACCATTGTTTAAACATAGCAAAGCAATTTTGTTCTCAGTGAGTCAGTAACTAGCAGCACAGTACAAAGCCTGGTGCCTACAGGTCTGAGTCCTGTCTGTATTGACGGTGGCTAGGGCTCTCTCTCAGTTCTTAATGCTCCTTTACTTTTATCCTCTGATGGCTTCATCAGTAATATGTGAAATCAACAGTCAGTTAAGTACTCTAGCTTTCAATTCTCAGAAAAGCAGCATAATCGTAAATGAACCTGAAATCTGTGAGAGCTCAGAGACATGGTATCATGTGTGATTTTTCTGATTTGCTTAACCAGAACTGCCATCTTTCTGTCCTTATTGACCAAATGTCAGTCAATATGCCTCTCTTTGCATTTTTTCATTTCAATACTTCAGCACCTGCATCAAGAAATGAATCTCAAAATGCTAGAGCAAGACAAGTAAAATGAAGCCCAAAATAATGATTTTCTAGAGCTTCCATAATAAATCAATGACAAAGTTCAGAAACAAAAACATATCCCCTACTTACCAGTATCCTTGTTGTTTTTTGTTTGTTTGTTTGTTTGTTTTTTCCCCACTGGGCTATTTCATCCATTTTGCAAAGGTATATGAGATAGCTAATATGGGTACAGTATCTAAAGAAAAACAAATGTGTTTTTAAAATGCTGTTCCCATTGCAGGCAGCAATACATGCGTGAATATTCATGGATAGACAAGCTTGTTTACTGGGAAACTTTCTGTAATTTTAGCTACAGGTGCATTTGCTTATCATGGGCATGGCTGACACAGGAGGTGGAAGGATACAACTGGATAATTTGATTTAATGCACAGTGAAACAGCTGGTGATGCCAACACACCACACTTCAATTTTTAAAAACAATCAACATCAACTACATATTTAAAGGCGAGTTGTCATGCTTGAAAACTAATGTTTGATCTAATAACCAATGTTTCTACCTGCAAATCGCACCTCTTATTTATTCTTAAACTTTCATGTCTACGTCAACACAACTACAACTTATATTTGAACAAGATATTGCATCATAAAAACAGATGAACTTAATCCACATCTTAAAAATGAATTCTGTTCTTAAAAGGAGTTCCCCAGACCCTTAATTGAATAAGGGAAGTTAATGCCATCACTGAAAGTTTTAATAAACTGTTGGGACATACGTAATCTGTATGCAGCTGACAACAGAGCTCTTGTTTTCTCACTCAGAATATCAAAGTGTTTTCCTTTCCTAGATGTTTCCTCAGTAATTCTGGTATTTTGGAAATATCAGCAAGATTTTTTTTTCAGAGATTGTTTGGGATTTTATGGTCACATCTGAGATGAATTTTAGATCCAGTTGATACATTTTCACTACTGAACAGATTATGAGTCATTACAGAACTTTGAATATATTGCAATTACTCACTGTCACTTGTGCGATGCCAGTAACTTGGCATGTCAAACTGCTTGACAAAATGCTGGGAACTGCAGGTGAGAGCTGGGAAAGGAGAAGATCCAGGATCTTCCCATGTTTCCATAGTGACTCAACAGCAGAGGCACACGGAGAATCCCAGCTGAGTTTGGTTGTGTCTTGCTTGTCTGTGAACATCAGTCCAGGCACTCAGTCCATTAGTCCACCTTTCCATAAAGGGCCATGAAAAAATTAAATGGGATGAATCTTGTTGAAGTATGAGTAAAACACAATTTCCAATATAAATACATTTTCTTTTTCCATTAGTTTTCCTTCCTTTGCTACCGTGCAATTTCTCCAACTTTGCCATCAGCAATAACCTGGTCAGAGCTGGGAATTTATGTTGAACTGGAAACAGAAACCAAATCTTTTGGCCCTGTACATTCCCAAACGTATCAGATTTCAGATGGTTCAGTTTTCCTGCCACTTCTCCCTCTAGCAGCTAAATTCTGCGCGCGTCCTCCCCCCGGGAACCATCTCCTCAGGAGTTTGCCAGGCAAGTGCTGATGCTGTCTGTGGCTCTGCTGCCATCTAGCCAACTTCCACCTCAACTCCGAGCTCACCTTTCTGCCTCGGGAACCGCACCACTCCCTGGGGCCGAGGGGATGAAGGAGTGGTCCTTGGTCACTGTCCAAAAAGAGGGATGGCAGTGGTCACCCAGCTGGAAGGAAAAAGTGCGTTGGACTTTGTACTCATTCACTTTCTGCTTGAGGGAATGTGGTTTTTCTAAACTTTTGATACCTTGAAATTGATACATCTTGGTGTAGCAATTTTGGTTCTTTTCACCCAAATATTGACAGACAGTTTATCAGCACGTAAAGCAGAGGATTCATTCTGCTGGCTAAAACACCTCTGTAAAAGTGCTACAATTGCTTTTAAATTACAAACAGACAAACTCTGAACAACAAAAGCCATTTCTGAGGAGAGTGCAGGTGCAAAGCTCCTTTATATAGATGCTTCTTCCTTTCTTAAAAAAGGCTCTTACACTAACGGGTTGCCAAAGTACTGTCACAAAGAGAGCCATAAGGTGTAACAAGACCAGAAAAACACATTTAAAAAAATAGGAAAAGAAAAAAAAAAAGGAAATAATGTGTATGTAAATATACAATAGAAAGCAGTCATATATTTGAATGCATGACTATTTGATTTCATAGATCTGCTAAGGAGAGCTAGAAAAGGCCCAAGCAAGAGTTATGTGTTCCACTGAACAACTGAGTTGCAGATAGGTCCTGGAGAACTGTGGCTAGTGCAGGTTCAAGTCTGAAGTTTCTAGGACATACTTAAATGCTGGTGTTATAAGGATGAGAGTTTAATATTCTTTTTTTTTTTTTGCCTATCTTAAGCAGAAGAGGTCTTATACAATTCTGAACACAGAAATGTCTGGGAGAAAAGCAGCAGGGTTAATATGGGTAATGGCAGTCTGTCAAGGGTAGCTGGGTACATAAAAAGTTCTCTAGGCTTTAGAAGAAGCATAAGGATGACAAGGGCTTGTGTTGCAGAAAAAGAGTGAATTTCAGGAAGGAATGAGTTCTCACACATCCCCTGTGGTACTGTTTGCCTTTCCAGTGAAATTCCTCTCTCAAGACTACTGACTACCTCTGACATTATGTGGTAAGGGAAGAACAGTTTTAAGTTCATGTGTGATTTGCTGTATAAACTGGGAGAAGACTGTTAGTTCTGTGCTGAACAAGGAAAGGAACTAAGAGAAAATATATGATGTTGTGAGAAGAAGCATTGCAGAGCTTGTGCATTGCACATGCACACAGGCAAGTTTGCAGTCACACACAGGCAAGTGATTTTTTTTTACCTTTTCATGTGCAATGGTCTCTTAACTTTTAACATGGATTTTTTTCTATTTATTAGAATATAACAGATCCCCTGCATAATGGACCTTTCAATAAAGGATTTGTGTTTCTCTTGTTCTTCCTCACTTGCCATTACAGTTCTCTACAGAGACAGGACAATACAGCGAAGGTATGTACCACATATATGGGATCAGCAGACTGGGGTCAGATGCATGGGTTGTTCCAGAAAATCTGGATGCAAAAAGAAGAGTGGTAGTTAAAACATGTATTCATTTTAAAAGTATTCTCAGAAACTTGCTTGAGTCTGTTCATTTGCCATTTTACAAAAAGATGCCAGAGGGAAAATTAGTGGAATACAATGTTCTATGCAGAAAAGTACCCTAGTTTAGCTGTCATAAGCTGTGCTGAACACTTAGGATTAAAGAAAGCATCAAATCCACCAGCAGCTCTTCTTTTATTTCCTTCTCCCTCTGCTATAAATGAAGTGGTGGGGTTTGCATTGAGCAAAGGGGGTTTGGGCCTTGTGAGATCACTCAGGAATTCCTGGCATAGCTGCAGCTGAGCAGAGCCCAGGAGGGGAAAAAAACTAAGTTTTCTCTTCATACTATATGTTTTTCTTCATACTGTGCTGCTGTATCACCTCCCTAACATTGTGCTCTTCCTATATTTTTTCTTCCATTTTTCAGCAAACTCTCACTAAATATCTCAAACCACCATAATCAGGCAAATGGAAATAAAGAACAAAAGTTAAGGCACGGTGGTTCTCTGCATTTCCTTCTTCCCTGTAAAAGAGTCACTCAGCTATTTAAACGAGTATAAAATTCCTCCAGCTGAGATGTATTTGGGGAAGCAAATGTCTGAACTTCCACTAGGTGGTGAAGTTGTAAAGCTTAAATGGGATGAGAGTTTCCAGAGCAGAGAGAGACCCTGGGCAGAAGGGAGATGAGAGGGAGGACTGCTGCTTTGGGAGTTTGCAGGTTACTCAACTTCCTCCCGGTCCCTGTGGAGAGGGAGCAGTGAGGCTGCATCAGGGGCATCACAGAAGAGCAGTGATACATTTATGGGACACCACAAAAATACATTTTTTTTTTTCTTCTATTTGGGGAAAATGGTAAATCTGTAAATAAGCGCTGAAACTCATTCTATGTATTATTTCTTTAAAGACCTAGTTTAATAGGGGAAGAAGAACTGCTCCTTCCAGAGTTTCTCAGATGTTGTCCTGATCTTATAAATATATATATATATTTTTTTTTTTTCAGGCAGTTTTACCATCTGCTTTGATATGGGGCTTTTGGGGGCTTTTAGATGACAATAAATTTGTACCATGTCAGCACTTATATATGGAGAGAAGTAGACAGGAATAATGAGTCTTTAGATGAGATTAAAACAAAACAAAACAAAAAGCTCCACTTTTATCAGGGCCGTTGTAAGAAAAGTACATGACATTAAGCCTCCACTGAGATTTTTGACTCATAAAAATCAAAGCAAGATTTGGAAACTTTGAGCTTGAAGTGTCATTCAACTTTGTGAGAACAGGCCTTGAAAAAATGGAACTCTATGAAAGTTTTATGAAGATCTTGCACTCTGTTTCACATTCAGAATGAAAACACAAAAACACTATCAGTTCATATGTTCTGCATTTTGTTGAACTACAGTTAATTCTTCCACGCATTACCTAGAGATCTGATAGCCCAGACACTTTTTCCACTCTGATTTCTGCCACTGAAATAGCACTGCACGATGCTTTTCTGCATCTCTACTCTGTAGAGTCTCTGTTATTCTAGTTACTGTTTAAAGGACATATAAAGAAAATTATTTGTAGCAAATATGCATCCAACAAACTATGCTATGTAAACACTGAATATCACATCCCAAAGCTGATTCTGCTTTTGGTCACTTAGAATGCTTTGGGAACAGCTTTCAAATGATCCAAAGCCCTCTCTGACAATCTCCACTGTTTAGAACAAGTTATTGGAAAACACAGGTTAGAGCTTGCTCCATCACCCGTCATTCTTTTATTACATGTAAAATCTGCTCATGCAGATCTATGTAGACATTGATACCTGGGTTGAATGTGGTGCAGGATCTTACTTTCCCTTTGTGGCTCTGCACACTGCTTGCTTCACTGCACAGATTTTTCTTCAGCTGACTTGTGCTGCAACTGCTGCGTGCCTGCATGTAGTGGGGAGGATGCCATGTGCCCCCTTTTCAGCCTTATACACTGCTAGAATTTTTGTGAAGTGAATTGCTTGCAACAATGAATGAGTTTATTGCAATATTCCACAATACGTGCCTAGAAACTATCAGTTATCTCACATCCACTACAAGTATTTGTAAATACAAATATTTTCAAGTTATTCAGGACAGTATTTCATTAACCAAGTGGGAGATTTAGTAGATTCTCAGCGTTTTGAGTGCATACTGCAATTAGGTTATAGCTAATTTTGAAGGTGGCTTATCTCTTTTCCTTGTGATTATCTGCAGCTTTTAGCCATAGTAGCTTATTTCCAACAGAGGAAAGAAGTCGTAGAAGTTAGATACTGTAACACTGTGCTAAGAAATATTCCTTTCGTCCAATTAATATTCTGCTCTTAACATTTTTAGGTGCACTAACCACAGGATCACGCTATTCCCTTGAAGCATGTTGGCAAAATTGCATGGTAAATTTGTCTCACAGTCCTTCTGTGGGGGGACCCTTTCTGACATAATGGTGCAGCAACAAAATCAGGCAGAGCAGAAGAAAAATAGCCTAAGAAGCAAAGATATTACTCATTCTCATCTTCTAGATTCTTCTCTGTTTCGTTCTCCCTTTGGGTGTGGAAGCCAGGATGTGTGAGGGTGGAGGGAGGAGTAACTAGAAGTTTTGTAACAACTTCTTACATCTCTCATTGCAATGTTATGCACAAAATTGAGTTACCTGAGAGAACTGAGGTGAACAAGTGCTTCTCACATTAATGTTCCTGGATAATCTCCCTGTTCGTAGCACTGGGGTTCTGCTGAAGGTAAAGCAGATCAGTTCTGTTAAAAGTGTGTCTGCATGGGGTCTTTTCTTGGGAATATGACTACTGTTGTGACTATGCATGGCCATTGCTTAGTCACCCTACTTAGCCTCTCACGTCCTGATGCAACTGAATATAAATAAGAAGCCCTTGATCCTGTCAGCCTCTCCGTCCATCTTCTGCGTGCAACAAACAGGCTGCCTACACACTTGGTTTCCTGTCTCTTCTCCAAGGCCATCCCAAGTCAGCTGCAGTTTGGCTCTTAAACTGGCACTCTTACAAGATCAGAGTAACATTTACTTGGCTAAATCTCCTCTGTTCTTAAATTTCCTGACTCCTTGCTCTTTGTTGGGACTGTGTCCTTCCTTGACTCTTTCTTGATACTTTCCTCCTCCTCTCAAATCCATGTAGATCCATTCTGGTTTGTTTATCTACTCTCTTTGGATTCTTTTTTTTTCTTTCTCTATTTTCAGATCTGTATGTCTCAGCCTTGGTCTCAGAGATCTCCTCATTGCCTGTTGTTAATTTCTATTTGACACCTATTCTGTTCAAAATGGATTCTAGACTTTTCTCTTTTCTTTTTTCTTTTCTTTTTTCTTTTTCCTTTCCTTTCCTTTCTTTTTTTCCTTTCCTTTCCTTTCCTTTCCTTTCCTTTCCTTTCCTTTCCTTTCCTTTCCTTTCCTTTCCTTTCCTTTCCTTTCCTTTCCTTTCCTTTCCTTTCCTTTCCTTTCCTTTCCTTTCCTTTCCTTTTCCTTTCCTTTCCTTTCCTTTTCCTTTCCTTTTCCTTTCCTTTTCCTTTTCTTTTCCTTTTCTTTTCTTTTCTTTTCTTTTCTTTTCTTTTCTTTTCTTTTCTTTTCTTTTCTTTTCTTTTTTTCTTTCAGCATCCAGGACTGAATCAAAGAGAAAAAGACCTTAGGAAGAAAGAAACAGTTGAACTGGAGTGGTACTGGATTGCCTTGACATTCTGATGCATTGCCCATTTAACTTTCCACTTATCTGTGGCTATTCTGTCTACATCAAGGGAATTTTAATTGCTTTCTCAGATATATAGGAATACCATAGCAACTTTTCCTAGATGCAGCAAATCTGTTTCTTCAGTAATTATTACTCCAATTAACTCTCAAATGTTAGCAATACTCATTCTGCTGATTAAATTTCAATTGAATTCAGTTAGTCGCCACAATTAGAGCTAGTTTCCGGACAGGAGAAGGTAGTCTCTAAATTAAGATCCATTTAATTGGTGTTCCCTAAATGCTCTTGCACTTCTGCAGAGAAATACATATAATTGTATTTCTATTCATTTAGGAGCATACATCAGTGTTCTGCCACATAATGCCTTACATCAAAAGCTATCCTGGTTGAGCCAGTGAGGCTCTGCAGGATGAACACAAAACTGACTGAAAATGGCTCTAAAACCTTATCACTAATTTGCATACATTCCTCTGTTTTTTCCCATTTTTTTTTCAGGTAGTTCTTCCATCAAGTGCTGTCATTATAGTACATTTCTCTGCATTTCAGGTTGTCATCTCTGTTTTTTTGGCTTCCCCCTTATGTACTGATATATAACTGTTATTATTTGATATCTTTCCATCTCATAAATTTTATGTAGGGGAGACAGGATTGTTTTTCTGTTTGATCTATGTTTGTGCAAGCTGAGTGGACTGCTCTAGACATGGTGGTTAGTATAGGATGGTGAATTAATTCACCTGAGTTGTCTGACACCCAGGAGACTTGGTCATCCCCAATTTGGACAAGGAACCAGAAGGGAATTTTAGTTATTTTGGATGTAGATCTGGTGGATAAGCCCAAATATTAAAATATTTGAATATTATTACTGTTAATATATAATATTAAAAGATATTTAAATTACAGTTAAGCCAGTACAATTTCCAGCTGCTCTTGAAAGAGGTACTTTCCTCTTAGACTTCCCATCCCATCTGTGCGCTTCCAAACTTTCTTTTGCACTGGAAAAGGTATATAAGTTTTGGACTTTAATTAGGAACATAAACTGGCACAAAACAGATAATTGTTTGAGATGGAGAATAATTTTCCATCGCTTTAGTTCCCTGAGGTAGCTGACCAGGCAGTCAGCCAAGCCTTGGTACACATGCCAGGGAGGCTGGGATTGCCCAGGGGAGGGCAGGGGTCAATCGGGGCACACAATGCAGTGTCTTCCAGTGGTCACTGGCTGTTCAGTGGGCGCAACATTAACAGCACACCAAACACTTGGCCCACAGAGGCTGAAAGAAAAGTACTTTATTTAGCCCCATCATCACCAGACTATTGACAGAATTTAAAAAAAATGAAGAGTATCTAGACTAAAGAGGTCATGGTACATGATTACTGTCCAAAGACACCACTGGAATGTAAAGCATATTTATTTTACCAAATTAATGAATTGCAAGTTCCCTTTATTAAAAACTTACCTCATTCATGGAGAGAAAAAATAGAGAAACGTTAGTTCTTGTTCACAGAGCTATTGCATAAATACAAAGTTTTTTGTTTGTTTATTTGTTTGTTTGTTTTTGTGAACGTGCTTTTCTGCAACCATCTTGAAAGGTCTATGTGTGTCTAAATGAAACAGAAATCCCATGTGATTGACAAGGAATGACAGATCCTGAACAACAGCTAATGAAAACAGAGCAGGATTCATCTGTTGAAATTTTACCTCTGTACAAAAGGCCAGCACAGGTCCTACCCTTCCTTTAAATCTCATGTTTCAGCTACTTAAAATGCTCACAGTTGTGCACTTTCTGGGAACAGAGCTGAGAATCTGAGCACCTAGGGCACTGATTGTCAGCAATCCCACTGAATTGTAATAAACAATGCGTGTATAATTATTTAATTGAATAATATAGAAAGACAAGTTACTTTCTAAGAACTAATGCCATCTCTCAAATAAGCCGGAATTGTTTCCTTCTGGGGAAAGAAAAAAATAAAAGAGAGTGATGGAGAGAGATTTTTCTGAGAGCCCTTCTCAAACCAGCATGAAAGGAGCAGGTACATGTACACGCAGCCTTTCTGTGCCCAGCACCTAGCTGAACGAAATGGGTGACTGAATGGCTACAGATAACCTGAGCACCTGAAAACTGTCTTCAGCTGTTTCCAACTATTTGTCACCATCACTCAGCTGGACATTCTCTAGAAAAATAGTAAAGCTGCAATGAGACTAGCAAGGCTGATAGGGAGTTCTGCATTTATAAAAAACAAGCCAGGGGGTAATGTGCAGCTACTTTTATGCTCTTGCCTGTTCTAACTAACTTTTTCCCTCAGGTGATAGACTATGGACTTTAAATTACTGTTTTTACTGCTGTTTGCTCTCTCTTTCCTTTTGGTAACTCCAGGCAAGTGATTTAGGACAATTCTACCTTATTACATATATTTATCCTCAATTCTCACCTGTCATTTTGTGGTCTCTACCTACTGAGTCAGTCTCCGAGGTACAAAAAGTCACAGTGTAGAGGTGGTTTCTATGGAGTCATGTTATCACTTCAGAGCATAACTTATCTCTGGGACTGCTAAGGTAAACCTTTAGATTACACAGAAGCTCCAATTCAATTACTGGTAATGGAGATCTCAAGGGTAAACTCTGAAGAGAGCAGGCTAGCACCATTTAGCCTTTTTTAGGCTGCTCTCAAAGTACAAATGGGGCTTGGAACTGAGTTCTGGGGCCAAGTGAGATTCCTCCAGGCCAGTGTTTTTAGAACAACGGAATGCACAGGAGTCTCATGAGCATCTACTGGAGCACCAAGTCCCACGTGGGGATAGCCCACACCAGCAAAGCAGTACAAGGGGTGACAAAGCCAGACCCAGGCTGACTATCCCTGAGGCTGCTCTGAACTGTGACAGTGCCTGGCAGCCTAAGACTGGGCCTGCAGGGCTAGAAAAAGAAGAGGGAGCTGCTCTATGCAGGGGGGTAGAGATTCCTGGCAGCACCTGGGTGAACAAGCCTTTGGATGTCCTTCTGTTTGTATAACCTCTCATAAACTCCATACGGTTTGTTCTGTGGTGTATTTTATGAATACTTTCAAACCCAAGTACTGTTGTAAGTGCACAGATTTAAGGATCTGCTAGATCCTGCAAATCAAGCTTTATGGCATTGGTCTGGCCATGTTCTCCCTTTGCATACCCTGATGGGATGATTCAATGCTCTTTCCCTTAGGTAGGGTTATGTCAGTGAAGGATTTCCCAGATGACCACAGATTTATTTACATATTTGTTTACTTTTTTATGCTACGGTAAATGTGTTCTTCTTATATGAGTGTAGATGAAAACAGATATATTATTGGTGATAATGGAGTAATAATGGTGCAACACTGGGGTATGGGAAAGAAGAATAAGGCTTTTGTCAGCCTCCTGATGAGGACTCAGACCTGGAATTGCAAATGAACAGGTTACAAGGGAAGCTGAGATCCATGTTGTAAATCTGAACTGCTGACATTCTCCCTGGTTTCTGCTTCATGACTGCAAGTGTTTTCTCAGGAGAAGTTGCTATTTAATTTTTTTTTTTTATATCAGACATTTTAAATGTGCTTTTCAGTTGACTTAAATGTTACAGTGGAAGTATTCTTATGTGTCATTTTTGTAAAAAGAAAGGAAAAACGTCAAGGCTAAGTCACTGCTATCGTTTATTTGGCCCCGGGCTGCTTTTGACTTCAGAGGTGCCAGCAATGGGATGTTGCAATATTCCTGTTGCAAGCTTGAGAAGATCTATTTATCACAGAGGTTGGGACATATTAACCTTGTGTGTTGTCCTAAACACCTTCAAAACTCTTAAGCATTCACCTAATGCTTACCTTAGATTACAAATGAATGTACAAGATTCCCACATTGTTATTTCTTCACTTGATATATATACTTGTTAAATTGCAGTCCTTTTGGAAGGAGTCGTTTATTAAAAATCACTTTGATAAACTCTCATCTGTGAACTTCACAACCTGCAGCCTTTTACACAGGCCCCTCCTTCTCTAACTCCTTCACCTTCATCTTCTAATTTCTTCCTCGTGATTGCTTTGTTAGATGTTGCTTACAAGAAGTTAAATGTTTAACTAAGAGAGACATGGATTTGTTTGGTTTTCCCCTCTTTAGTCCAACTTGGTTTATATTTCTTTTTTTTTTTCCCTTCATTATTATGTTACTTTTGTGTCATGAACTTCTGGGGAGAATTATGGTTATGCAAATTTAAGTAAATTAGCCCTCATTAAGCCTTCTATAGATGCCACTAAATTACTGCCAGTTCCCATGATAGTTAGTTAAAGTTAGTTTCAGCATATTTACATTACACTTCATCTGGTTTGCTGAAAGCCTGAAAAATATTGTTGGGGGTTGGTTTTATTACTGCTGTGTATATGTGTGGTCGTGGTGGTGGAGTTAAGTATCATTACAGCATTTGTAACAGTATATTTAAGTTAAAACACATAACCCAAATTATCTCCCAACTAAACACCTAGCAAATTTAGAAATGGAGCTACACTTAAGTTCAAGTATTTTAGGATAGGGAGTAACCAGTGAAGATACAAATAACCTTAACAGCCCCAGAGTTCCCCTAAGCACTGAAGGTTCCAGCCAAATTAGGGTAAGGTGTTACCAAAGATGCATTACATTATTTTAGCTCTGCTTTTGTGATTCTGGCAGTGTTACAGAGATGAGCTGAATTTGCTCAGCTTTCTAACACAGTCACTCGTTATCTTCAGCACTGGGCTGGTGTATTTTACCATGGGGAGACTTTGCTGCCCAGCATCCTGATGCACGTGGAGCCTCAGTTCTGTCCTGCATCTACCCACTGACACCAATGCTGTGAAGAGTAACAGTATCCAGACTGCTCTAGCACTGTGCAAATCAGGCTTTTTGACACATATTTGGAGTCCTTGGGTGGCTTTTACCTCATCTAAATTTGTAACATCCCCTTATGCCACAGCGGGAAGTTGGCAAGAGATCTAGCAACCCAGTTCAGCAAGTGTAATTGGAGGTTTGCTCAGGACATTTAAAGACAGGAACTGCCATTTTATCTCTTACCAAATCTTTTGTAAAATGGCACCTTAGCAACTCTCTGAGATGAAGATGTGTGAACGTTTTTAATGTTGACAACCCTGTTGTTTAGTAAAATGGACAGGAGAAATTCAACATCAATAAATAGTTTTGATTCATCTTGTCAGCTCCCTGTTTGGAGGGTGAAAACAACTGGGTGATTAGGAACAGCATGTGTATATCTGGTTCACACTGAAACATGTCAGTCATGCCACAAATAGTAATTCCATTTTCTCTCCCTCAGCCAGAATAAGGACAGTAGAGGGTATGGTCACAATGTGAAATGAGTAACCCAGTGTTCTATTCCATTCTGTACTTATTGATATTCCTCTTTCTGCACAAAGACCAGTAATCTCACCGTGGCTGAGTCTTTTTTTTTCTTTTTTTTCTTTTTGTTGTATCAAGTTTGGAGGAACCAACAGTGATACGATTAGGTCCAGGACAAGACAGATGAGTGTTGGTCTGTGTGCTGATGGATTTAAGACACATGCCTACAGAATGCTGTTATTTGCATGTTTTTGTGTCTTCCCAACTAAATATCTGCAGCCACTAGCAGCTGACAGCACAGCATGAAGTTGAGTGTCACTTGTACACGAACAACACCTTAGCAGCAAGTGCTTTTCGCAGCCATGATAAGCAGTGTTTCACCCGAGAACCTGCAGCCTCGGAGAGATCAATGTCTGAAAGAGGAAAGCTCTCTGAAGTTAAATGTGGGTTATATTAATGAGGAAAATAGAAAATGATTGGTTTCCTACATAACACTTCTACCATGGTTGAAGGAATCTACTCCTGTCTTTCTGAGTTATGCTGTAGTGATATTCTTGAGGACCCTACAGTAAAACATTCCTTAAAAACTCTTCTTCCTTTCTTCCTGAAAATAGAGCTTTGTCTCTGTGATCTGCAGACCTCACTGCAACAGTCTGCTTATTTGTAGCCACTTTACTTGCTGCAAAACACTGTATGCTGACAATGAACTGAGAGGTCCTCAGAAAGGATAAAACTGTTAGTCTCCGCTCTGAAACAGTCTGCTCATTTCATCCCACATTCTGAGTTGTGACCTTGACTTCCCTTTTGAAACATCAGTTGAGACTGAAGCTTCAGATCTTGCATTTTTAACGCGTTTGTTTCGTCGGGACCCTACTTAACTCCGAGACCTGGTTTCTCTCGGAGACATTGATTCAACATGATAAGTGCACTCTACAGGAAGGAGGAATCAGTCAACAAAGCACATGAGCCTGCAGAAGCAACGAGCTTAGCCCCCATGGCACAGAGCTTGTGCTTGCCAAGACGCCCAGTGCTGGAGATGCCTTTTCTCCAGGAGGGACATAAACATGAACTTTGGATCACAGCCTCCTTGCAATTAAACTATACACAAAAAGCCTTCAGTATCCACATGGAGATTCAAAAGGAGATAAACTTTGGCTCTACACAGTCTTTTTGCAAGGTGCTTAGCTCCCAAAGCAGTGAGGTGTTAGATTGCATGGAGTTGTGATTTGAAAGTTTGGGTTTTTTCTCTGCTTAGAAGGTGGCTCTGTTTTGTTGAGTCCTGGATGTAGACTAGCATTTTATAATTGCAGAAAGTGAGATGTATAATGACTAAATAAACTGTAAAGTGGGATGTATAATGGCTAAATAAACAGGTTTATTTTAAGTGTTGAATAACTGGACTTCTGGAAAAAGGAGGAAGAAAAAAAAGTCAGAAATATAACAGCAGTTAGAGATGCATCCAAACATCCTGAATAGGAACAAGTCAACTATAGCAGACAGTACTGAAAGCAAAATCTGCTTTTTACAGAGGCCCCATCCATTTTCTTTTTACAGAGGCCCAGGGCACAGCCTGGTTTACTGCAGGCAGGGCAGCACTGCCACATCTCACGTCGAGCAGTCTCTGCTCCTGCCTGTTTGCCCCTGTGCAGCCTCCTCCATGCAGCCCAAGTTCCCTTCCCCTCTCTCTTCTGCTAGCCCAGAGGCAGATTAGATTTTTCACTCTGGAATACCTTAATTTATGGGATAAACAGAACTTCACCCAAGCAGATAAATCACAACTTGTGTCTGGAGAGACTATGCAATTAATTCCAGACTCTTTACAGGATATGACCAGAGTTGGCTCTGACTGGAGAGAACAGTATGTGCTTAGCCATATATCTTAGAGTTTAATTCTGCAGGGGTAAAACCTCATTGTTCTGGGAACAGTTGGGCCTCAGAGATGTTTCAGTAAAGACACTCACTCTGGATGAGCCAGAACAGGCTCCAGAAGGTTGAGCTGTCTTTATCCGAAGAGAGAGGTTATCTTGCTGCTGAACTCACCGACATTGAGTCATCTTCTTTTCCTGGCAAATGGCTCTGCTAATTGGAATAAGTTTTTCCGTTGTTTTACCCTCTTCAAGCTCTTGATTTGAAAAGTCCACTGAATATTCCACATTTTTCCTACATTATAAATCTTTAATAATTTGCATGTTGATTCCTGGGCTCTTTAGGAAACGTATCTTTGGCTCAGAATTGTTGCTATTTCCCCATTTGATTACCAGTTCTGCTCTGGACTGCTATATTTGCACAGCTCCCTTGTTTTCATGTGTGTATGCTAGACTACTGACTTCTGTAAGCAAGAATGTCCTGTTGTGCAGGTGTAATCCTTTGAAGATGGCAATGCAATCTTAATGACTTGCAAAGCAGATAAAAATATTGAAACCATGGCAACCTCCAAAATTCCAAGCTGATGCCCAACTTTGCTCTTTTGAGAAACGTAACCTGTTCATTACATGCAAATGAATCTGAAAAAAGATGTAGCCTGCAAGTAGAGGAATTGGCTCAAAACAAGTTACAAAATCTAACTACCTTGCCTGTCTTCTCAATGGACACTAAGTGATTTCAAAGACAGCCTGTTCTCCTCCATCCACATCTTTTCCAGTTCCAGGGCAGCCTCAATTTCTTTTTCTTTCTATAAGACTTCCAAAAAGTTTTCACACGCTCTGCTTTTTTATCAACATACTTAAGTTGAAAGATTCTGCTACAAATTTAGTGGCTCTTTTTTGGCAGATTCTGTACAGTATGCTGTGAGGATAAATTTAACCAGACATATAGAAGAGTTTGGCTCAATATAATATCAAGTTTTTAAGAAAAATATGCAGTTATGCATGTTCATAGGTTTGTCAACAAAAGGTAGATGACAAATATTTTTGTGTAGTTTAGGTTTTGTCTTGCAACCCTGTTAAGTTCAGGAGGCTAATTTCCAGGCACAAGATATACCTAGATTCACAAGTATAAAGGTAGATAAAGGATCAGCACCTGTAGAAGAGTATCCATTGAGTGAACCAAAGTAGGGCCTGCTTCAGAAACACCAGATGACAAATGAGTTTTAACTGTACACAAATTGTTGGTTGCTCTTGTTCCAGTGCTTTTTTTTCTCCATTTTTGTGACCCAGGCACAGTCTCTAAAAGTAGCAAGTGCATTAATGTCATTTCACTGTTAATGTTGGAAGAATAATTGACACTGAATCGAATGCTAAAATGAATCCTACATTAAATATTCACCTCCAAGGATGTCTGTTGATGGCTTCTGTCAAATAACCAGCAAGAGCTTGTCATTGGAAAGCCTACATTCAAAGTCAGACTGAGATATATTCTTCCTTCCTACTCTTTGCTGTTTATATCGGGCCTTGTAATCAGCGTGTTTATAATGATGAATGCATCTTTTTATTGAATTTATTTATAAAATCAATTCTGTATGTAATAAATCAGATGCTGAATGTTATGTGTTGCAAAGCTGATTCACTGAAAAAGGGCTCCTTCACAAGAAGACTGTACAAGTCTTTCAGAAAACACAGAGAATAACAGCCCAGACTTTTAAAGCGGCTTTGTATTTTCACAAATATAAGCCATGTCTGTCTGGTTAAAAACACAAAACTCAGAAATAAACACATCTGCGGCTAATACAAAGAGCAGTTTGCTTAATATTTTCTTTCAACCCTAGAAGCTTCTTGTCTTTTTCCTCCTCTGCCAAAAACTTTTTTGCCTCTGAATTTTCCCTGAGGATTAGAATGTTACAAAAAAAAGGGTATATGGGTAGCTAAGAAATTAGTTTTTTAACTGGAAAAAAAAAGGGGGGGATAGGGAGAATAATTAGCAGCCACGGAATGTAGGGCCAACATTTTTGCTCTAAAAAATCGTGATAAAAAAGGGCAACTAATCAACTTCAAGCTGTAACAGGTTTCAGGTGTGTTTTGGCATGTGCCACTGAATGAAGGGAACATTCATTTTCAGGAATGAAAATTTTGGCCTGGGTTTTCTCCTGTGTGTAAAGGCTGCAAGCCTGACCTCAAACTCCCCTGCAAGTAAGAGACACAAGATCTGAATCCAAAGCTGGGGAGACTGTGGGGATAGTTTCTTCTAATTGGAAATGCCTGGTACTGTTAGGTCTAAAAACTCAGTGAAGGATTTAGCTAAGGCACTTTATTTTTTGTTTGCTTGCTTGTTAGCTTTAAGTAGTAAATTAATAAAGAAGAGGAAACAAAGCTCCCATTTCTGAGTCAATTCCCCTGGAGCAGAGGTTTGGGATGCCTGCCTGGAGCTGGGCATCACTGTGAGCGTTAGCTCTCACCCAATAACCCATTCTCCAAACAGTCTCATGATGATGACTTCAACATTACAACATGATAGATGTTTGACAATGATCAATTTTTAACTACTGGAAAGGAAAATTTTAATCTAAATTAATCTCTGAGGGCTTGTTTGGTTTGTACTGATCTTTAGTGTCAGCAAAGCAAACTTTTCCCTTTTGGAGTTAGAAATTCCATAGAGTAATGGGCTGATTTGAAAAGGGCCAGCATTGCTGAAGGAAAATGGATCAGAAATTCCAGAGATGTCAAACCTTTAAAATCAGCTCCTTTAAAATCAGTTGGTCACTGAGGGTCTGCACAATTGGAAATTGCCACCCCTTGAAGGTGCCATTAGCTTTCTTCAAAATCAGGTCTGCAGAGTTATAAGCAATACATTAAGGCAGTTTGATCTATAACTAAGGTTCCTTTTTATTTTGAAAAGTGCAACCCACAGACTGCAAACAGAATAAGACAAGATGAGAAAAGGATGTCTCAAGATAGTTCTTTTAAAAGTTCTGATGTTTTTCTTCATTTATTTCTTCTGACTCAAAAAATGATTAAATGGAGGTCACTGGCAGAGATGTCATTGACTGGCACTTATTAATCTTTGCTGTTTTATTAAAGGTTCTCAGCTCCCTAATTTTTCAGGCAACACATAATCCATACCATCATAATAAAGAATTCTTTTTCCAGGTTAGAACAGCTGAAGTTCCTGTCCATTAATACAAATAGAAAGTACTGTCTGCTGGGATTTGAGCAGTACCTTGCAGCTAGACATTTCACTTTGAATTCTGCTTGAGGATAAGTTATTTAGTAAACATAACTTTACCATTTACATAAAACTGTTTCAGTTACAATTGGATGTCAGTCTTGGCTGATAGCCTTTGGCAAAATACTTTCTTAGAATTATTGCTATCTTTTGAGCCAGACTGATTTCATTTACAGTGCAATAAATTCTCTGAAGTCTCCATTTTTTTGCAGTTTATCCTAGCAAGAATGAAATCAGCATCTGACCCGTTATATTTTATTTTAATAAAGGAACTCAGAGAAGAATCTCAGTTGAAAACTAAATGTTGATGCCTCTCACATTGCTTCATTAATGAGGTGAAATGACTTTGTTAGTCATACCAGGGAAAATGAAGCCAAATATATTATATAGACTGAGGTCTATGAACAAATGTACTTTACATACTGCTATCACAATTACTTCAGATAACTCAGATAATGCTTTTGCTGCAGTAAAGCAACAGAAAATTTTGAAAGCTATAATGGGAAACTGAGATTAGTTATGGAGATTTGATTCTGCACTACAGATTGCAGTCACATTGAAATCAGATAATCCACTAGAAGTCAAAGTAATACACCGGATACAACCAGTAAATACAGGGTGAAATACTAAGGAATTAAGAAATTAATTAAAAAACATAAAAAGTGGCAAAAGGAACTGAAAACTGTGCTTTCCAGATTATAGCTATTTTTATACAGGCATTTATAACGCTTACTTTGAAATGTTTAATTTCTGTAGCAATATGGTAATGTGCTTTTCTGTGAGGTATTCTGGTCTGACCCTTAAAAGTAGGAAGTACTGTTTAAACACCCAAATAAATTAGCCATTTTACTCTTAACCACTGTTCAACCCACAATTTACAGAATACTTAGACACAGTGTAATCACTTGAGAGGAATTTTGCTGATGTTGTTAGCTCCAATAAATGCAATCAAGTAACTTAATGCTAAACTTATTAAACAAATATTGTGCCTGCATTGTATTCCAGAACACAACTTGCTGGAGAATGTATTAACAAGAAGACAAATACAGAGCAGTACTCTGAACTGTGTAACACAAACACAGTCTTGAGCCAGACAGCATTAGTGTGAAGAAAGTCTCTTCACCGACTGTAATGGCTTTTGAGTGAGACTTGTATTGATTTTATACTAAATGTAAGAAAAGCACTTCTTCCAGAGTCTAAGGAGAAGTGCTCTAAATCTTTTTCTTTGCAAAGGGTTGGTCTAAAGAAAACAAATCACCTTTCCTATTTTATAGAGCAATCTTTGGTGAAAGTTTTAGGGCAAATTCACATTGTAACTTTAGAACTGTCAGAGAGCCAAACAGGCATTTATCAGATTTTGTGAACACATGAATAATTTCAAGAAACCTGATTAAAATGATTCTCAAATACTTACCTATATAGTTAAGGTTTATTTTATTTCATATTTTATATTGTATTCTCTGTTTCATATTATTCCATATTCTATCACCTCCCATGCTAGGTGAATAGAAATCATAATGTTTGTTATGTAGGTGGTGCTTATAAGGAATCTATATATAAGGTGCTTATAAGGAATAAGGAAAAAAGAGATGCAATTAGATGAGATGCAATTAGACAGCAGCTCTAATCCAAAAGTTCATTAGTTCAGTTTCTCTGCTTACATAGATGCAGCACCATGAAAAAATTTATAATTTTAAGCTGTAATTTTATAGACAGCTAATTTTATTGAGGTACCTAAATGTAACAAGCAGTGTGTCTGAATGTGTGTATGGAAATATATGAGATATAATTCTTCTGTTAGAGCTAATAGAACAATTACATATTTTTGCAATTTACAGTGTAATCTCTCAACCTAAAAGTCCATATAATTAAAAACTTTAGAGCATTCTCAACAATTTTCTTTTTTCCTAAAGAAAAATGCTCCACATTCAGTTCATGAAAAACAATAACCATTGCCAAACATGTATTGGAAGTTGTTTGCATTTTTAAGTTGAAAGAGTGATCCTGCACTGATGCAATGATCAAACAGGACCACCTTTTAGTGGTTAGAAATCACTCTCTTCTGAGAGTATTTAAGAAATATCATTATTGTGAATGTTCATTCTGAACCTCTTGAAAACGAACTAGCAGGTGTAAAGATTTTTTTTTTCATTCATTATTTTGGTGTAGTGCTTTGGGGAAGATATCTTCCTTCTCTGGGGAGCAGGGGATGTCTTCAAAAGCTGTAAACACTTGACAAACAATGTGGGAAAGCTGCTCTCATTTTAAAGTCACTCTGGGAGAACAGTTCCTGATTAAGATGCAGATCTGATGTAAGGTGAAATCTGTTCTCTGTCACATTTTTAGCTTGTATGGCTTGCTCTGCTGTCATTGAAAACTTAATAATGTTTGAGGTGCAGTGGCGTATTTCTATATTGGTCAGAAGCATCCTGACAAGTACATTTAAAAAAAATCACATTAAAACAATGTAAAGAAGGGGTTTCCTTGGATCAGTTGTTAGAAGAAGAGTATGTTCTGTATGTGAATATATTCAGTTATGTAACATTTGAAGCTTCCCTCAGTGCCCAGATGTCTCATGTTTTCTACCCTTTTAAATTCAGGACACCTTCTGCAAACATCTTTTTTCTCTCTTTTCAACAGCAAGGAACATAGACAAAAAAAAAAAAAAAAAAAAAAAAAGGGTTATCTGTATTACTTTCAAGAGATAGAGTAATAGAATTTGCTACAGAGATTGCCTTCCATGTGGATAATTAATTACATTAGTTACCTACAATCACTCTGGTTTGTTGTTCTTGACATCCGCAATGAGCACGTATGCTGACAGCTCTGAGAATTTCTGCTGAGATATCCATCATACAATCTGTTCGGTCGTAAGGTTGTATCGCCAGAAGTGCCATGTTAGGGATGATGAGAGTAGACTGGCATTATGCAAGACTTGGCCTCTTGCAGCTCTATTGCCTCAAGTTACTGCGGACTTGTGGCTGCGCACTGTCATCCGAAGGCTTCCCCATGAGGCTGTGCCACCTGACAGAACTGATGGAGAGGAAGACCCTGCGTTTTAGCCTTTTGTAAAGGAGAATCTGCAGAAGTTCCTCCTGGAGAGTCAGTGCTGGGGGAAGGAAGGAGACCACCCTTTCCTTCTGGGAGTGTTTGCCTGACTACACACAGGAGTGCATGGTCAGGAAGCCATCATCTGCCATGTGGTTCTGGCTGGTGCAGACAGACAGGAACATTGCACAGTGCCTGTGGTGAGAGCAGCTCCTGCCTGCTCACCTCTCTTTGCCCAAAGGGCTGCTTGGCTTCACAAGGAGAGAGAAAATGAGACATCTCATCCCAAGGGTTAATGAAAGTGGAACCTCTGCCTCCATTTGGTCACCAAGCCATGAACATCACTTTGTGGCTATCACAGACACTTGAAATTTCTGCTGTTACAATAGCCCTCTCCATTCCCCAGTTCCATTCCCACAAAAACAGCAGTCATCCCATACAGCAGTTTGCTTTTGCTTTCTGTAAGAACCTTTTGTAAGTTATGCAATCCAGAGATCATCTGAGCAACAGTGGTACTTCACCCTCCCACCAGAGGAAAAGCTCTTGAATCTCTTATGAATCTCAACCACATAAGTGATGTCTGACATTTTATCCTGTTCTTACTGGGCCTCTGTAGGTGACAGAGTAGCCAAAAAGTTTACCACAGACAAGCTGAAATACATGTATGTCTTACAATGATATGAAAGAGAGGAGACAGCTGTTCTGAGCTGACATAAGGAGAGCAGAAATTTCCCCCCCACATCTCTTGATGCTGCCCTCCAACTCTGCCTCACATTTCCCTCTTATCCACACCCCACAATCTTCCCCTATGAGTATAGTGGATATCAGCCTAGTGCAATGCACAACTTCACCCACAGTGTAAAGCAACAAAACAACAAAAGGCAAAAGAAGTGTAAATGATACAAAAGACAGTTGGGACCCTGTCTAGATGATGCCCTGTATGTAGAGCACAAAGTCCTGCTTCAGTCAGCCTTAGTCAAAGGCATGCCTCAGCTGTTCACCTTATTTCAGCTGGTTCCCCTTTCCTTCCTGGGAGTCAGTGATACATTTCCACTGGCATTTCATGAACATACACTACCAAGAAAAGCATTGAAAAACAGCAGTACTCCCTACACAGCTAGATAGAGGACAAGACCACTGAGAGAGAAATAATGAGATTTTTCAAAAGAGCAAATGATTTTAGATGCATACTGAATTTCATCAAAATTTATGTTCTCATGTCTCACAGGTCCCCTTGAAAATTATTTTTTTTAAGGTGGAATTAGTCTTTCCTAACTAACTATTTTGAAGGGCAACACATCTCATCTAAGACAGGTATCCTTTCTCCAATATAATGAACTGTCCCCTTGAGAAACATGAACTTAGAGTAGATGCTAAGCTAAAATTTAGTGAAATTGATCTCGAAGTGATCTGCCCTTTGCCACACTTTAGCTGAGCAGGGAATAAAAGTCTGACTTTTGGAGATTTTGATCTGTATCATTTTGGAATTAGATTCTCTACCTCAAAAATAAGAGTGCACTCCTGTGACATTTGCTACATCACAGAAGGTTACAATGAATTTTTTAAAGAATAAAGTTATGGATTGTTTCCTCTCCTCAAACTTACATTCATTATGTATTCATGCTACTTAATTTCATAATACCAGCTTTTAAGATTTCATTCAGATGAACTTCATCTCTTTAAGGAAATAATACAATCTAAATATGGAAACAAAAACCTGAAATAAGTTTTATTTGGTAGTTATCACAATTATTGTAGGCTAATTTCTTAGCTAAAAATATTTTATTATTTACATGTAAGTGGACATGCAAAGAGTACCTTGTGCATTTCTCAGATCTTTACTTGTACTACTGATGTTTCTTAGCACTACAGAAGAACATGTAATGGGCTAGCTCCTTTTAGATCTGAAACACCAGAAGCTGCAGATCTTGTCTATATTATATTACCATTGACCTTTCACAGCTTGAAATCCTACAGTAATCTTTTTTTTTTTATGTATAAAACTCATATTATTCAGTTCCTTCAATTTTGAGTCTGAAAATTAATTATAAAATGTAATTCTTGACTAATAGGGAAGAGTGACTGTTTTAACATATGGTGCCAGATGTTATTACAGGGAAAAAACAAAAACAATCACAACAACAACAACAACAAAAAAGCAAAAACACAGAGGAACTGAACTGAAAAGGTTTTTGCTCGTTCTTCAAATATGTTATTCTTTTCTTTGGAAGTCAATTAATTTAGATAATAATAAAATTCGATTTTTCTTTTTAAAAACATCCTTTGAAGAGACTGTCTGTCCAAGATAAAGCTGTCAATCTTCTCTTGAGGAGGAGGAAAATATTCTGATTTGGATTTATGAACTGCACGGTTCCACAGCTGGAAATTAGGAAATGAGGAACAAAAGTGATTTATTATTACCCAGTTTCTTGGAACAAATACAAAGGAGATATTTGCTCAAAGCTAAAATTCCTTTTTCATTCAATTTTTCCAACAAATTTGGCAACAGCAACTTTTGATATGAGTAGCTGCAAAACAATAAAGTTTTCCCAAAATATAGCTAGAGTACTGTCACATCTCTTAAGTAAGCAATGTGCACGGTAAAGGCCTAGACTTTATTCTGCAATAAGTTTTGTTTGTCTAAAGTTTTTATAGCATCATCTCTGATTATCTTGGTCCTTCCCAAGTAAAGTGTGTTTGCGTATTGAGATTCTTAACAGGTTTAGAGATACTATCTTTTCTTCCCTTAAGAGAGCAGGGTATGTTGCAGACACACTAGAATTGTAGAAAAATTAAGACAAATGCTCACAACATGGGGGGCTTGCTGGGTTATAGACATGTTTTTGTGTCTCAGTTCCTTGTAGTCCACATGCTGGAGAAGCATGAGCATACAGCTCGTGACCTAGTTAGTCTCCCTTGGAAACAGGTTTTCCTTTTCCAACTTAGAAAAAGAGTAATTTCAGCTGCTTTTCTATTCCTCTAGCCAGCTGTGGAGGTCACTCTTTTAACTGGTTGTGCTACACATGATTAACTGCCTGCTTGTCTATCTGGCCATTGGCAAATATTGCAGCTTTACATCTTGTCCACTTACCTCTGAGCAGTTCTCAATACCTAAAAGGAGGCAGTGGAGAAAGAGAGAGGAATGCCATGGATGAAGTTGAAGCCAGGCTGGGGAGCAGGGGGCTAGCAGCAACCTTTAGCCTGTTTTTAAGGAGCTTTTTGGGAGATAACATTGGCTTGATGCCATCCTTTGGCTCCCAGATAACCAAGTTAGGTCATCTCAGGCAGTCTTTTTCTTCCAGTGAAATTCTGTCTGGTCCAAAGAAAATTCCTTTTTCAGTGGAAGAGTGAGATTAGGTGGAGATTGAGATTCTTGTTAGGACAGTTTCTTGTGGTGGTGATGACTGCATCTGTTGCCCAGCTAACCAGGTTGCCAAGCTCGCCTTAAGACAAGAAAAAACATCTAGAAGAACTAAATGTCTTGTCCCATCAACAGCATCTCATTATTTTAAATTTGGATGTGTGTCCTCTGGAAATTCCATAAGTTTCAAGCCTGCTGCTATAACAACTGTGTAACTGTATAACGGAAACTGAAAACTTCTAATCATTAGTTCTTTAAGTCTGCTCCACTTTACATCATTCCTTCATCTCCATTCTGTGCTTCTTTTAAAAGATACTGTATTTAACATGTTCAGAGATTATAACAGTATCCTGCTCCCTTCCACTTGTTTTGGAAAAATTAAAGGCTTAACCTCAGGAGGGATCAAACCAGCAGGTGACATTTACCTGCTGAGAGCTGCTGGGAATCCAGCACTGTTTGATTGTGCTGTTTGGCTTGGACATGTGTACTTGCACTGTTTTGTTTTTCAGGCATTCATGAACAGAAACCAGTCTACAATGTAGTTATTTCACGCAGTAGCATTTGCACAAGTGAGTTTGACAATGCCATCTTGCAGCTTTTTCTTGTATTGTTTGGATAATTGCATTGTCAGGAATTACTTATCATACATTTAGCACTTAATACCCATTTATTATGAGTTCATGTAACTGCTATTTAAAGAATAATACATGCTAACTCCTTTCTACGCCATTTGATGCCACTTTGATTCTGTAATTGCTGGTTTCCTAGGATATTATGCCACAAAACCTGAAGAAATAATTGGTTGTTTCATTCCAGACAATACGTTTTGGAGTTGCATGGAGTTTAACTGGCAGATTTGTAACAGTGCAACAGAGACATAATGGGAATGAATGCTAACCACAGAATAAGATTGCACAATGTAACTTGTGTAGCTACTGGTATTTTGCAGCTACACCTAACATTGTTCAAAGGAAAAGGATTCTTTATGCAAATGTTCTAAGTTTTATGCCTTTGGGGGATGCTCTGTGCAAGCGTATGTCAGTATTGCATGTCAGCACAGGGTGGAACAAGTACTAAATATGATGTGAAAAATAGGGGACTGAAAAACCCAGCTCTTCCAATGCTCAGCTATAATTATTTTTTGTTTGCAGAGCATGCGCTGAATTTTGCAGAAAGAACTACTGATATTGGAAGGGATTGTTTTTATAAGTACACAAAACCAAAATGAAGGAGTATCTTGCAAGTATATTTAAAAAGCACTGTTTAGCTGAACTTATGTCACTCGTCTCTGTTGTCAAATGTTGGTAAAATGCTAGTATAGCATTCAGTATCTTTATAGTCTGCATTTGTTTTGCAGAAAATTCTTTTATTTGATTATGAAATGCTGCTACTTTTATTTGGCTCTAGTTTGTGTAAGTGTTTCACTGGAAACTAACCTTATAATTAAGGCTACTACCACTTTCCATGGTATGACCACACATTTATTGAATACTGTTTTGCCAGATTTTAGCTAACTGGCTGAAATTAGTCATAGCTTGCAGAGCTGTAAAGAGACTAGAGACTGTCTAGAGACTAGACAAAAGATCATCATTCTGGTCAAATTTTCTTTGAAAAATATCAGCATGTCTTCCATGGCAAGGACAGTCACCCTTTGTACCTTTACATTTTTGGTTCCTTTAGGAAAGTATCCAAACAAGTCACTGCCTGACTTACCAAGCATCGTACAGGAACTCTCTGGTGGGGATCTAGAAAGGACCCAACCTGTACTGAGTCCTGCTCAAGAGTCTTAGCTACTACATTTTTATTTAAATATAGTACTTTTTACAAAGCTTCCTGTCAGCTCAGTTTCTGTTACATTGTTTGGGCTTTTATGGTGCAACTTCCCTAATGTCAGAATGCAAAATACAAACAGTTTTGCTTGAGCTATTCACCTGCAGGTCTCATCTTGGGCAGCAGTGGATGAGGATTTGTGTCTCCAAAGTACGTAAATATGGGATAAATTCCAGATGCATATGACTGTAGCTCCTTTTCTAATTGGCATGTCAGAGGTTTGCAGCAGGAGGTGGTGTATGCATCATTCCAAGTATTAACTTATTAAAGATGTCTCTGGGTGGCCTGACCAGAGACTGACTCATCATCAAATCCATTTTTGATGACAGCTAGACAAATCAAAACAAGTCATGTGCATTATAATTCAAATTTGAAAACAGACTGTTGAGCTTTATGTCCATCTAATTAAACACAGCAGGGCTACCATCATCTAAATTAAAAGAAACTTTCTCACTGTATTCAACAACAAGTAAATGACACAAGAGTATAAAAAAAGATGTTGTGGAAGGGGAATTACCTGCCACATGACCTGTCAGAAAACTGTTTTTTCTATGCCCTACAGTACATGCATCTGAACAAGGACCTTTGTGAGACAGAGTCTAGCCAAGTGAAATCAGAGCAAACCTTCACTGGCTAACTCCAGGTGAGCATTTCACTTCATTTCTCTGCCTCTACTCTCTGGTTTCAGACCAACAAAATAGAAAACAGTCACAACATTAAAGGCTCTTCCTGAGCTTCAGCTGGCAGAAACCAAGAAGTGCTGCGCACCAGGTTTTCAGCCCTAAACCAGACAAATGCAGGCTTCTGGAACTGAAATACTGGCTCCAAAGTTAAATGACTAAGTCATCTGAAAAGTGTTTGCCATGAGGCATTTCATGAAGTAGCTAGTTATGACCAGAAGGGCTGCCTCAGCACAGCAGAGCTGCCTCATGGCGATGACTCAGGTTGGTGGAGTCGCCCCGGCAGGTTTCCTGCTGCAGCTTGCATCGTTCCCTGCCAGTTCACATGGGTTGTTGGGAAGAATGGGCTGACAGAGCCTGCCACGCTGTACCTTACTGGTGGCTCTACCCTCAGGACTGGGACTATGGAAATCAGAAAATCCCTACCACAAAGAGGTGCTGAGCTGGTTTGTTTTCCAGGCTGAAGCAAAATCCCATCTCTGAACCACACTCTAAGTCTGCTCCCAACTTTGTGACCAAAGTCCATACGAAGTCTTACCAACAGGGCCTGCATCCAAGTCTCTTGGTCCTTCTGGATTCCCTACCATCAAATTCTACTTTGCTAACTTAAATGCCAATAATTATTTTTTGGTCCTCCTTTCCTTCCTTGCTGCTGTCTTTTGATAAACCATTAGGTCATTTTGATGGAGCCATCTACCAGAAGTTGGATCAGACACTTTAGAGCCATTTCAGAGTGTCTGGGTGGTAGGATATTTTGATGACATCCTTAGTAAACTAATACCAATGCAAACCAAGTTGAAAGCTGTGTCTGCACTTCAAGTGTGTAAAGTGCACCTGCATAGTGTGCATGTGATCTGCATTTTAAAAGCACACGCTTGACCCAGCGTCAGATGATAATGCACTGGAAGGCATCCTGCTATATATAACCCAGCCAAAATATAGCTGAATTTACCCTTTTACAGCTTGCATTCAGCAATTTGCCTTTACAAATTGCTGATGGCAAAGTTGTCTTTATTGGTTGTCTGAGGCTTCAAACTGCAAGTGTGAATTGGATCGTTAGTAGACATTCTTTCTGTAAGCAGCACTTTCTATTTTTCCAAAAGATGTGGCAGATTGCTAATGGTTTTAAAGTCCTCTTGTATTTACCTTCTTGACATAGATTGCACAAGGAAGGTGCTTCTAGAAAACAAATAAGCATTAAAGAAGTTAGAGATAGGCAGTCTACAATGAAGCTGGGTCACAGCTTACTGTTAAAATCTCAGTAAAGACTTAGTCTAATAAAATGTCTGAAATATTTCCCTTTCAACAAACTGCTGCATAAATGCAGGAAGTGACCCTGTGGTTTAAAAAAATAAGTTATTGCCTAATTCTTTAATCCAAGTGCATTAATTATAAATGTAAGACAGAAGGAGAGAATGACCCCACTGAACTAAAAGGAGAAGAGCAAGACAGAAGTGTTAGCCTACAGATGCAGTATTTATTTTTGTTTAATACAGTAATAAAGGCCAAGTGGCATGAGTTTTTTGGTTGTTTGGGAGGGTATCCAAATCCCCTCCTTTCAGAGTCTGTTTTTCAACAGCTTTTGCTCTGCTTTGAGTGAAATTAGAATTGAATCATAAACATCAGGAGGTTTATTTCCATACATTTAAGATTTATTTCTGTCACATTTGGGGTCTTAGAGCAGGCATCCATGGCTCTCTGATTCCTTGTACAAGTGCAAGTGGGTCTTTAGGTGCTTGTGCACAGATGCGCTGTAGATGCCAGGCTGCACTCTACCCAGTCACTCGGGCAACTGCAAACTCAGCATCCAACCTTGGAAGTACAGCTCTAAAACTGCCTGAGACCTATGTCAGAAACAAGAACTGAGAAAAACAACATTCCTGTAAGTGCCACTAAAATGAATTTTGAGGTCTCAGCGTTTCCAAAAAGCTCTAACTGTATTTGGATAAGTGTTCCAGAACCATGCCCAGAATCTTCTGATATATAATTGGGATAACCAACCAAAGCAGTTCTGCCTTCATGTGAGTGAATGTGGGTGTACACCAGCTTGCCACCCACCAACATTATGGCAGAAGGCTCCAGCACTGAATAGTCCCTTCTCCTCTACTCCCCAAATGCATAACTGCTGCCAGCAGATACCATGGTTGCTGAACAGGCACAGAGTATGTCAAAGCCCATAATGAAAAGGATCTTGCTGTTCAAAATCAGCACTTTCCTAGTACTGTAACTTCACTGTACTTATTATTAATGACATGTAATCATTGACTGCATAAGTAATAGTTTTCTTAATAACAGAGGAAAGGGAAGTATTTAAAATGTGTTCAGTCTGGCCAGGTGACACTCCCACCTGCTTTTTGCATTTTTGAAGACATCAGTAATATTGAACAGTGTATTAGGGCTTTTTTCCCATCAACAGAATGACGTTGATGAATGTGTCAGATAAGGAGGACTCCACTGATGTCTCTTTTTGTGATGTTGCCATAAGTCTCTTCATGATATGTGGTAAATTTTATTGACATAGTGAGTTTTGATGTCTATTTTTTTCCGGAAGATAAAGATGAAAAGAGATTGGGAGAATCAGACGGTGTTTTTTGTTGTTGTTGTTGGGTGGTTTTTACTTCAAATATCATATGTTGTTCTTAAAATTCTCCATGGGGCATCAGCTGTCTTTAAAACAAAATGTATGGCAGATGTCACATCCTGGTCTCAGCTGATCTCCCCTCCTCCATGTCAAAACAAGTTATTCCATAGTTTTGTTTTGCTTTCTGCAGAGGTTATTATTAAACCATCAACTTGCAACTGAAAGTTTCTCTCCAGCTTGCATGAATTTTTCACTCTATGTCCACCCACTGGCTAACAGTTGAAGCACTGTTGCTGAAAACTAGTTCTGACCACAAGTTAACCAATGCAGTTACTCAGGAAGACTGAATGCTCATGATTTTATTTCAGTAGGAAAAAAAAAAGTGATTATTATTTGGAATGAAAGTAAAAAAAAAAAAAAACTCAAAGGAATCAATTGCTGATTGAAGAACACAGCCAGGCATGTGGCAGCCCCATTCCCTCAGTTCCCAGCCAGATAGCACAGCAACAACCATGGTGCTCGAAGTACAGTTCTTTAAAGTGGTGGGAATATTTTAAAGTAAAGAGTCCAAAGAATACAGAAAAGTAATTCACTCAGAGGGATGCAACCAGGACCCTTATTTCTTTGCTGCTCTTCAATCTTTCCTCCTATTCCCTCCCATGAGGCAAGCCCAGGGCAGTGTGTACAAGACAAATGCAACACTTGAGCCCAGAACACCGCTTGCTTGAGTTTGTCCTCATGGCAAAGCCTCTGGCTGATTTAGCAGGAGGGGGCTGATATCACTACTTGCCTCATAAATGTCAAGTGTAATTTGTTGGGCTCGTATCTGAGCACACTGCATGGTCTTTTCCAGCCTGGGAAAATTCTTCTCTCCTTCAATAACCACATCTCACAGGCAGCTGGGAGATGGAAATATCTTTCAACAGAAACAGATGCTTGAGGCTTGATACCTAGCAAATGTGAGCACGGTTTTCTACATTTTACCCCCTTGACATACATGTGTATTGCATTGGCAGTGTAATAATTAGATTATGCATTGAACTCCAGAGCTGATATTCATACCTTAATTGCAGATTGTTTCCTGTTTTATTCCCTTAATTTAAAATAAATAAATAAATGAAGAAGAAGAAGGAAAAAAAAAAAAAAAAAAAAAGCTCTTTCTCATCCTCAGGCAAAAGAGCCAATTAGTAAACCCTAACCTGTTAACATTGTGGCTCCATGCTGTTAATTATGAGAAATAAGAAAAGACCCCAACACTTCCTGGGTGGAGCCCGTGGGCAAAAGGAAACTTCTAGAAATTAGCAGGCTGCTGGGCAGCCATTATTTAAATAAGAAAACTGCACAGCTCTGGAGACTGAAGGCTGAAAAAACCAGCAGGGCTCTGCTGCCTTTCAAGCACAATAAAACGAGAGACAAATACCAGCCCAGAACAGATTAAGAACTAAGGAGATGGTCTTTGCTTTCTCTGCTCTTTCAGCTATTGAGTTTATTCTCAAACTCACTTGAGAATTGTAGACAGAGTCCATAAGAAGCCTAGAGCAGCCTTTGCTCTTGTTATTCTTGCTTTAATGGTGAAGAGCTTCTTTTGGTGGCCTGGTCCACACACGGCTGAGGCCATGGGGGCAGCACTGTAATTACATTCCCACCTTATTTAAGGCTGCTTTACACTGCTGTTACAATCACAGACTCTGTTTGAGCCTTAGAAGCAAACAGGCAGGATCTTCAAACTCTTAAGGAAGAGAGGACTGTCAGCTGATTTTGTAACCATGGAAATGAGAAAACAATATATGGTTTATAATCATATTTAAAGACTAAAATCACTCTATGGGACTCAGGAACAATGCACAAAACCGCCGTCCAATCTTAACCCACACTACAGCTATTTCTGGGGAAGAATAGTCAGGAGATGGTATTTTTGGAAGAGATTTTAAGTCCTGAGTGTAGCAGGTTTTTGCATCTTATAGGTAGCAGATACAGTTTTGTCAAGCTAAAACATAACTCAGATTGTTTTCCCCCAAGACCTGTCGAGTTTCTGGTACTGAGACTAGACTTAGATTGAAATAAATTCATCTGAGAAGTGGTAGGACTGGCTTACAAGCAGAAACTCTGGTCTTCTGAATTGGCGCCCCTGAGTGTGTGCTTCGTGAAATGATCTTGCGTTGGTAGGAACGAGGAGAAGTGGCTTAAAATGTTTTGAATGTCTTCCTTCCGAATGGAGATGCTGTCAAAAAATGAGAGGTTCTATGATGGTTTTAGGCCTTCAGATGAAGTTACAATAATGTTGTCATTAGTGGCAATCTGTCTCAGACCTCATTTTACCCAGGCTTGGCTGATTTGTGAGGCAGGCTGAAGTTACAGTGAATAAGGTCACATGACCTCTAGTGATTTCATATATTTGTTGGCACTCAGGTTTTCAACAACTTCTAAGAGAGATGCTTGACAAAATCTGCTGAAGATTCAGCCACAAGGGGAACACCAGCTCTTTTGACCTGCTGTGAAATGCCCAATTCTTGGCATGTTTGGGGAGGACAGAAATCCCCTTGTGCCGGCTGGCACTAGAAGGGATCTCGCCAGCAGAGCAAACTTTGCTGGGACCATCGTGAGTCAGGGACATCCACAGGAAGCCTGATGCCAAACCAGCTGTCCCAGGAGCCCAGCAGCACACTGTCAATATAAATTCACTTTTTCTTCAACCGTGCTGTGCGCAGGTGTGGCAAAGCTCTCTCCTTGATGACTTTCATCCACCTATATCCTCTCATCTCTCAGCATCACTTTTAGTTCACGATGAGTCAGTCGGGAGGTATTTTTGTTTGCTGGCATTTACATTTTCTGTAACTGGCTGCTTTATGCATTCTGATCTTTGCTGCTCAGCAAGCATGCTCCATCGCATTCATTTTGCAATGAGTAACGACACAGTTGATGAAATATCTCAACAGAAAGTCCCCTTAGAAGGCCTGTTGCATGCCAGACACTCAGTCCTATTTAACCATGAAGTAAGACAGCCATCCAAAGGAGCGCAGCCTCATCTTGCAGCTGATTGAAGAGTTTATTTGGTGAAGCTGAAAGACAGCCTAGTTCTGCTCTTTCTGTGAGAATTTCGGCAAAGATGTAAGATGTAGAGGATTTGCCTCCTGTTCCAGTCCCTTTCTGTTTGTACATCAGGTTTGTGGCAGTAGTGGGACAATGGGTGGCCAGTGGTCCCATTTGGTAATTTCAACATTTATTTCTCTTGATATCTTTACTGAGGTTTGAGGTGCAGCTGAGTGAAATTTGCTTCAGCAGCCTTTTCAAGTTACTCTGGATTTACACCGGTGTTACGAAGAGATGAAGCTTGTCCTGAAGACAATGACAGAAGGAAACACTTGATTTCAGCTGTTCCTAGGTTCAAAACAGCAGTTATAATCCAATTTCAGTTCCAACAACAGAAACCTGGATTGAATCAATTAGTAAAAACAGAGACATCTTTGTAATTGCACTAGTTTCTCTGAAAATGGATTCTGGCAATAGGTGGGGTTCATTTGTCCCTTATATGAATCATCCAATGCTCCAGGATTTTCCAGGTCTTCTTCAATTTCCTTAAAGATGATTTTTTTTCTTTCTTTATTTCCCCTCTTTTCTCCTCTGCTTTCAGATATTTTATTTCCAGTCCTTGATGGATCCTGGAAATGTAGAGGAGAAAGTACTGAAATTCAAATAATTGGAGAAATGTCAAGGTTGGTAAAATATAGTTAAGAGAAGCCAGATATTTTGTGTGTCTCTGGGAATGTTACTTGCATTTTGTTCTGTGAGAGGAAGGTAATATTTTTGGGGTGACACTCTTATATAAACCTAGCAAGGAGAATTGTCCTCTCCAATTCTTAGCTATTTTTGCAACTAATTTAATCTCTGTTCTTCAGCTGGCCAAGTGAGATTTCTTCCTAAACAATACTGATGTCTGAAAAAGTATTGGTTTCATTACTTTTTATAATGGAATTACACACTGCCCATTGTGCATTAAAAATCAAGCTTTAAATTAGGCAGAAAGAACATTTGACATCTGCACAGGTGTTTCAGTAATGCTAAAGTTTTCAGATCTTTAAAATGCATTTCTGTATCCATTGGCCCTAGCACTTCACAGTAATTTGGGAAAAAAATTTTACCATAAATCTCTGGTACAGGCTTGTAGTATTGCAAAATGACTCCCATTATTTTCAGGAAGCAGTCTATTCTCTGGCTATAGGTTTGATCTCCATTTGATTCTCTCTAAATGGCTTTTATACCTGCACTGTAGACATCACAAGAGTGACCATTATTTTGAAGACAGATTTTAAGACAGTCCATATTCTTTCAAGCATTCAAGCAGTTTTCAGAGAAGTTCCCTCTGGCCTTCAATCACCTTATGGCTCTAACCATAAATATTTCTGCTGATGATTAAGGATTTCCTTTGGTCCAAACCTCCTGTACACGAAAGGAGATGACTGGTGAGTGTTGCCTTTCACCAAGAACTGGTTAGCAATCTTTGACTACTGCCCTTGCTGCGGTACAATGAGTATCATCTCTTAATTGGAAGGGATCCCTTAAAATAGATCAGTATGTTCATACAGTAAGCATAGATTGCCTATCGTATTTGTAGTACCTTTTCAGCATTTCATGTGCAATTGATTTTAGGTCTCATAGCAGCAGATTTAATCCCCACACACAACTCCTCTTTTTTTTCCTTTTTTTTTTTTTTTTAATTTAGGTGTGTAGCTAGCTCATTTATTTGTTGATCCATGAGAACTTTTTGAGGAGGAAGTTTTCAACATGTAACCAGAGAATGGCACATTTTCTCTCTTGTAAGATATTTAGCAGATTTTGGTTGTGATTAAAATGTTTCATTTGAAATGCTTCATGGGTTGTTATGAACAAGAGACACACTTGATGCATATTTAAAATATGTAATTAAATGAAAAGTAGTTGTATATCCCAGTATATTTGTTCATTCACCCATAATAATAAATGGCTATTTAAAGTGTGTATTGCAGTAAAAAAAAAAATGGAACAAACAAGTCCAATGTTTGTTTGTTTGTTTGTTTCCTCAAACTACACACAGCTGTGGCTTTTGCAGCGTTCTTCTCTACGTCAGTCCTTCCTTCCCAGCATACTGATAACCCATCTGAGATGACTAAACAGAGGAACCTTCGAACTACTGACATGATCATGGTTCTGAGGGCAGGGTTTTGTTCACAGATTGAGTCTGATCTGATGCCAGTGAAGAACAGCAGGAACTGCAGAATAATCAATGAACTTTCACTAGGGTTTTGGCAGCAGAGTGTGATTGCCATCAAATTTGTGACTCAATAGCTTTGGAAGTAATTATATCATGCTCTGTACTGGACTACAAGCTGGGCATGTTGACGTCATCTACAACTGTAGCGGATAGTTTTCCATAACTTCTCATCCAAATAATCTAATATATTACTTACTCAAAACTAAATAAAATGAAATAATTAGCTTCCATAATAAATAAAGAGCCAAGATATCCGGAATGCCAGCATATTTCAAACCAGAATGTCCAAGGAAAAAGAAAGTTCTTAATTGCAGCAAGAAGGAGACAATCTGTTGGACAGTTTTGTGTGACTTGCTTTATGATTGGTATTCTTTTATAAAATGGTGAAGGGTTACATTGTTTACTGAATCAGAGATTGATGCTTTAAAAACATTGTTTCATAACTTATTATGATTTATTAATATTCTTAATGTTTTTGCATAGTTATTTTCTAATAATGAGGGCCACACTGATCTGTCTTTATTTGT
The DNA here is from genome assembly GCF_013377495.2 of Cygnus atratus. Taxonomy (NCBI): domain Eukaryota; kingdom Metazoa; phylum Chordata; class Aves; order Anseriformes; family Anatidae; genus Cygnus; species Cygnus atratus. The sequence goes on along the minus strand of NC_066375.1, from coordinate 9,693,800 downwards.
CTTTGGGAAAAATAAAAATAAAAATTCATTCCATACACCTTTGTATGAATTTTAACTCTGGCATTGAAGGCTTTATATTTGTCATAAAATAATCCTACTTTTCTGAGAAAATAATATTGATGTACCAATTAAATTACACTCAGAACGAATATGTTAGTCCATTTCCTTTTTATAGAGTCCTTATTTAAGACTTATTTAATTCCTAAACATTTCTGGGAAGTTAATCTGGTGCAAAAAGTTTAAGTGACATACTTAAATAGAAAATCCTCCCTGCTGCACTGGAAGAGAGAAACTAAGTAAATAAATATGAAAAGAAGCTCTCCAGCTGCTGAGAGCAACAGAGTCTTGACAAATATAGCAAACAGGATTTCTTAATTCGGCAACGGATTGAAAGATTACACCAGAGTCATGCAGCCAATGAGGGAGCCCCGTTCACACCCTTAAAGCACCAAAAATAAGTAGCTTATACACCCCTGCATGTGAAAGAAGAGAAAAGAGGTCCCTTTAGAGCCACCCCCTAGCTATAGGTTTCGCTGCTTTAATCTGATAATTATCCATTGATGCTTCTCAGCTTTTGTGATAAACCACACAGCTCCAAGAGGAATTCAAGCAACATAATTTACAATATCTGGGAGGTCTTTAAAATAATAACAGAAATAAAAGGGATTTTCTTCTAGCATTTTGCAGTATCATAAACAGCTTCCTCCATACACAAGCCACTGCGGTGTGTATCCTTATTTATAAGGAAACTGTTGTGCAGTTCCTCACATTTTTCATTTGAAAAATCATCAGTAATGTTACTTTCTCCAGCAAGAGATAAAGCTCAGGCTGTGACTGATTACTGATTCCCTCAGCAGAGCGAGGCAATGGGTGGCTCAGGGAGGCAAACTATGAAAAGCTGGAAGTAGCTAAATGGGAAAGCTTTACATCATTCACCCATGCTCCCATCCTTATAACTCAAAGCAGTTTCACATGGAGTCCTTTTTTTTTTTTCACCCAGAAATTGGTATCTAATAGAGAGGTCTCAGTGGCAAATCTTAGTGAAAGTATTACGTGAGATCATCTAGATCGTATTAGGGGTATGTGACTCACTGGTGGGATTGAAAGAGATTTTGCAAATGAGGAGAGGAAAAACTCTGGAACAGAAAATCATCTTTTGGTAACCATACCATTGCAAGATTATTTAAATGCAATGTAATAAAGTTAATTAATAATATAAATAAGCAATGATTAATATTTGAAAACCTCTACTTCACATGCAATTAACACAAATTACACAAGCGATTCTATGGGGAGCAAAATTATTTAGCAATTTTAAAGCTATTTACAGTCATGCTAGACTTCTCGCTGAATAATTAAGCCAAATTGTTGTAGACAGTTTTGTTTATATTAACTTAATATTGCTAGCTTGATAATTTAATAACGATTACAGTAGAGGTACCTCCAGCTCTAAGTAAATCAAAGCTAATGCTAAAATGGTACACCTCTGGATTTTGGGAGCCACCGTGCAGCCTGTGTGTAGCTGTAGCAGCTCCACAACAGCACTGAGCTCCAGAATGAGATTTCATTTACCCTGTGAGTTATTGGCTCTTCGCTTTTATTATGACATATATTTTTACTGTTTTGTTTGTTTGTTTGTTTGTTTTTCTGTCTGTTCCATTTTTCTTTCTTGCCCAGGCCTTCATTCCTGGTTTGTGTATCACCTCACCTGGTGTACTGACAGCAGGGTGCCGAAGGCCATAGGATGCTTATATATCTATGACCACAGCTCCAGGTGAAGTGCTATAAATCACAGTCACAGCATGTGAAGCTCGGTGTAAATATGTACCTCTGCCAATCCTAGACTGCAGCCTCTGTAAACTCACAACCTTTCACTCTGTCTGTATACAGCCCGAGCGAGAAGGGACATAAGCCCTTATGAAAAAAGCAGGAAAACCTGGGTTAGGAGATGCATTAAGCATCTCTGTGCAAGGTCAGCCTCACAGTGCCACCAGCTGTGCTGCAGAGAGCCCTAAGCTGGGTCTGCCTCTGGCTCAGTCTTGTATGCTGGATACTTCATGATCACAGATCCCAAGCCAATAATCCTTGGTGAGCTTTACGTCCCCAGAGCACTGGGCTTGGGCAAGAGCTGCATCAAATCCAAGTACCTGCCAGGGACATGCACTGCCTTGCCTGGACATCCCTGGGAGTCAGGGACCTCATGGCTGCAGGTCAGGACAGCATTTATCCCACCTTTGCTCAAGAAGGCAGGTGCTTAAGTAATTTCTAGATAAGGAGGTTTGCTTCAGGGACCTTTAGGAATATTTAATCTTTGATAATAAAAGGTAATGAAGGGAAAAGCAGATAAAACATAGCTGGTTGATTATAGACTTTTTTTCTTTGCACTCTGTGAAACTCTTTTGTTACTCAGTGATTCTCACTGAACTTCTAACACATGTAATGCTCCAGGCAAACATAATTAAAGGAATTATCTCATATCACAAAAGGTTCTAGTTCCCACTGAAAGTTTGAGTCAATTTAGCTGTATTCTTTTTTCAAAACATTTCTAACATGAATCACTGAAGGAACATCCATCCCTGTCTCTTTTTAATAATAAGATAAACTTCTGTTAGCAATGGGGAAAATATGCTTGGGATCTTGCTTCAGTGAGGGGGTTTCATGCAGCTTTATGATTTTCATGCTCTGTTCTGTGGATTTGGGAAGACTATGGGTATTCTTAAAAGTTTCACAAAAGATCATTAGAAAAAAAATATAAGGTTCTGCATGGCACTTTGCACCTGAGACATTTCTAGGAAGGACCATGTCTCCATGGGCATGTGTTTGAAGCTCTACAGTCATCAAGGTGGCTGAAGACCACGAGGGTTACATGATCTTTTCCAGCCTAGCCTTCCCATGACTCCAGAATTCTGTGTATATTTTTCAGTGAACACTACTTCTTGCCACATTTGTCTGGGGAGTTTTATTTCAGAGGTGGCAATAGCACAGGTTCCTCTGAGCTTTTAAAGCACATATAAACTTTGTCATCATCCTCCTCATAAGAGATGCTGAATGGTCTTGCTGTAAAGGATAACTTTGTCACACCTTCATTATGGTAAAGGTTTAAAGTTTGTTCCAGCTTCTCTGAAGGCTGCTCTCTAAAATTCCCATGTCCAGACACTGTTCCTCTGTTATAAGGCATTTATCCATCAAAACATTTCATTATAAATTTGCCATAAGGCCACTTCCTTTGTTTTGCAGTCCAATCATTTTTTCTTATTTAGTTTGCAGTCCAGATGCTCTATTTGCAGCATTCCCAGACAAAATGGCTGCATAAGTACTTGAACTCCAAAACTAAGTGAAAGAAGTCTAACTCCCAGCAGTAGAGGGGAGGGGGAGAAAAAGAAAAATACCCACAAAACCTACTCTCAATCAAAGCCTCTTTGCACACACTCTTTGCATACCACTAGTATATCTTTCAGTGTCAGTGGTGCCAAAGCTGATTTCTCATAGTTCTGGAGGCTGAGAAGCAGAACCCCACAGTAACTCAACCTCTGCTCCTCTCAGAAGTCTAAGCCTTTGATGGGTGATCAAGGGCACCTTCAATAAACAAGGTCACGCAAGGCTGTAATTCTTCAGTAAAGTGCAGGCTGGTACCACTTGTAATCCCCTCCCCACCTCTGTTCTTGCACTATTTAAAAGCAAAACACTGTAAAATATTGAAAACATTCTTGTAGGTCTTGTTGACTGCATTTGTTTCAGATACAAGCTGAAGCTAAGTAAAGACTTGGATGAGCAGCACTAAAATGCAGCTATATTTAGGTCTCAGCATGTTAATGTTTCTATTTGTTGCACAGCCCTAAGGAATTCTTTGGGTAGCTTTTATGGTATTTCTGTTGCCAAGGAAACGCCTTGTCGTGTGTGTGCGCGTGTATATAGAAAGCCTGCACAATCTCCATCTCCACTTGCAGACACAGAAATTCATGTTGCGTGAAACAAAGCAAAGACGCAACAAAGAAATATTCCCGCACACATGTAAGTAAACACAAAGAATGGTGCCTGTCGCATCTTCCCTGTGGCTCACGTCTGTGCCTCCAGACTTGCCACACCTTCCTCTGAGTGCTTTGGGCTGACGATGCTCCTTGCTCCCGGAGATGGGACAATGCCTAAATCACAGATCAGCTGAGTAAGGACTCTAAACCCACTGTGCTCACCGTCCAGTGGCAGCACAATCAGCACACCTCACTCAGTTATCTTTTGCCCGATAGCCTCATTCACAAGGAATGGTTAAGAAACCATAGAGAGGTCAGGAATTAGATGACTGAGTTATTTTTTTCTTCCCCTCCCTCCAGGGTTTGCTATATTAGAAAGTCACAATTCTGCGAAGTGACAGTCATGGGAAGTGACAACTATTTGGAAGATTGAAGCATCTGTCTTACTTGGTCTGTGCCCCCTCACGCCAGGAGAGAACTGACATGACATGATCAGAACAGAAGTTTGGACTAAATCTTTCACAGTCTGTTAGGGCAGGCAGAGTTGGCTGTTGGAGGATTTTCTTTAGTAGGATACCACACAGTCAGCTCTGGGAGCAGGGAGGGGGCAAGCAAAAGAGGGAAAAGAAGAAAAAAATATTTGCATTTTTAAAAGCCTTTCCTCACTGTGGTTTCTGAGTAAATGTAGGTCAGCTGTAGGATCCCTTTCCCACAGGGCCAATAAGAAAAGGTTTTTTTTGGTGCTGCTTTTCCCTGGCCTGCTTAAGAATCAGTGTATTTTTTTCTCAACAGATATCCAGCTGCCTCTAAACCTCATGCTGTGGGTGAGAAGCTTACAGCTAACAAAATTTAGGCAGAGTGGTGACTGCCTACAACAGTTCAGCTAGATCCTTATTTCTTTATTTATTTAGATATTACACCTTCAGTTTTTCAACTTTTCTTTACTCTAAATCTCAGTCTTTAGGGTAAATCGTAGATCACACACACCCCAGACTCGCATGGAAATCTATGAATCACAGAGAATTTTACTGACCTTTAAAATGTTACTTTTTAGGTTTGTCATATTTCATGTTGTTCATAGTGAGTCTTGTGAGTTCTCATTAATTTCAGCAAGAGTTTTTGTTCAGGGATACAATGGCATATATTTATCTCCCTGAAGGAACAGCTGAACAGCAGCAGAAATTTTGTTCTCCTGAGAACTTACTGGAGAGCATAAGGCCAGTTTCCCAAACAAATGTCCATGATGGCATACAAAATGTACCCATGATGACACCATTTTTATGAACTAAAATCATTTTTGCTATCCTTTTCCCATCTAATAGACTATTCTGTCTCCCTGTGCATGTTAAAAGACTGAATACACTGGTGAAATCTGGATCTGGCAATGTTGCCTTTCCAGAGAAGTAATTTCTGTCCTCCACCTTTACATGCCAGCTTTGCTATCCATTTTTAGATATTGATTGACTGCCTCCTCTGAAATTAAGTTCTTGTGGTTGTGGCAAAGCTAATGCTCAAGGATTCTGGAAATGGGTTCAAAGTATCAGAGCCCTGCGTGTCCTGGAAATGATTTTTCTCTTCTACAATAAGGCTATCTCCACTAGAGAGTTTGGAATTGTCAGTTTAGATCAGAGCTTTGCTTTGCAGTGGAATCAAATACAAATTGACATGGTTTTAATTCATCTTTCAGTTCCCTGAAACCTGGAGCACATCTTACTTTGATGACCCTGAATGCAAGCTTGTACTCTAGGAAGGAACTGTGGCCAAACCATTTTGTGTCTGAAGGAGAAATGACAAGATTCTTTCCTATAGCAAGTTGTGGCAGAGCAAACTTCAAATGTCTGCATTTCCCCTGGTGTAGGAATTACAAGTCTCATAATGTTGTACCCTAAATACCTAAAATAACTGTCATGGGTGCAGGAAAGCATAGTGAAACACGTCACTTGCCTGGTTTTGTCTTCCTGTCTCCATGTCACTGCATACACTTGTCACATCTGTGTCTAAAGGCAGATACAGTTTTATACTACAAGCACATAGATCAATGCAAAATGATTTAGGTAATTGAAAATTTGCAAAAGAATTAATTTAAATTTTCATCTACTGCAATGAAAATCTGCTTCATTTGCTGAAGAAACCTTTGTGCTTCATCCTTTTAAGGGAGAATATTTGAACAGGTGTCTGCTGCTGAAAGTAATGATAATCATACTTTCTAAGAGGATAAGCATTCACTCATTTATATATTGTTTATTTCTTCAGTTACCTTGAACTGAAAAAATGAGTGCTTATCTTCATATAAGTGTCAAAAGGCAGAAAATGTTACCATTTATTCATTTTACCTCTGTTTCAATGGCTTTGTAAAGATATCCTCCACAACTGAAAAAAAAAAAAAAAAAGTAAACTGGAAGTGTCAGAAAGTTTCATAGTGTTACTTTAGAAACATCCAAAAACCACTTCATAATGTAGGAGGGAAAAAGGAGAGTGCTGTATGATGAAACAGGTGGAACAAGGACACCACATGCATAATGCCACCACAGACACTTCGTACTTCACACCTAGAGGCCATGTAGAGTTGAGCTTGGTTTATATAACAGCCAGTCTTTCTGCAAGGAGGTGCACAGCCTGCTTGGGACCTGTGCTAATGCTGCCCATGTGTAGCAAGATTACCCATGAGGTTCTAAGGGTCAGATTTTCTTGTCTGGAATTAGACAGGAAGAAGTTTGATAGTCCAGGAGCAGCTGGACCTGGGATTCAGCAATGCATAGCACTCAGTCTGCAAGTGTGGAAGAAAGAAAATAATAAATAAATAAAAAAAAGAAAAAAAAAAAAAAGAGAGTTCAGCTAGCCTAGGAGAGAAGGTAAAAATCAGCCCTGGATGAATTCTTACAGGAGCTGAGAGGAGAACAATGTTTGCTTGAAAAAAAAATAAATAAAATAAAAAAGCCCGGCAAGGAACTCGAGTTTTTTTTACTTACATTCTCAGCATCATTTTCATGCCACTACAAGTCTGTAGTAGTATGTAGTAGTTTCACAGCAGTATGAAACTGAGCCTCAGGAGAAGCTCAATATGCTCGGACAAAGAAGCCTATCAGACTAAAACACATTAAGAGGCATGGAAATCATTTGTAGGAAACTGCCCTTTTCCTTCTGCCCAGGCTGTTGGTAGTTTGATAGCCACTTATTTTTAAAACAACCATTCTGTTATGAAGACATTAATTATTATAAGGAAATAGGGGACAGCTACTAAACTCTGTTTTCCAACCTGTTTCTTCCTGCCATGACCATGTTGAAAGGTGAAACTTCAGAGTTCCACTGCAAAGAACATTGTGGGTTGTCTTTAATAAGAGCATAATAGGGGAACATCACAGAATTAAGTGGCAATAATTATACATTTCCTTTTTTGTCTCTCAAAGGTCGCAGTTAAAGTTACAGAAAGAAAGTTTTCTTGGTATCACAGAAAGAGAGAGAAGAATAACTTCTAAGTCTTGCGAAAACAGTCATTCTCTCTCTCTCTCTGTATCTGACTATATACGCCTTTATATATCTATTATAAATGTACATATACAATTTAGCTGGAAATGGAGAATCATCTACTTTCTAAGAAGAGCTGGTTGTAATGTGGGACACTGAAATACTGGAAACCACAATCAGCAATCCCTGCTGCTATGGGAAGGGTTTTTCCTTAATTTACTTGTTCCTTTTAATACAGAAAAACATAAAGATTTAATTATTTAGTACCAGGACTATACAAAGTGCAGACTTCAGCCTCCAGATTGAAACTGCCTTTACTGAAAACCAAATAGAGCAAAGAAAAAAAAAAAAACACAACTATGAGGGAGAAAAGAACTGACACAGGGTTACCTGAAAAATCTATAGAATAAGTAGCTGTTCAAGACCAACTTCGTGAGCTCTCCATGGTGGAAGGACAGGACCGATTGACCCACTTCTGACATCTAGGTGTCCCCACTGCTATTTTGAATGTCCACTGGAGTTACCTCCCTCTCTCCATTTATCTTTTAAAAAATTTAGAGCTTCAATCATTAATCTCTAACTTGCAAACACATAGGATGAACATCCCCATGGCAGGTTTCACTGTTACAAACAGAACAGAGGGACCTAGAAAAGATCCTGTCCTGGTTTCAGTTAGGACAGAGTTAATTTTCCTCCTAGTAGCTGGCAGGGTGCTATGTTTTGGATTAGAATGGGAAGAGCGCTGATAACATGCTGATGTTTTAATTGTTGTAGAGCAGTGCTTACACCAAGTCAAGGACTTTTCAGCTTCTCGCTCTGTCCTGCTAGTGAGCAGGCTAGGGATGCAGCAGGAGCTGGGAGGGGACAGACCCAGGACAGCTGACCCAAACTGGCCAAAGGGGTATTCCATACCATCTGACGTCATGCTGAACAATATATAGGGGTGGCTAGCCGGGGTGGGGGGCCGGCTGCTCAGGGATAGGCTGGGCATCGGTCAACAGGTGGTGAGCAATTGCATTGTGCATCACTTATTTCGTTCACATTATTACTATTAATACTATTATTATTATTATTATTATTATTATTGTTGTTGTTATTCTTTTCCCTGTCTTAATAAACTGTCTTTATCTCAACTCACAGACTTCACTTTCCCGTTTCTCTCCCCCATCCCGGAGAGGGAGGGGGGAGGGTGAGTGAACGGCTGTGTGGTGTTTGGCTGCCAGCCGGGCTAAACCACAACAATCCTCACATCATGTTAAATAAATTCTAACAGTAATGACTGCAAAAATATTATTCAAATGGAATATTTCTGTATCTGTGACATTCTATATGACAATAGAAATATATACACACATGCATAAATATATAACATGGCACTATACTATTCTTTGTGTGCTATTAATCTGACACATGGCAATTTAAATTTTAACATTGTTTCTACAAAAAAAAAATCTAGTTAAATAAACCCTTAAAGAAAATCTTGAAGTTCTGATATGAGTTTCCAAAATTTCCTGACACAAGCGATATCAAAATGACATTTCAACATCTAGTTTCTATTGTGAGTTTCCATTAAAACCTGTGATTTCAACAACAAAAAAGAATCCCGTGAAGAAAGGTTTTTTGGATTGTTTCAATTGTACATTTTGAGAAACCTTTTTATCTCAAGCTGCTGAAATAATATTACCATTACAATTTTCAATACGAGTACTCAGAGGGTGGTGAGGCACTGGAACAGGTTGCCCAGAGAGGTTGTGGATGCCCCATCCCTGGAGGTGTTCAAGGTTAGATGAGGCCCTGAGCAACCTGATCTAGTGGGTGGCATCCCTGACTACGGCAGGGGGGTTGGAACCAGATGATCTTTGAGGTCCCTTCCAACCCAAGACATTCTATGATTCTGTGTTTGAAATCTGCTATTCCTCAGGCTGAAATCTTTTTTGTACAGAAGTTACAAGTGTGTAGACTCAATGGTAGCAACAATATACTACAGGCAAGAGAGAGTTATATTGCAGCAGTCAGGGAAGGTCCAAGGCTTTTGTTTGCATCCAGGATTTTTGTTCAGGCTTTCATAAAATATAGCCATTTGCCGAACTCTTCGGTACATTACCTGTCCCAAAAGGTACAAATTTCTGACAAATCTAAGAATATGAGATTTTTGAACTTGGGATTTTTGTCATATCTTGCTAAAATTCAATGCTGAAAAAATTCAACACTGCCTTTGCTTGTCCTCTGTAGTAGAAACCGGGCTACTAGTCAAGGGCTAAGATCTATACTGAGAGATGATCTTTTTGTTCCATGCAGATATGTAGCATGGGTTTGAACGTTGATTATACTGACACAAAAAGAATTTTGAGAGTTGACAATTTACTTATCTTCCAGACATACTCTTCTAAAATAATAATTCTAAAAATAATGATAATTCTAAAAATAATGATGATAAAGTGCATAACACATGATTAGCGTTATGTTTATAATATTGTACCCATTTTTCTGTGCACATCACCAATACAAATCTAGATTAAATGTATTTGTTTATTAGCATTTTGACATGAATTGACTCAAGGTCAGAGAGGTTTGACAACAAATTATATTTAAACTGCTATTAGGAACAGCCTAAAGAAGCTAAAAACAATTCTCAAGGTCAGCACTAACAAACTCCAGGCAATCCTTGTGAAATTAAGCAAAGGAGAGCAAGAAAACAAAGATCTCCATCAGATGAATGTTTGAGGGTTTTGGCTATCTGTAGAGGAGATTTTCTGTCTTTTCAGCACACCGATATTGGTTTTGGATTTTCATCAAATTGTGTCTGCCACTCCAGATGTCAGGTTTTCCTCCCATTCATCCTGCCAACATTTGCCAAGTTCGTGTATTTGTGGTGGGTTTTGATGTGCATGAAAGTCTGCAACACTTTTCATATGGTGTTCAGTGTAGACATACAAGTGTTGTTGTAGGCGTCTAAACTAAAGCTTTGATCATAATTACACTCTGTAAGTGGATCTAATGGCCTCAAGAAATTGTCTTCACTCCTTGGTTTCCAGATCAAGTTTTCCACTGAGAAGTTATGGAATTTGGACACTGTAGACTTTTACTGTAAAGATGGATTATTCTTAACTTCCAATGTAAAGAAGGTTTCATTTTTTTTCCCACTCCCATGCTTGACATGCCAAAAATGTACCAATGGTCTTCTAGCTTAGTTTTTTCTCGAGGCACTTACATAGGCAGCTATTACCTAACGCAATTCACCGGACCTTATTTCAGGATCCCTTTGCTCTAAGAGTGCCATCCTTCCCGTGACCATTATTACCCTCCTCCCTTACATTTCCTTTGTGGAACGCGCAAGAGAAATGTCTATAGCACCACCCTTTCCAGGTCTGTTTGGAAGGAAGAGGTCCCAGCAAAACCAGCTTCACTCAGAGAATTCCTCTGCACGGTGTAATAGTAGTGCACTGACAGGACTCACTGGATACTCAGAGAGTGGCAGGTAATTCAGGTAGAAAACAGCTTTTTTGTCAAGCTTGTCCACATAAGGCTTTTCAGTTTCCACTGTGTTAAACCTCTCAAGAGGATAAATGCTGCTGTTATCTGTCACGTAGCCAGAGACCAGCTCTGATGACTGCACTCTGAAAATACCATCAGCTAAGAGGTGACAATAGTCAAGAAGAAATTGAAAGTAGGGAAAGAAACACTTCAGTACTTCAGTATATTTTCTAGCATTCATCCCTATGAACTTAGGTGCTTACTTAGAAATACTCAGAGCACGATGTGGATTTGGAATCTTTGAGATTTCTGAATGAAAAGTTTTTATTTTCTTAGAAGATTGGGGTTGTTTTGTGATTTGTATATGTACATATGTGTGACGATAAAAGAATGGGAATCTGGTCTCAGGTGGCTGTAGTTCTGCAGTCTTACACGGCTTAAAATTCTGCATTCTGATTAAATGACTTTTGGGGTATATTATTGTGTATTTCAGGTACAGGCAGTGCCTTTGAGAAGAGGATGAAGTGGGTAGGCAAATTCCTGCACTTCTGTTAATGCAATGACTCTTTGTTTATCTTTTAAGAAAGGCAGTTTGCTGTCTCTGCTGACTGACACATACATGCTGTGTTGCCTCTTTCTGTTTCATTCTTTCTTATTTTATTGTTATCCTTCATCTAAAGGAAACTGAAAGACAGTAAGAGAAGTTATGTGGTGTGCTTTGTGTATGGTCAGCAGGATCTGTCCAAATAGCTGCAGCGTTTCAGAAGAAAGCTCAATTAATTTACTCCAGAGGAGTGAAAGAAGCAAGCAGCAGTAGGTGCTAACTGCCCATTGCTACAGGTAATGCAATGCAGCTTGAATCCATTGGACATTACCTGGAGATCTATTTTATTTGCTGTGTTCTTTAACACAACATTTCCACTTGACAGCAGGACTAATGGGTGAGATGTGCTTGCTGGGATTTACAGGATGTAAAGAAAACCATCAGGAAACTTGTGTACCTCTTAAATCCTACTTGCCAGCAATGACTGTTACCTATCAGCCCAATACTAAAATGCTCAGTCAGTTGATGTTTTTTTCTCACAAGCAAGCCAAACTCTTGTTAATACGCTTGGTCCTATCTAACTCTTCAGTCATTCTTTCCTCCAGCACCAGGTGAGGTAGCTTCATTAGCTGTTGGATCCATCTGCAGTCTGTTGTTACACAAGGTTTTCTTTCTAGTGAGAGCATCATCTGGTTCAGAGGCCGGATCCCTGCCTGGCTTTGCTGGTAGCTGCACTGGCGACTGTGTTGCTGCTCCAGTTATCTCTGACTGGCTGCAGTGTCATCTGCCTGGCATGATTTAAGGAAGGTTACACAAGGTTGCATGTTAATTACACTTTAAACAAAGCTTCACCTGGCTCCGTATTCACATAGGAAGAGAGTGAACAGGATTTAGGGGCATTTTTTTTTTTGCCCACTCTACTATGTGTGGAAGGGAAATCTCTGATGAAATGCCATTCAGATTTCTTGGTGTCTGTTATGTCTGGATTTCCACATGAGCAACTGCTCATTGCTTCTGCTTTTTTTTTTTTTTTTTCTGAGCAGCAAGATGAGTTAGCTGGAACTGAGCACAACACAGCTAGGTTGTATCTAGCCCCAAAATGAGTTTATTTATAGCTTGTGTATCTATACCTAACAGTGCAGCTCAGCAGCTGCCAAATTCCTGTGGGCAGGTTTTTAAGGGGGTTTAGTGTTCTAAGAATACAGATAGGTTGGGAGGTAAATAATGCCTAGATGCCAGTGTTTGAATACAAGTGTTTGCAACCAGTTATTATTAAGTCTGAATTTATCCATTTCCATCCATTTCCAATATCTTCTTCTTCATATGGCCCTTAGATGCTTCATTCAATGCAGGGCAATATCCTAGCTGAACGGTCCTTGCCTTGCACCTGGTAGAGGGCTTAGAGGGAAAGGGAGCTTGTAATTGATGTATGTCTGGGATAGCAACATTCATTTTGCAACACTTCTTTTTTAAGAGAAGTAGCTGAAAAAAGTGCATAAAATACTTTTGTGTGTGTCACTCTTAATTCAAGAGAAAATGGCAAATGACAAAGATATAAAAAATCATTGTTCCCCTCACATTTTTATTCCTTTCAGGGTATGTGGGAAATGCTACAGATACATACTCAAATGGGCTGTGAAAAATAAGCTATCAGAGATATCACACCACCACTCCATCTGATCAACTTTTAGCACAGCGGGTTAAAATAAAATACCTACTTTAACAAAGAGTTCGCTCAGGGCACCACATAACAGCAACTGTAAGCAGTAACTTGGTAGCAGCTTTGCTTTTGTCACTCCTTTTCAGTATTTGAATGTTTCTGTCACAGTTCAGAAAGACACATAAAAAAAGCTTGAGTTAATATGCCTTCAGAATAAGCCTGCTCTTCCCCTTTATCTGCCATCTGAGTCTAATCATTCTCCTTTTATGACATTGCATTGATTTCTGGAGCCACAGCTTGTGTTGTGACATTCCTAGGGTGATGATTGCTGTTTAGTAGATATCAAGTATGCTCAGTGTATTGTAGAAACAGAAAAGAAGGTCCAGTGCCCTCAGAGGTGCTTACAGGACTGCTCTAAGATGTAGTTCAGAAATGGAAAGCACAATAGAAGAAGAGCTGCCGCTTCCAAGCAAAGCAATTGTGTTGCTTTAAGCAGGTCAGTAATCCCACAGAAGTCAAGTGCTTTGTTGGATCAGAGCTTTGGAAGGCTTCAGAGACAATTTTGTCTTAGGGAGGCACTTGAATAAAGACAGGGAGATCATGTAAGGAGAGAGGGTCAGAGAGGGAAAATTAGAAGAATAGGGAAGGAGAAACAGGCTGGAGTCAGATTGCTCCAGCAGCATCAAAGCTAGAAATTTAACTCTTGTAAGGAAACATTCAAAGAGGGAAGATAAAACATCTTCAAAATGAAAGGAGGAAGCAGCAGCATTTAAAAAAAGGTGGGCTGGCAACAAAAAGGGTGAATTGCATGGAGAAGTAGCAAAACCAACAAAAGGACAGAAAGTTCTTTGCTCTTGCAAGAACAACATCATCGTTATCATTGGGGTTCTGTGGAAAAGAAGTATATGAGACAAGCTGTGATTTCTTCAGTCAGTTTTAACACCACTCTTACTCAGACACATTAACCATTGAAGTCTTAGATACCAAGACAGTATAAATTAGGTGCATATTTCTGTTATGTATAAAAACTTATATGTGAGTGGAATGGCTTGTATGAAGAACCAGCTGCTCTGTAAAGAGAATAAAAGAACAGACTGTATATATGGGATTAAAATAAATAGTGCTGTCTTGTGCATCTGCTTCTTTCAGAACATTGACATGAGCTGAACAGTTGATGCTGCAAAATTCTCTTAATTGGTGTAGACATTTGCCAGTTAAGTGACTGTCCCACTCCCAGCCCCACACTTATCCTCTCTGCTGGGACCACCTGGTAATTTTTGCCCGGATTGTTGTTTAAATGGACACAGTACAAAATAATGAACAAAACAACAGTGCATAGGGTACAATCAAGCTACCAACAGAGAGCATAGGAACTAACATAAAGATAAAAAAAGCATCAGAGGGAAGCTCATACAGAGATTTATAGTGCACAGCATGACCAGTCTGTGAGCAGCATGAAGCCTGTCTGCTTTTATTTTTCACAAGAGGAGGGTCATTATAGAGTCCTCCTAGCACCTCTCTTCTGGCACTGAGTCTCTTGGGAGCCATGTGGGGAAGCAGGTCCTGGGCCCAGGTATGCCTCACGTTTCTGACAGATGGAGGGGATTTGCCTTGTCCTTCCTCATTCCACCAGGGATTTCCTACAAAGCCAGGCAGGAAGCCCTCACCTTGGAGTCCTCCATTCCCACTCCAGCGACTGCTACAAGAAGGAGCTGGACTTCTTTGCTCATTCATTCCTGAATGATGAAAGAAGGAACAACTTTCCCCGAGAGCACAGAAAAATAAATTCTTTGAGGCCTTCTTCTGTGTGAGGCCTCCATTTTATCATTTCTTTCTCTGAGGTATTGATTTATCCCAGTCTTCATCACCAGCTTACATAGAGGCTACTTGGCTTTTTTATTGTCACAAAAGAAAAATTTTAGTTATGCTGCAGTGAGAGAGGAGATGCCTCAATTTTCTCTAGAAGGAAGGACAGCTCTTGTTCTCTAATGGTGCACTAAACAAGGGCTACACCCCCAGCATGTGACAGGAACACTGACACTTGTTTGTCTGAAGCCTCCAGCGCCTCCATGTTGTTTTTCTCAGCCATAGAAGTACCCACTTACCAAACTAGAGTGTACTTGCTTTTGACTCATAGACATCCAAGGAAGAGTGGCATCGGACCCATTATTTCCGATGTTTGGCTCAGATAAGTCAGCTATCAAGTAAGGTCCTAGGGTGATTACCAATATTAAGTATAGGGTATGTATTCCTTCACACACCTCTGCCAGCCTCCAGACTTTAAGAGATTTGAAAGAAAAAAAAAAAAAAGAAAAAAAAAAGAATCTCCCAGTGCTAAATAATAGCACTTAGTTTGTAATTATTTGTCCAGTCCATACATATTTAGGTGGAGGTGGTTGTTTAATTGTTGTTTTTTTCCAAAGTGGGAGCAAAATGAGTAATACGACTGCAAATGTCCTGAATTTACTATTTATGAGATAATAAATGTCATGCTGCTACTAAAGAGCCACCCAGAGATGGCTCTAGAGTAACAGTTTGGAGAATCTGATTAGATTCCCTGACTAAGAGCACTGATTCCAACTGACTAAATTAAGACAAATTTATAAAGCAGAACCAAAGTGAAGTCCTTTTTGACAATGGAGCCACCAGGAGTGAAGTCACCAAGGAAGGAATGTGGACAAGTGGGTGTCATTCCCAAAAGAAACACTATGGCTATGAAAATGTGGCCAAGAATCCTGGGAGTGGAGAACGCCTATCTAAAACAATCATTATTTTTATCTTCACAGTATTGTTTGCTCTGGCAAAAGGCTGTCAGATGGGTGAAGCCCACTGTGCTGGATTCAACCTACCAGTAGTCTGTGCAGTAGATAAAACAGAGACTTCAACAGTAGAAATGCCCTCAATGAATGCAAAGTTATTGAGCATGCCATATACTGCATCCTTGCACAACAGGTGATGCAAGAAAAGCTTAAAAATTAGGTATTCTCAGCTCCATGCTGACAATAGGTTTTATATTTACAAGAGACTTTAAAATCAAATAGAAATGAAGGTCCAGAAATATGCAGTGATACTGCCACATGGCAGAAAGCTAGGCAGTTATTCAGGAGGACAAGATGGGCACCCACGAGCACTTTGAGCACCTGGTGTGTTTGAGATCTGGAACTGGCAGATATAGTATAAGACCTATATATAGTATAAATATACCAGATATAGTATAAGACCGGTATAAGACCTGGTGAGATTTCTGGAACAAGAGTAGGAGGCAAGATAGGATAGTTCACAGCAGCTAACGCTGCACCTGAGTTGCTCCCTGACTGTACAAATTAGGAAATTAATTTTGAAGGGGTAGTTACTAATATCAGAATGGCCAAATTACATTTTACCATGACGGAGTCAGCTCTGCAGTTGGCTGAGTACATTGATCTTATTCCTTTTCATCAGTGACCAAGATTTTTTTTGACTAATCATATCTCTCTGACCAGATGGCCAGCTCTAGAGTTTCACCTCATTTCACAAAAATGTACAGATTCACAGACCACTCGGTGTCAAAGTGTTGCTAAGATATTCTCCTATCACACCACAAATATTACAGCAAAAAGCAAATAGAGCATTAGTAGAACAATCTGAAAAAGACCCTAGCAACAGAGCAACAGAGGTGTAAACCACCCAATTCGAAAAGTAGTCATTTGGGCACCCTTTTGCCTCTATATAAATAACACCTGAAGAATGCATACTGACATGCTTGTACTTCTGCATGCATTGCACAGCACTGATAATTAGCTTAGCACCATTTTTATTTCTGAGGGAGGAGTAGTGGGTGGGAAAACGTAGGCAGAGGAACATACAGAGGGTAGAAACAAATCTTAAGACTTGAAAGAATAGAGAAGGAGAAGGGAAAAGACTGAGCTAGTGAAGAGAAAATAAATTGGTATTACAGAACTGGAACAAGGACAAATATAATATGGCAAGGGCATTGCATGTGGAAGTACCCTTTTTCTTTGGGATCAATGTCATCTTATCCTCCAGCAGAGCTAGATGTAATACAGAGGTATAGAATATCTGAAAAGTAGCTGTGGAATGAGCTCAATATCCTGAGATCATTCTATAAGGCAAAACTGGCAGCAGTTTATAGCAGAAGCTGTTCTGATTTTAGTACTGGAAACCTCAAAGCAGAATTGTATCCCCGATTCAACCACGGACTGGTACATGATGCTGGAGAGAACTTTTAAGGCATGTAGCTGAGTGTTGGCTTCATGAGCACACACTAATAGCTGATGTAGCAAAATCACACAGCCTGGAGTTAGTTCTCTGTTCTTGTCCAGTAAGGCTCTCATCCTTCTTGATGTTCATCCGGAGAGACTAGAGAGTATTCTGTAGAAATCCATGGTTAGGAGCGGATGTACTCCCTGATAAGCCGAGGAACAACCCATTCAGGTCAACTGCTGAGTTCCTTGTATTTCTTCTGTACTTTGTCTTTGCCACACATTACCCAGAAGCAGTAGACTAGAACCAATAACCTAATGAGAACTATTTTTACTGCTGCTGAGATATATCCCATTCCTCAGTGTTTCCTTTGAAAGCAAGGACTATGTCACACTGCTTTTCAGCAACCATCTCAGGAAGAGCCACAGCACAGCGTGCTTCAAGCCTACCTCCCATCCACACCTGAGTCCCAAAGGTTGCCTATAGTAATACACACAGGAGCTTGCAGTTATAATTAACACTGTGCTAATCCCATCCCAAGCTTGTGGATGTGCTCAGAAATGTAGACCCTTTCACATACCACACTCGGTCTTGATCCGTTCTTCCAGGTCTATGTCCTGCTGGTCTGCAAAGTGCCTCAGGTATCCACTAACAGATAAAAAGAATACATGCATGTGTTTAGCGATTACAGTACCATTCAGTTCAAGAAGATGTAGCAGATCTTGTCCATTCACTGACTGATTTGTGTTCATTAGTAGAAAATCATGTCATTCATAAGTAGGTCAGACATTGGGTCATAACTTTCATTTGGCAAGTGGTGAATTATGAACAATTTTTCCTGCAAAAACTTACTGTATGGTTATTTTCTCCATCATTTCCTTTATGTGAAATGTAGATAAAGTGCCACTATCATAGGAAAAGAAATGGTTGTAATGTCAATATTGATTGCTGGGGATCTCATCTTCAGGTCACCGGTTGGGGGGAGGTGTTATATAAACTTGCAATTTGCAATGCACAATTGCCTCACATAACAACATGATGTGTGGCTAATGAAAACAAATGTCAGCTCCTTGCCATGAAGTATGAAGTAATACACACACATTTCCAGCTGGGCAAACCACTATCAATACATTAAACAGCTTTTTCAACTGCAATGATGTATCAGGCAATTAATTGAATGATGGCAGCAGGCAGCTGTGAACACAACCAGGAGCAGTTCCACTTGGCATGTTAATCCTAACAGAACATAACCTCCGACTCAGACCAAAAGTATCAAGTGAGAATATAATTTCAATGAAGCATTGGAGATCTTGCTCATTAGTTGTACATTTTATTACATAAATAATTGAATAAGGTATGAAAGATGCTGACTTTTCTAAGCTAAGCCTGTGCCTTCTCTTTAGTTCCTCGGAGATTTGGGACGTCTATACTTACTGGAATCAATGAAGATTGCCATGCACATCATGCCATGTACTCTGCATCTTTCACGACTGGGTGATATATCCATAGAAGAAATACACCAGGGACAATACTAACTTTCTTCTGTACTATCCGTCCCTACTGCTGACCTGACAAAGTCAACTCTAGAGGAGAATTTGACCTGCATAACATTGTCATTTGTTCTTTTAATATTTAGTTTCACCTACATTGTAAATGTAGCCATTGGGATTTATAGTATTCAGTACCAAAGAAGTGAAGGCAAAAATGAAGGTGAACTTGCTCAGCTTCTGCATCCTCTACTTCACACGTGTTATTAGAGTTGTAACACCAGAATTGGCAGCAGGATGTCTATGGGAGGTTATCTGATGCTAAATAACTAATCCTTGAAAATCCTTCTATACAAATATGCAGACAGCTTCGACATCCAGCATGATTCCATTTCCTTTCATTCATCCTTTACCTACATTTTGTAATTTAAAAGATTAGACCAAAAGCCAGTTGATATTAGTACTTAGTATATTAATATGAGAGTTCATCCAAGCTCTTGATGCATTTGATTACCCTCTTTTTTTTTTTGGTTTTTATGTGTGAGGATATTTTAGGATGTGAGGATATTTTAGGTGAATCCACAGATTTGATCAGATCAAAGATTGGAGATTTGATAAGGATGAAGATCTTCAGTTGGTGCAATCAATAGGACCTGTAAGGAGTTCACTTTCTTGACTCATGAAAACAATCCTGCCAGGCATTTTAAGCAAAGTGGGCAACTTAAAATAAAACCCATCAAAGCTGAAGATACATAACAGTAATGACTCTCTTAGTCAAGGTTTTTTGATTTTCAATAATATAACATTTCAATACATTGGTCCCTTGGCAGCAGTTTTTATTTTCTAATTGGCAATGCAGCCAGTGTATGCTTGTGTGTAGGCTCAGGGCTTATATATTAAAAACCCAAACCTTCATTGCCATTGCATACCATCACTGCCACCCATGTGGGTGTTTATAACAAAGCAAGATGCAATTCTGTAGCTTTCCACAGGTCAGCAGCTGAGAGTCAGCTTCACATACAGAGCTCAAGGACCTGCTCATTGCTTTAACAAATGGAAGTCACTGCTATGTTTTGAATGCAATCACATGCAATCATCGATACATACCACACTGGGAGAGCTAGCAACTCTAATTTTGTTGAGCAGATAATAGGTAAGAACAAAAGTAACTTCAACAGAGCAGGAAATAAGAGGGTTTTTTTTTTCTTCAAACCACTGAAATTGTTAATACATTGAAATGCCTAATGATTCACTGAACTCTTTGATTTGAAAGGCAGAAAGTCTAAGAGATTTAAAATACTGTTCTTTCTGAGGAGCAATTACATGTGATTTAATCAGCTATGCATTTCAAAAAAAATGTAGAAGCTATTTTACGTAGGAGAACAAAATGACTCATTAAATGAACCTTCACCATAGGGGAAAAAAAAGTCTGTATTACCATCAAAGTAGTGAACGTGATTCAAAGAAATATGTAATGAGACTTGACAGTGAAGATTTGAGGGCTGGAAAGTCACCTAAGTTCATTCTGCAGCCTTCAGCCAAAAGATTTAAGACTTGATTTTACAGTCATACACAATGGGTATCTTGAAGTTTCCTGACAATACGGAGACAAGTGCAGAAAGAACATGCAAGTCCTTGTATCAGAGCCTCTCTGTTTTATCCACTGGTGAATCTAGTACCAACTCTCAGAGCCCTCTTTATTGGCAATAACTACTCTCATCAGCTTTTGCAGTAGTCACCAACTAGAATAAAACCTAACTGACAATTAAGTAACATGACTACGTGACATGAGAAGAAAACTGATTGAAGTAAATATGTAGTACAGAAAGGAAGAGAATGAACAAAGTATCTACGTTTATTTATTTTTAGGCAAAATTACCTAAAACACAAGTATACATGCATATTAACTGTTTTTTTTTTATCCAAAGATACCCAGACTTGATACATGAACTGTGGATGTTTTATAGGCAAACAAAAATCATGCAGTGATTCTTAATGTAGAACCAAAGTTATTCTCTTTTGTTGTCTCTCTCTATGACTGGAAGCCCAGAAAGTACTTCAATACAGATAGTACATGGATACTAGTGGATATATTTAACTATGGAGGGAGCCTGAATGTCAAGTTCTCTTGAGTATACCAAAACTTATTTTTAAGTATACCAAAACTAAAACTTATTTTTAAGGTTTTCAGCTTGCATTCCACCAAGTGAATGTTTCACATGTATGAACTTACAGGATAATGCAGTAACATGGTTCATAGCTGCATAAAGCAACATTTTTTAAAACCTGCTTTGCTGAATGGATTGAAATGTTATGATGAAATAAATTTGTCTGGAATAAAATACAATTTTAAGAGCTAACAGCCATTAAATGCCACCCAGTTGCTGTATTTACTATAGTCTGTATTTCAGATAAAAGTTCTAGTTCTCTTGAATGAACTAGCAAGAAGATTATATGTTGAGAGCATTTGCAAGCACCTGTCCCAGACCCACATGCACTTGATTCAGCTGCGTGCACAAATAGCATGAGTTTAATAACAAATGATCAGAGCTGGTAATTAACACAGACAGCTCCCTAATTTGCCCAGGAAGTCAGCACAGTTGTTTAAGCTGAGAAAGTACCTTGTTGCATGCACTGATCACAGTTGGAACTATTTATGTCAGTGGGAATCCAGTGTATCTGAGGAAATACTTTAGTCCCAAAAGGTATCTTAACTTTCTAGAAAGGAAAAAAATGGAAGAAGAATTTTCTCTTCAATTCTCAGAATAAATCAGTTTTCCCTCTTGGAATCCCCTGAAGAAATTTTTGGCAATCTCATTCATATGAATCATCCCAGTAAGTGATGGGAGGCATGGTGTTTAGTTCTCCTGCCATTTTGTTCTGCAAGATGATCGTACCCTAAAGAAGTTGTGTTTGGAGATTAAGTGTCGGAGGTCATATGGCACATCCTGGGTACTATCCTCCAACCTCCTCATTCATGAATAATACCTGGAGAGAAGTAACAAAAATAAAATAAGTAGCGCTTTGATTTCTAACACTTGCAATGTGCAGCTTGAAATTGTTCATAAATCATTGCCCCTTGCATGCTGACTCTGCTCACCTTGAGATACTGCTGCAGAAAGGCAGTGGTGGCATCTTCCTTACCAGGGGACAAGAAGCAAAGAGGTATTTGTGGTGATGCACAGCACCATTTGCAGATGACAAAAGCAGACAATTACTTGCCTTACTCACCTGGGAGCCATATACCTTCAGGACTAAATGGCAATGTGAAAAGTGCTCACTTGCTGACGGGCAGGATGTGTTTTTATCGGGTACCTGCCTCCACAGGCTCACTGTTTGCTTTCTGCAGTGCCTCGGGGGCTGCAACATGAAGGCTGGAACATATGTTCCTATTTTAATGGTGCTTGAAACACCACAGAGGAACCAAGTTTTCTAAGATGAAATCCCTTGCCCAGGGCAACATCTTTGCTATTCCACTTTAGCCCTTTTGGTATTCATGTAGTTGATACTGGAAAATGTTGCTATTTATTTAAGAGGGCTTCTCCTCTCCCCATCCTCTCTCCCCTCACCCCCCATTTATTTCCTTATTACTCTTCTTCGATTTCCAAGCAACAGAGATGAGCATGAACATCAGTGTTCACCTCCACAATTTCACAATTGCCTCCCTTGGTACAAAAAACACTCTCAGTCTTCATCCCTTCTCTAGGAACCTTTCCAGGCTTTGGGCAGCATTTTGGTTAAATGACAGAATATCTTTCTCCAGTTTATCTTTGCCTGTTTGTTTCTCAACAAAATACTGATAGTACTAGTTCAAACACTCTTTCTTCTTAAATTTTTGTGCAGATTAACCATTTAGTGTTTCCTCATCTCATTACAAATTAAGATGTAAACTTAAAAATAATCTGTATCTTAGGAAATTTCCAGCTCTATCAGTATGGTAATATTATTAAAAGAAGTATTTTTATTACCATGGTTCTGAGGTTTTGCAAGGAGAAAAGTAATAAGTCATAAAATAGAACAATTGAATTATTTAACTCAATAAAAGTTTTCAGATTGTATGAAAACTACTGAATGAAGCTGTGACATGAAAGCTAATATCTACATGTTCATACGTTTTCAGTGAGATAGAGACACTGAAGATAAAATGTGGAATGTGAACGGCCTTTTCTGTCCTCTTTTAGTTTGTTAGGCCATATGTAAGACTGTGACAACAGAGCAGTGAATGAGGGAGTTCTGAGTGTCATAGCAGAAAAGGAAACACTGGCTCATCTGCTTGACCCTCTGGATAAATAATCCTTGGTGACAACAAATATGAGCCCATTTCAGACATAACCCAGGACAGCAAAATTTATATAAAATCATGAGATTTTTGCTCCTGTCCAGTGGAGAAAATACCAGGAGTTCAGATCATCTCAGTCATTCTCTACCATTTGCAGCCAAGTCCCCAGAGGAACAAGTCTTGAGGACTTCTCATAAATTTTCCCTGTTATTAGTCCCAGCTTTGAATCTCTGGTGGTTTTCTTCCCCATGTCGGCCAGTTTAAGCAGGCAGAAGCTCACAAAATACTTGACCAGGTATCCTTGGATCCCAGGTGGCTTAACAGAAGCACTCATCACCTTGTGCGGTTGAACATTTTGACTCATCCCTAATGTACACCTGAACAGCAAGAACAAAGTCACTTATAAAAGGCCTGAAGGTAGTTAGCTGTGGAGACAGTAAGAGGCTACCCTCCTACTGTGGAGACAGTAAGAGGAATGCAGGTTGTCAACATCAATAAGTGTCCATTTAGTTAAGAATTCAAACATTTAAAAGATACAATTTTCATGTTTGGTAAATTTGGACAAAATATGTTTTCTCCCTCAGTTAGATCTTGCCCATCTTTTCCTAGCTCTGCGACAGCAGTGCAAGGACATAATGTTCATTATATTTTCCTTAGATGAGGGAAGTGTTTACACTGTCCTTTTGCTAGCAGCAAAATGCTTTATCCACCAGCTGAATTTCTGTACCCTTTATAATTGCTCAGCCTAATTAACACTCCACTGAATTACACACCTGCATTACCTTCACATCCCTACACTCCTGCTCTTCTGCACTGATGCTGTTGGTAAAACTGTTAAAATGTTTCTGAGTTGTCTGAGCCTTCCTGGAGACCACAGAATGCATTCATGTCATGCTTTTCCATGAAACATGAGGAAGATGCAGGCTGGCTCAGAACTCTGTGACACAATCTATTTTTAGAGCCCCCCTTTTCTGAGAAACTAGTTTTCCCATGGGAAACAAATCCTTGGGGGAAAAGTCATTTCCACCTCATTTGTTAATCTAAAATATCTTTGCTTTTGGCTTCCTGCTATGGAGCACAGAACTGCTGCATCTTGTTAATTTTGCAGTCTCACTAAATGACACTGAGATTTATTTAGAAGGAAACCAAATTTAGTCCCATTAGATCGTAGCAACAGTTACATGAAAAAGAGCTAAAATAATAAAATAAAAATAAATAAAAAAAAGAACTTGTTTTGCTCTTGGAAAAACTTGTTCTCTGAAACCAACAAATTATCTACATGAAAGTTAATCAAAGCACTGTCCCGAGGACATGGTAAAAGGTATGGCTGCAGGGGAAACCCTACAATGTCTGGCATTCCAAAAAGAGGGTAACATCCTCTACAAAACTAAAACATCACATCCAAAGAGTAAGCAAAAGATCAGAGTATAAGGGAAAGAGAGTTACTGTTAACATGCATCTATAAAACCCTGCTGCAATGAGACCTTCAGGCTGCTGCTGGAAGCTATAAGTTTAAATTATGAATATGTTCCTTTGTTTCACTACTGTTCACTTCCATATCTTCCCTGTAACAACGGACACCCTGGGATCATTATCCCACTGCAACATATACTCAGAATGACTGGACTGGACTCTGCACACTAGAGTAACTACAAGCACAGCTATTTATGCCTTTGTTTAAAATAACAGACTAGAGCCAGACTGCCTCTGGTTATAAGGAAGAGTCGTCACAGTAAGGCTAGAGATGCATGTGATGTGATACGTGATGTGATACCTCCAAAAAAATGCCAGTTCCAAGTAGCTCTGCCACAACTCCTCAACAGCCCAGCTCCCCCCAGTTCCTCTCCATGAAAGGGTGAGATGGGAAAAAAAGGTAAGCAGCACGTTGGCACCATCTCTCTACTGTACTGGGGGAAAGAAATGAGCCAGGGAAACCAGGGAGCCAAATGCCACCAATAAAAGACCAAAATAATTATGTCTCCCAGGAATTACAAGGTCTCTCTTCCCACTCTTTCCTGGAAGTGATACAATATTACTGTTTTATCATATTATATTCCTATATAGGAATATTTCTAAGAATATTGTAGTTCTAATATTCCTATATATACTATTCTCAGTAACTGTGTGAAGACTCAGATGAGCTAAGGTCACACAACTTGTCCAAGTATATTCTGACTGTATAGGAGTCATTAGAGATATAACATCAGTATTTAAACAGTAGCATAGGTAAAGGGATAGGTTAAAGAAAGGTCAGCCTACTGTTACTTCAGCTTGAGATGCAAAATTTACATTTGGAATAGTTTTTATGAGTTTTGGAAGGAAAACTCACCATTTCACCAAAGATATTTTAGTGGACATACTGTTAGCATCAGTGGTGCTTCCAACAGGAATTTTTCTGAGGTTATTGCCAGGGAAAGAAGTAGCTAAAATAGATGGTCTAAAAATGTCTGAGCATGTTTTGATAAGACTCCATTTTTTTCTAGGAAAAAAAAAAATGATTCTACCTGGAATAACAGCATATCAGAACCAAAAAACTGTCATGAAACAGAACTGCTATCTTCCTCCTGGCCCAGTTCAGAGCTGTCACAGATTCACTGTGTGACTGTGGCCAACCAGCCCAGTACCAAGTTTTCACCAGTGCTCACAAATTTTGCTGCCTCAATATGTGGGCCTTTCAGCTGCCTGACATCTCTTGGTTGAAATTGTATCTTTACATATGCTACTACTACACCACTTCTTTGGTTGCAGCACAGCATAGATTTTCCAAGCATAGGAATGTCTTCAGCTGCCTATAGCTCAGCTGCTGGTGACAGTCCAGTTGCAGAAACACATGTGAACTAATCACCCCAGGATATTTACCCTCAGGGTAGGTTCATGCAAAACAAGCTTAACTATGCAAAGTGAGTGCAGCCCAGGCCTGTCCTTTGTGTCCCTACCTGAAGAAAAGAAGGATAATGATGAATATTCTCCTCCTTTTGATTGTATGTAGACCTACCAAGGAAAAGCTCCAAACGCATGTATATTGTCACCATTTATGAATGTTTTTTCTCCTCTCCTTTCATTTGCACATAGGTCAGCTGTGATATGAGTCAATTCATTATGGTGACAGCCAATGTTATACCCATTATCAACCTGCTTACTGTAAAACTGAAAGCATCCACGAGAAAGGGTTCCCAGCAATCTCTTTCTACTGACAGCTTTTGAGCTAGCAGAACCCATAGAAATAGTACCTGTATTAATACAGAGTCATTGTTCTGCTGAAATGATGAAGTTTGCTAAAAAGTCAAAAGACTCGAGGCAGGTACTGGTATCTGAATGATAGCAGTAATGTCCCTTTTGTCAGGAAAGTCCAGTTTGGAGCCTAGCAGGGGGATTCCGTTTCTTTTATCATGAAACTTCAGCTGTCTGGAGCTGGCCAGGGAGTAGAAGCCAAGCTGTATAACAAAAAATGAGTCAAGCAAGAATGTGCTAAAGGAGATGAAGCAGCTCTGCAATTCATGCCAGCTCCAGCAGCTGCTCCATGCTGATACCTGTCCATATAGCCAAGCTATCTGGGTGACAGTGTGAGATGCTCTCCCAGAGTCATCGTGGTACACAGGTAACCTACTGGAAATGAAAAAAAAAAAATAAGTGGAAAATTCACAACATATCAGAACAGTTTCTCCATGGAAACACTTGACTATCTTAAAAAAAGTGGCAGAGGAAAAGAGTGAGACTTGCATCTGCAGATCTACAGAGGGTTTCATGATACTTGGGGCTTTTCTTGCTTGATTAAAACTTCAGAAACCAAAGTACCATTAGAAAGGTTCAGCAACAGGAAAAAAAACAAAAACAAAACAAAAAAACACACTGATGTCATTAAGATCAGAGATCTATTCTAAGCTTGTCACCTCTCAGGAGTCCAGATACATCTCTCTCTCCTTTAAAGTATGAGGTTTTACACATTCAGAGCTGCTTCTTTCATTCTGAATAAAATTTTTGAAACAGAAAAAAATGTGCTGGTACAAAAGCTGATGTAAATTGTAAATTGGAACAGAAAAATAAGTAGATTCAGGTCAAGCTTTTACTTTGACAATTCTTCATTTTTAAAACATTTTCTTATGTTTCTTTCCTAGTTTACAATATGAGATGAAATTTGATTTAAAAATTGAAAAACAAAATTCCTCATTTAAGAGAATCAGAATATTTTCAAAAATCAGTTTATAAAAATTAAAATTGAAGAAAATTGTCAAAAATAATCTTTTCTTTTGATGGATGTAATTACAAATATAAATAAATCAACATTTTCTGCTGAAATTATTTCAGAAAAATACCCAACCAGGTGTGACAGACATAGAAAAGATTACCAGTTATGTCTTACTGAATATATTTGATTTCATAGAGGTGACATTTCACAATCAGTTTCTCCAAAATGAACATCTAGAATTATTTGCATTGAAAAACAGCTGAACTGAGATATAAGGTGTCAACAATGAAAGTGAACATGTTAAAAAAAAAAAAAAGATTTTTCGGTTTTCAGATTTAGTGCATATGAAAAAAATAAATAAAATGAACTCTGTGTGTAACTCCTGCAGTGGTAGATAAATACTATGACAAAAAAAAAAAAAAGTTATAAATTATGCAGCTTTTGACCTCTTTTCTTTTCCTATGATACTGCATTGCCATAATTCTCTCTGACCCCATCATCGTACTCTACTTTCATATTTCTTTTGCTGGTGAAACATCTGAACAGACCTGTTAGTTACTGCCTTGCACTTCTTCTGCCTCATCCCACCGTACACAATTGCTGTTGGATGTTTTTGCCTTAACAAAACTACATTTTACCAGTTTCTTGCCCCTCCTTGCAGATCCTTAGATATCTCTCAGGGTCCACAGGTAATTATGTGCACAGTATGTAACTAATACAAGATGTAGAGTATTTCTTAAGTCTGATTATGTCCTGAGAATGAGAAAAAATGATCCTCTCATGTTAAGCAGAGATGGTTTCATGTTTCTCTGTGAACCAGTGGGTGTATGATGCCCCCACAACAGCCTGATTTGGGGTATTTCATGCATTTGGTGAATTCAAGAGTATTTGGAACCAGTTTCACGTATTAGTTGACACAACGATCCCTCAGTCAATCTCATGCTGGCAAGTCTTTATGTTAATGAATTGGAATGCATACAGCATAAATAATAAAAATGACCCATTAAATCATCTACAGCAATTTTGTGCAGCTATCAGACATATGCAGCTTGATTTTCCTCTGACTTATCCCTCTCTTGAAAAGATGAATCTCAGTGATTTCAGCATATTAATCTTGATTAGCATTCATTAACTTACCACATATTGTATTTATTTTAATGTATTTAGCTGCTTCAGAACAGAGACACCGCCAGATCTCCCCACAGAATAAAAGGAGAGAGAAGATTCAAAACACCCCTTGGAGGCGGGGGTGTCTCCTTGTTTTTTAGGGCAAGCAGAAATCTCTTAAACTTCTGCCTTCACAGCTGTGTTGAGGGATTTTCATTTGAAGACCACAACGGGAATTTAGACATCTGGCTCACATGTATAAACCTACACGGAGATGCCTAAATTTAGTTGTCTCCATTTTATACTGAACATTAGCAGAATTGGGTACACACTGCACTCTGGATCCACACAACTAGGGTGAGATGGATCCTCTGTTCATATGAAATACAAAAAGCTCCACAGAGCTTGTCTCTGCATATCTTCACAAGCTCACTGAAGTTCATTTAATGATAACAAAGGCCCACATAGCTGCTCTCAAATGTGAAGGAGTTGACTTGATTCAGCATTGCAGTTTGTTGTTTCCACAGTACTGTGCCCCAGGCTGCAATGTAATCATTACTGCTGTACTGAATTTCAAGCCAGATCTAAAATCAACAAAAGACAAGGGGTATCATGCAGAAAAACAACAAACTAAATTTAGTGTGAATTAATTTTACCAAAAACACACTGTAAAACTTCTATTCCTTTTGTTTTTATATTGTTGTAAAAATGTAAAATGCAGATAAAAATCAAAATTTGTACCAAAAAGGAGAAATGGCAAAATCAAATGGACCACAAAGGCACATCCATTAGTATTTTGCTTTTGACTCCCAACAGCAATAATCTGCTCCAAACAACTAGATAATTCACAGAGAAGAGTGACTGTGCAGTACCACAAACCTGATGGAAAGTCAAGCTGAATAAGGGGTAGAATCTGCTGGGGAAAGCTGGCTGCACCAATAGCATACTTGGATAGTGATGGCTTGGACCCATCTGATCTGTATCTTTCCCTATAACCCATTTTAATGCCAGGCCCTGTAAGAGGAGACATGGGAAGGTTTTCCAACACTGAATCTCGAAAATAGCTGAGTGGGTAACTTTTTTATAGATACGGCCTCAAAGACATGGTGTGATGCCCATCAGCATCTATACCGAGGAGCAGTTTTGATCACACAGTAGTATCCTGATAGCTGTCACTGAAAGGCTGAGCTATTGGACAGTTTTTAGAAACATATCATATCTTATAGAGAAGGATTTATGGGCTGAACTACTGGCCCATGTCTTTTCTTCCTGGCATGCAGTATAGTTTTATTTTACTCCGTTTTTTGAGTCTTGGCAAGCCTAGGACTGATAGACTCCAATTCACACAGAGCAAGAATTAGTATCTGGGATACTGTGTCTGAAAAGATTATTGCCTTTTAATTTAATATAGGGAAACAGTTCAGTTCTCATGGGATTCATGGTTAAGCAGCAAATGCATGATAACCCTCATTTTTAAAAAGCTGTTTTAAAGCAACCATATCACTTCACATTGTCATTTTAAATGATACAGCGATTTCATACATTAAACACAACACCAAAGGGTTTTAGTAGCAAATTTTAATAAGGGTCAAGTAGTTTCATTTCAAGATTTTCCCTGTATTAATTTATCTTAACTTTATTTCAGTATCACTTGTAAAACTACTGAGGCCATGTAGTTCTCAGCAGTGGGTATTAGTGGATAATTTGATGCAGTTAAACGAATAATAAAAGCTAATAGCTTCCTAGAAAAGAGGGAGCAAAATGTCAACTATATTAACGTGAAATACCAGTAACTAAAGAGGATATATTTTATTTCAGCATCTCCATTTCATTAGGTCAGAACAAAAATCTCCTTTCAATCCAATCATGACAAAAACTTGCGCATTTCCAGACATTCAGAAAATGTCCTTATCCTCAAATATTAACTCTAGCAATAACAAACTGAGAGAACACTCTCCCTGGAACACCCTGTCCATGTGCAATGGGCTCTGGTAGAAGACAGAAATGATGGTGAAAGGACCGATCAGGTCAGTATAGATGGCAAGCTGGGAATCCTCAGGGTTTGACTGCAGCTTTGCATGGGCAGTGACTGGGCAATGAAGTGTGCCACAGGCATGAGGCTGCATCCATGTGGGGCATTTGCACCCTGCTCCATCACTCTCCCTACTTCACTCACCTCCTTACAATTTTTCTGTCCTTCATCACCTGGAAAGGGGGAAAGAGAATATAAAGTCTTGGCTCCATTTTCTGATTGTTTTCCTGTTATCCCTAACATAGGACCTACTAACATGATCTTTCCTTACACTGCAGAATTGAATTGCTTGGAGCTGCTTTTATTGCAGGCTGTAGGAAGTATTCCAGCCTCCATGGGCATAGTTCCAAATCTTTATTCCTCAATTTTGTGTGAAAATTAACTGAACTGCCTTCTTGTCCTGTTCACCCATAGACAAGTGACTTACTGTATGAGAAATTTCTACTTATTTCAGCAGTCAGACAGCTTGCTTTATTAGTGCAGAGACATGAGCTGTACAGGATCTTTCTTCCTGCTGTGCTTAATTTTTGAATCCAAGGGTATTATTAAGAAGGAGGAGTAAAAAAGATTAGGTGTGCTTTCATCTACCTACCCAAATGGCGCCAGTTCTCATTAGAAAACATTTTCTACAGAATCACTCTTTTATGGCTCCCCCCAAATCTTTGATCAAAGGTCTCAGAAATAAATTGATTCTGTGAACATCCATCTATTTGACGTGCAAATTGTGCACTTAAAATAAAATAAAATTAAACTTTATACTTGTCATCTCAGTATAACACTTCATTCTTTCCTGATCCATTTGAAAGAACCTTGAATTTGACACAACACATTTGAATTTATTTAAATTCTTCATTCAGTTGGTGCAGTAACATGGTAGGCTAATGACATTGCAATTAATGAAAAATACTTTACAGTTCCATTTCTCCAGAAATTAATTGGATTCTAATTCTTAACTATATTTAATTAAATGACTATTTCTGAGCAAATTTCTAATTTGTTTGGGATTTTTTTTTTTTTGCACATGTGGCAAGGACTACATTTTAAACTTTTTTAAAATGTACTTTACATTCCTCATGTATTTCACTACCTCCAACATCACCATTTACTTCTATGTATATCCAGGATCCAGCTCACCCACAAATTATCCTACCTGAAATCCTCAAAAAGCTGAAATAGCTGAGTGGAAAGCCAAATGCCGTAGAGTGCAGAAACTGCTAGCTGCAGGACAGTCAGACTTTTCCCCTCCAGCTGTCTCTATGATATCCACAGAGGCACTTTGTAGCTGGGGTGCTCTCTGTCTGGTCCCCACGAAAGGGCGTTAAACTTGGACGGGAGCATTTTGCATCAGCTGCAGGGTCTCTACTGGTTAAAATGAAAAGTCCTTTCCACAGAGCTCCCCAAGCCTTGCCTGGGGCAGTCTGGGCTGTGCAAGAAATTCTCCTCAGTTTAAACATGCAGCCTCCAACAATAATAAATAAAATAAAATCACTTCTTTCTACTCACATTTTATTTTTAAAGTAAAATGCCAGTTTCTTGAAGCATTTTTGTAGCTTTTTTTCTATGATTTTTTCCGTTTAAAAAAAAAAGCAGCAATAAATTTTGTCCTTGAAACTGACCCCATCAATAAGAGCCAGGTCCAACAAAGCTCTCATCCAGTTTTCTTTTAAATGCACATTTTATATAATTGAGCACATATCAGACCATTTCAAGACGTAAGCTAATCATAACAAAACTGCAATAAAAGATTTATGATCCAAACACTGCCAGAATTAATTCAGTAGAGCTACCTCTGAGCCTAAGCAGAGCTGGTAAGCTCATAATCCATCTGTGGATAAAAACATTTGCATGTGAAAGTCACATTTTAAAAGCTTTTAAATCATTTTGAGATTTTTTTTTAGAACTTTCTCTTGAAATTTTGGAAATTGATGGTACGTATATCACAGATTGTGACAAAATCATCTAGGAATGTTAATAATGAATCATGAATATATGATGTTCATATTGATTATCTCATTCAGTCAGATGCATTTACTCTGCTCATTTTTGTATCTTCAAGCTTCTGCTGTCCTCAAGAGAAAGCAAATGGGAAAAGTTTGCAGTCTAAGATCTGATTATCCTGAAGGATGACTAAAAAAGCTGGCACTTGGGGGTGTTAATAACATTATCTTTATTACCATGGGATTAAAGTCTCAGCTAAAGAAATCCTCAATGTGAAAAGTGAAGGCTATCAAAAAAAAACAAACAAACAAACAGGAAATGGAGCTAAGTGACTGACAGCTAATTGACTTTTTGTTGTAAAGTGTTGCTGCAAATATCCCTAGACAGAAGAGCACTTAACCAGATCAAAATGTTGTAGCTAGCTGTTATTTTGTCAAGAAGATACAACATTCAAAAGAAATAACATCTATGGACCACACTGGCTTTATCATTTGCTGAAATTCCATTACTGAAACTTGAGAGCCAAAAAAAAAGCCAGATACTAAAGAATACTGTATATTGTGTACTAAAATAGTACAAAGATTTTGCCATGAAGGACATGCCAATACTGCAGATTTTATTTTTTTTTTAAACTTTCTAATGCTCTGCAAACAATCTCTAACATGAGATACAAATACAAGTTTATTCATTCTATTTATCCACATGTATGAAAATGTGAAAGGGAGGTGCATCTCCACATT
Organism: Cygnus atratus; assembly: GCF_013377495.2. Taxonomy (NCBI): domain Eukaryota; kingdom Metazoa; phylum Chordata; class Aves; order Anseriformes; family Anatidae; genus Cygnus; species Cygnus atratus. Next base: position 9,660,717 of record NC_066375.1, on the reverse strand, counting down.
TAAAAAAAACAGTTGAGGTTCACAAGTCACAGGAGTTCAACACACACCACCACGAACTTGAACAGTGAGACCAGTGAGCCAGTCAGGAGCTGTAATGTTAAGCATCCCTGTGCAAAGAATAATATATTGTTAATTGTCAAGATCACGTTCATGCCATGGATCGACCTTTGAGCAGCACTGCATCCACATGTGGATCTCCGCACTGCCTCACTGACTATGGCCAAAATCTTGTTGCCATGCTGTATATCAATCTAATGATTATGACATATTATGTGAAAAGATTCTTATTTGTGTGTGGGGAAAAAGTGATCTGGGAGATTCCTCCTGAAAATTCAGTGTAACATTAGCCCTATGTTTGTCCAGTATTTATGCTAAAAGTGGAGAGTAAAGAGAGGGCTGTATTGTAGAAGCAGTGAAACATCCTGCGTGCAAGCACATTCTACATCTGGAGCCAAAAATGGTTCAATTTTGAATTCTAAAATGCATAGTAAACCATTCATTCAGGAATAGAAAATGCAGAGCTGCCTGATAAATTTACCCTGTAATTTCAAGTAGTAAATACATTTGGGAAGGAACCTATTTTTTCAATGAAATGAAGAAAAAACCTCACCAAATAAAGCTATTCACTATTAATTATTTACTGAGCTGGACTCTTATATGTATATGTTAGTATTAGGTTTTTGGAGAAAACATCTCTGCACAGTTCACTGTATTGCAGAAAACTTAAACTTGCTTGAGTCAAATAGGGAGAGATACTGCAGTCTATTAAGTTATATCACAAAGAAAATGATGAGACACGAATACTTCCTCTGGGTGATTTTGAATGCTCGGTTATGATTCTGAGATCTACTTTAACTACAGTGACATTATTCCCCCCAACCTTTGTTTTTTTGTTTTGGTTTGTTTGTTTGTTTTTTGGTAGAGAGGTACCAAATTGTCCATAATGGCTCTAGACATATAACTATACAGTACACATGACAAACCACAAACAGCTCAGCATCGTGCACTTTGTCTCCTGAGAGCTTTCAACCACTGATCTAGATGGACAGTCATTTTTGAGAACCTACCTAAGAAGCAGATGTCTGTAATGGTATTTTGAAATAATCTTTTGTAATTCCATTCTTATTCCCCTGAACAGTGAGAAACTGCTCAACTTTCATTCAATTTCTTCCATGCAAATTGTCCTGGGCACTTAGGGCCCACCAAGAAAATGGCTACTTAAAATGCCATGTAAAGGAGACGCTGACGTTTTGGATTTTTCTGAATATTTAGGTAAATGTTATACTAAGAACAAAAAATACCCAGGCAAAAGTCACTGACCTCTCAAAGTAAAACATATTGTTAAAAATACTGCAATGTCCTTGCTAGCAAAGCAAGTGACCCAAGGCGAATTTGTTCCAAAGCCTGTATACTTGGAGATCTTTGCTTATCAGGGCAGAAAGATAACCAGTGGTGGCTTTGAGCTACTGCTGACTGATTTAATCACAGTGATCTGCACTATAACTGGAGTGGAATACTACAAACCAGAGCACAAATACAGAACAAAAATCATCATCTTCAGTCACTTCTGTGTTATTTGACTCTTATAGAGGAAGCGAGCCCATTTTTAATTGAGTTCCTTAGCTTACTACATAGTTACGATGAGCAGCCGTTATTAAGGACCAGTCATGTTAATGTCTACTTCAATAATCTCTTGTAGGTGATTACAAATTATAGAAAAGATTCCCTAATATTGAGAAAGCCTGTGAAAGTGAGACTACAGCATTGTGGTAGCTGCATTTACAACTTTTGCAACAAACTGGTGGGCTAACTTTTGTTTAATCCTCAAGGGCTTCTTGTCACTGTAAAGCCGTCTCTTGGGGCTTCAGTAATGAAATGTCAGATTTATCTAGCCCAGTAGAGCATGATTTTCATAACACACAGGTAGGTGCTCAGTGCATAGACCTGGACCCCACTGTTCCAGGTGTTGCACAACCAGGGAACCAAGAAAAAAACCTGTCCCCAGCTGTCCACTACAGTAGTCAAATGAAATAACGCTCTTGGCTTGTTATCTTGATCTAGATAGGAACCATCATGAAATAAGATTTGTGAAGTAAACGAAGAACTTATTAAAATAATGTAGTGGTATGGTATAAAGACTTCACTTCCCATTAAAGATATGCCTGTGTGGAAATCTTGAAGTCTGTGCCCCCTAGAAAGGGGGTTTAGTTGTAAATACCCAGTCATGTTTATGTGGTTTATTCTGATTCTTTTAAGTCAATATCACTTTCTATTTCAGTACTTGTTTTTCCTCATTTGCCTGACTTCTCCTTGTCGTGTTATTTCCTATTTGTAAGATTACCAAAAAAAATCCTGGGAAATTTTTAGTATTCTACAGAATGCTATATGCAGTGAGCCAGCCACCTGTCTCCACAGTCATGATTCCTGGCAGTCTGAGGCTGTAGACCCCTCCTGGACCTCTATAACTGCTTTTAATACTGCCTGCTGAACTGCAGAAAGACAATGACAGCTTGCTTTTCCCTGAACTGATGCTCCCAGCACAGTGCTTCTGCAAGACAACACCTGAAATCAAAGTGGGTTTTGACTTTTAATGTGACCAGAGGAGATGACCAAACTCCATTACGTTACACCAACCCCACCTCACTGGCACATGTGGGCCCAGACAGAATCTATAATTTAACTGATCTTTTCTTGGTTCATTAATAGGGCTCATCTAAGGTACTGTCTTGTGGCTCAGCCACAAAACGAGGACTATTTTGGTATTCTACTTTGTCCCAGTAAACATCATGACCAACTGTGCAAAGAAGAAAAGAATAGAACCCTTGCCTCAGAAAACAGCATGCCTCCATGTGCCTGCAATTTTCATGCATAAACTGAGTGGTCTGTAGAGAGGAATTGTAAGAATCTATTGCTCATCAGATGCTTTAAAACTTCATGAGAATATTTTTGTTCACATGAAACTTATTACCTGCTACTGCTGCCTCGTAGTTAGTTCATTTTCACTGTAGTTACCAAAATGATGGGTTTAGGGGTTTGTGTATGAAAGTTTGGTATACATGAAAAAAATACCATCTTTTATGATTCATTCTGCTAGTATACAGGTAATTAGGACATACAGCACTCACTAAAATTAAATCATAGAACTTGACAAAAATATATACCAGCACTTGAAACAAATTAATTCATTCTCTGCCTATCTTGGATTTTAATGTATTCAGTTGCAATTTCTGTATATAAACCTCTCATGTTTTATACATTCTGCAAATTCTTTTTTTTTTTTTTAAACATAGACACCCATTGTATAAAGGATTTCTTCACCTCCCAATTCTTCCAAAATAATTATATTGCCTGCTAGAGTAACAGTGACAGTTTTGAATTTAAACCTTGTAAAGTTTTTTTCAAATAATCTCTGTGGTGAGTTCTGAGTATATACACCTTCTGGCAACTTTTGTCATATCTATCCAGAATGACAGCCTGTGGGTCATGCAAGGATGGTGGAGAGACTTTCTTGACAGTTACCAAGGCATACATCCCTAGCTCTCATTAGGACTTAGCCCTTGCTATGTTAATGACACACATGAGAATTGCAACACAGCCAAGACCAAAGAAGAGCCCAGCATTAGGGAAAGTGAAGATGAATAATTGGAAGATGAGCTGATTCATAATAACCATATATTTTTTCCTCATTCAGATGGTCCCTCCCACAGCAGGTTGCATGAAGTCAAAGCTCAGGCTTTTCTCTGACAGCTCATTACTGCTTTTACTCAAGGAAATGTCCATCTACCTGAGGTAGAGTGTTGTGGTTATGTCCCTAATTCTGCCACTCATAACAGGTTATGAACTACTTGGAGTGTCATTCTGCTTGTGATCTACAACAGGGTGGTTTTACATGTTTTAAAACTGGAGATGGAAATCGAATAAGTCGAGAACATGTAGATATTACAGTGTCTCCTGTGAAGATAGGCTGAGAGAGTTTGGGTTGTTCAGCCTGGAAATGAGAAGGCTCCAGTGTGACTTTTTAGCAGCCTTCCAGTACTTAAAGGTGCCTACAGGAAAGCTGGGGAGGGACTCTTAGAGAGTATAGCAATAGGACAAAGGGTAAAATAAACAAGGGTAAATTTAGATTAGATATTAGGAAAACACCTTTTATGAGAGTGGTGAGGCACTGGAATAGGTTGCCCAAAGAAGCTGTGGATGCCCCATTCCTAGAAGTGCTCAGGGTCAGGTTGGATGGGGCCCTGAGCAACTTGGTCTGGTCGGAGGTATCCATGCCATGGCAGAGGGGTTGGAAGTAGGGATCTTTAAGGTCTCTTCTAACCCAAACAATGCTATGATTCTATGAAGAAATAATGGGAGATATTACAAGACTAAGATGCAGAAGAACCACTGCATCTACTTAAAAGGAAGGACAGAAAGGGGGAGTTTTTTTCTTCCACTAAGTAGAGGCATAAATGCTTTGTATAGTTACATGAACATCTTCTCTCCATTTTCTTTATCTTATGATCTAGATTTGACTTTGACAGATGCTTAGATAAACACTTTTTCATCATTCAAATTCATTAGCTTGCTTTCCTTCTTCTGTTTATGGAACAGAAAGTTCAGCTTGGCTCCCACAGTAAATGAAACAGAGGGAATGTAGAGTGATTTATTTGGCTCTCCCAACTGCAGGAAAAAAAAAAAAAAAGTGGTGTTCTACTGAGTGCTTATTTAAGTATAACACATAAAACTATCCAGTCCAATAAAAAACTAATATAAATGCTTTAATTATTTGATACACCCTGTGTTATGGCTATATATTCCAGTGAAATAAATTTGTTTTAATGTCCTGTACCTTTTTTACCTAAGGCTTTGTAGAAGCTGATACCACTGTTAAGAATTTATGAAGATATGATTTTCAATAATTGTGTCTTTCAATAGTTAATATAGTTATTACAGCCCTGGATGTATTCTGGAATAGGCAATGTGCATTAGATATATTCACAGCTAGGTCAAACATACATTACCCTGTGGCATGTTGGAAACGATGTCCCTTCTATTTGCTCCCCCACAACCTCATTTGTGACAACAGGAATGCAAAAGAACATCTGGATCATAAGGCACCATTAATGACACCAGCTACTGGTTTTTAAATACAAGAAATCCTGCTTGGCCTCCAGGGATTAGGTATCAGTACAACCCATATCAGTACAACCCATCTGCCTGGTCAACACTTCAGAATGGCTGGTCCTGATTTTCAGGAACTGGAGGCTGAAAACCTTTTCAAATAAGTCCCTCAGTTTTCATTCCATTCCAGCAGTTTTAAAGTGGAGGGCGTGTCAGGAATAACAACATGGAATCACCTACTGAATATTCATCATCTCAGTACCTACTGCGTTTTTTCCTGTAGACTCCAAGGACATTTTGTTGGCTCTTAACCATAGACAAAACCTACCATATGGAGAGGACAGTAGCATTATGTAATAAAGGCAAACAAAGGTCTTTAGAAAGACCTATTATTATGCTCCAAAACTCTAATTACTATAAATATCATCATGTAGATTCTCTATTTACTCTGTTTCTGTTGTTTCTACACAGTATTTGCACACAATATTTCCACATATTTGCAAGTCAGAAGGGAATTTTGCTTAATTGCTTGTAGAACAAACTTGTGTAGGTACAAGTATCTAGCTGTATTTTTCTGCTCTTACTATCAGCAGCAAAGGTAGCACAAAGGTAGCAGTCCTGTTATCAGAGCTCTGGTTGGTAGCTTGACTGATCTCATGAGTAAAGCAAAAAACAAAGATGATGGAAAGGTTGAACAACAGAGAAAGCTCATACCACAGGGCCACTTTGCTGAGGAGAATCAGAAGCCAGCATATAGAACACTGAAATGAGCTTGCACTTGGTAGATTCAGTATTGCTCGCTGGGTTTCAGTACTACATTGGCTTGCATTGAACCTGAGCAAAACTTAATTTTCTTACATTTATCACCCACCCATGTGCAGTCCTAAGAAGGGCCATTTAGTGAAAGCTAGAATCAGGCTGGCATAATCGGCTATAAAAGTGGACATCCCATCACAGGTTTGATTTTGAGGCTCTTTTATTCACTTTAATACAGTCTTCTGAGGGCGATGGATGGACTCTGCTAAATAAATTAACCCACAGACATATTTATGCTTTCCTACTCCTGGGGTTACCACCTGATTTTAAGCACCTCCCAACACACCTCCAGATGCAGAAACAGCTTTATCTACCAGCCACAGAATTCAGCTCAGTGCTCTGATTTCTTGGCAATATTTCAGCTGACAGCACAGGGATGAGCAGAGCTGAACCAGACGAGGCCACGAACACACCTGGAGAGGATGTATGAGAATAAGTTGTGCCTTCCCTTGCCTCACCTTCCTATTTCACTGCCTCTTTGTGCCAGCTCTTCTAGAAAGCTGTAAGAGCTGAAGGCAACTCATTACTGCTTGGTCTCACTCTTGTTTTCATACAGATTCTGAAAAGTCAATGCTGCAGTTGTACCATAAGAGTAAATTGGATGGCAGATTTCAATGGGAATTTTTTTTGGCTCCATTTCAGCAAGATTTTATGTGCTTTACTTTTAACACATGCATCATTCAGTTGATTTCAGTAGGACTCCTAAAGCTTAAGTACCTTGTTGAATTAGAGCCTTTATGCATCCATGGCTACAGACTCAAGTACTGATGTTCAAACATCATCTGCGCTGAGCTACTGGCTTGCAGATATCAGGACCCTTCCACACCTTTTACTGAGTTTACAGTCACACCATGCTGCTACTAAACAACTCTTTAGTAATTTCTCCAGTTTTCAGAGGAAACACACTTATACTGCAGAAAAGCACACCTTACATTCACAGAGAATGAAATCTAAAATGGTCACTTAACAGGCAGCCCAATACCCCATCCTGCTGTTGTCTATCAAGTGAGAGAAAGAAGTGCTTGGGGACTGGGGTCAGACTTTGAAAGTGTAAAGAATGGTCCGAGCTTTGCAACCAACTTAGCTGCCGAGCCCAGAAATACATCTCCTGAAAGATCCTCCCATTGCAAACTCTGGCTTTAGATTCAACCTTACTGTGTGCAAGAGGGAAAGTTTAAGATTGCCTTCTTTCCCTGTTAACTCTCATCTGTATGAGCAAAGGTGGCAGCAGCAAAGGATTAAAGGGCTGATTATTAGTTCTATGTTGAGCTAAGTCAGGACATGCAAATCAAAGCTGTTTGTTAAGAATCTACAGGAAGGATTTAAAAATATAGCAGTACTGTTTAAAATCCATTTTTGGATATGTTAATATTTATTACAAATGTAAATTTATATTAGGCTGTGCAAAACTGTTTTCAGGTTATGCAAATTCATTTTAAAATATGTTAATTTGGTTCCTGACATAAATCAGTAGAACATGTTAACAAAGTCTAACATTAAAACAATAACTTTAAAACTTTATGATTATATATGGCTATATTTTAGCACTCAGAGATGAAGATTATATAACAGAAACTCTGACCTAGGTCCAGGCTTGTAAAACAAATTTAGAGAGAATACATTTGATGCTAAGTTGTTCCATATCAGTCACAAAATTGGTTGTTACAAATATTTTGCTTCTACTATCTCATCTCTGCTGGATACTTTTGAAACTGATACTTAAAAAAAAAATAACCTTTATATACCAAGGCCTAATAAAGTTCTGAATTCCCCCCCTTTCTTCATCTTCCTCCTTGGTAATACCTGTCTGTAAAACACAGATTTGCATCTTGTGCAGTAGGGGCTGTCTGGTAACAACAGCTTAAAATTCTTGGGGGAGAATAAATATATTCTACTGCTTCAGCAGAATGTTGGTAGAGGTGGCAGGCATTCGCAGCCACAAAACTAAGGCATTAGAAGTATTGCAGCACTGAACCTTTACACATCTAAGAACTACCCTGGTCAGCAGAGTTAGCAGCTCCTCTGGACCCACGGAATGATGACAAGCTCATTTTTATTCTCCTTCTAGCACTCAGAATGCTAAAAAGCTGACCAAACATCCCCCTTCCCCTCCAAAGGGGAGATATTAAAAATGAGGACTGCACAGAATTCCAAAGCCCCTCACATTTTTGGTGTGGTTATGTATCAATTCATATTTTACACCTTGTCACTCAGCTAGGATGGCTACTTGCCTAAATCGCAAAGAGCAGAGCGGGTTCATTTGAACCCACATTGAAGTTTGAAGAAATGTACTAATAAAGAAAGACTAAAGATATGTTAATGCTTAACCTATCAAGTCATTTTAGAAAAGACAGTCACGCTTTGTGACAGAAATAACTCACAGTACCAAAGATCCAAACACCCTGAATTTTGGTAAAGCTCATATTTGAACTTAAAGTTTTTTCCCCCGGGATCCAGTCCTCTACTTTGTCAATTTAAGTTATAAAAACTTCACCATAGATGATATATGAACAAAAGAAAACTGATGTAGCTCAGTGTGACATTCAAATCACACATCAAATTACACTGATTCCATCAGTGTAAGACTCAGGGACAGAAGGGCTATATCCATTTTGATATTCCAACCATGCAAGAATGTTCAATGGCTTTTCCCCAAACTCTTTGCACCTCTTTGGGAACCAAAATTGTACAGGAGTGGTACAAGCAGCAATACAGGGAAAACATTTGTAATGTTCAATATATTGGCCATACCTAAACAGTGGTGTTTCCTCAGAGCTTCATGTGCTGCTCATTAAAACTAGAAGCAGAAAGAGCCCCAATATGCTCAGTAATTAAATCCTACTTTCCAAACTCCTGAAACTTTTGCCTTCATTTTGATCTTGACTCTGACCAGGGTTTTCCTCTCATTTGGGATTATAACTTCCACTTTTCTGGGAACACTAGCCTTTGTGGTACTTTAGAGGCATTTTCAGTTATTCAGTCACAAGAAAAATTACTGGAATATCCAGGAAGGAGAAAGCAAGGCCTCACAGGACCCCTCAGCTGTCACCAGCCTCCAAGGAGCAGCAAATCCCAACCCACAGCAAAAGGAGCACTTGCCAAGGAAGCTGGGGATTGTTAATTCTGGGTAGTTGCCTAAGAGGTAGTAATTTATTCGTGAGAAGCCCTCCCCAGAATTCAGCATGCCCAAATGTCAAAGGCATTTGTCAGGCTTGTTATCTGGGGGTAAAGGCTGCAGTCAGGCCTGCAGGAGAACCTCAGTTACTGCCAGCTGGCACCGCTGCAACCTGAGGGAGCAGTTTCAGTTAAGGAGCAGAGATGCTGCTCCTCTTGTTCCCAGCTGAGGCTGAAAAAAACAGTACATTCCCACTGAACATTCTCCCCTTGGCCACAGGAAAAGTCATCACTCCTTGATGCTACCACAGACAGCCAAACACTACCCCACTAACTGAGCAGAGGAACTCACCCTGATGTTGCCACTTGCACAGGCTGTCCCCACACTGTCACCCTTCCATTGCAAAGCAGCACCACATCTGCCTCCACTGGCAGCCCAAGGAGCTGCCCTCTCTCAGGAACAGCTACTTGGAATTTATTTACATATTGGGGGGAATAAAGGATGCTAATATGGTAAAAGTCCCATTTGATTTGACCTGACTTAAGAATTCAATTTCTTTCCCATCACTTCCCCCACCCAATTAGCTTCTTCCTAATGATCAGGATTTGAGCAGTGACTTTGCCTCTGATAGTAAACAAGCATGTTTCTGCTCATCAGCAAAATGACCGCCACAGAGGGCTGGGGTTGTTGTATTTATTAAACTAGCCCCATGTGACTGTTATGGTGATAGCTGCAGGGGGGGAAGGCAGCATTTGATCTTTCGGGGTTTGACTTAGGATCAAAGCAAGGCACTGACTACTCCTCCAATCCACTGTGTTCCAGTGTTAATCACAGTTGTTCAAAAAAGCAGTCCTTGTCTCCCACAGCTAGCTCCTCCCAGACAATAGAGGAAGGTGTTTTGTTTGATGAAAATGCACACCCTAAGCAGGCGACTATTCTGTTAAAAAAAAAAAAAAAGTGCTATTCCCTACTATTGAAATGATGGAGCTCTAGCTTAAAAAAATAATGGACAAGTGTTTGCTTTAAGAATGTAAGAATGTGAGCATGTGCATACATAAAGGGGAAAAGGCACAAGAAAGGTGCTCCTTCTTGTTTAATTTCACTACAGATCATTACCATTTTGCTAGAGTCGGGAGCTTGAAGTTGATAGCAATTTATTTTTAAAGCAATAAACGTGGATTAGATATTTGCGTCAGTTAATTTCTCACATTTGTCTTCATTGCCTGTTTATCTCAAACCAGCTCATTTTCACATCCTCCTGTAGACAACAACTTATTGTCACGTTCATTTTGACTTCTGTGGTAATATCATAGAAAAGCAGATGTAACAAAACTAATGACTGTCTCCACAATAAACTGATAACAGAGAAACAACCAAGAGAAGAGGGAGCACTGAAGATGTGCGTGGTGAGGAAAACACTTGTTGCACCTGGGCCATTTCACAACAGAGAACCAGCTCATGCTCCTCGACTCGTTTTCCGTAATGCAGTGCTCACAGAAATATTGGGAGTGGAAAAAGTTTCTGAAGACTAAAAAGCATCATTTTAACTTGGTTTAAAATAAAGGGGCTGTGGGCTGCCTCTGCCCTAGGAGAAAATATCTTTCATGATTTAGACTTAAAGTTTCTTGAACTCCAAAATTGAAATAGCACATTTAAAGGCAGGTGGGTGGATGGGTGTGGAGGTGGGAAAGTGAAAAGACAAAGGGAAGAGAGCAGGGGAGAGCTCTTGGGAATCTGTTCACGGAGAGCTCTCAGAAATTTTTGAAGTTGAGGAGATATTATGTTAATATAAGTTCTAATTGCTAGGCAATAAACAACACCCACCTGCTGACTAAATGTCAGGACCAAACTTATCTCTAAATCTGCTTTGAAACAATGTCAGTCAGTGCTATTATCACAAACAGATTGAACCTTTTTTGTGTGTTAAAATAAAAATAATACAACATTTTAATTACCTGAAGTTGGAGACGTCAGGTTAAAAACACATCAATATTGCATTTCACCCTGCAGCTGCCCATTGGCAAGCACCAGCAGGAGGTTTGGAACACGTAGTAACTACCCACACATTTTATTCTGGCCCTGGACAAAAGTCTTGAGCACCTGGCAACAGCTAATAGTGCTAATGCACGATCTTGTTTTTCATATCAGCACTAATGGCAATATTTGAAAGGAGTGGTTTTTCCTACTATTACTAACATACCAGGCCAAAAAAGTTTCTAGGGATTTCAAGTAATCAGTGGTGTCTTTTACACAAGCAGCCAGTTGGCTACATGCAAGAATATACCACTAAACTTCCACAGGAAGGTCAGAAAACTAAAACCAGATTGTGATAAACCCCTTGATGTATTCAACATTCATCCTTCCTTGACAAGAGGCCTATAGCAGGCATGCTTCTGACCACTTGCTCCGTACATGTTCATGGACCCTGTACCAGAAAATAAGTCACAGCCCAGACAGGGAGGCAATTCTGAGCAGAAATAAGGTAGAGTAGCCTCAGTTTCAAATAACAGATTACTTCAGATTCACCCTTTCCTTGCATTTATGCCATTAAATAAAAATAATTAAGAGAAAATTTGTCAGAGTTAACAAAATACATAGGTATTTTGAATCAGTGTTTGGTGAACTAATATCTCAACCCCCTACCCTCATATTTGCCTGTAGATTCATCAGCCCTCTAAAACGCAGCAGAACAGATATTAGATCCTGGGCAGCAAGACAAGAGGAATGTTGAAGTTTCTGCTTCAAGTAAGTAACTAACTATAGAGTTTTGACTTAGTCCATTATTGAATTGGAAGGGCAGTGTTTAATCCTAATATTAGTTTGGGCTGTTGAGTTTCTCTATATTCAGAAAACTGACTTTGTGACTTTATGTAAGAGTCATCTTTCTATGTAAACACAGCTCCTCAGAGAGAGGAAGAAAGTACAAGGAACACAAATTGATTTAAAACAGGCTATCCAATATTTTCCTAAAAATCAGCAATTGCAGTTGTTTAAATGAGATCCTCAAAGATATTTTAAGTCCAGGCAACTTGCGTACCTAAGTACATCAAACCACTGATAATCTGAATCAAAACACATCACTGAGCTTTTCTCTATCCTTACTGAATGCAAATGAAGACATGAATTAATACAAACATAATGACACATGGCCAGTCACCGTCAGGAAATGGCAGCTTTAGTTTACAAGATCCATCAGCAGTGTTGTGCATCTGAGTCACACCTGTCTGAAGGATGAACAGAAGTGATTTGTTTAGCAGATAGGATTAGGAGCTACAGGCTTTTCATAGAGTAAAAGGATGGTCCAGCAACAATGGAGCCATCACTGGCCTTGAGAAAACCAAACTGATCTCTCTGCTGTATTCCAACATTTTTGCACAACCTTGAGAAAGACACCAATGGTTTCCCTACCTCTCAGAAGTGTTATGAGAATATCTGCATGAGAAATAAATGAGTCACTGTAGTACCACTGCAATAGGGACCATAAAACTACACAACTCTTTGCCATTATAGAAAGCTACTATTGCCACAGGAGCTTGGAAACATAGTCCATATTTAACTCACCACGTGGACATTTCACACCACAAATATATTATGCAAGTCTTCTTAGCCAATGTCCAGAATAGATTAAGTGAAACCTGTGTGCAAGATGACAATATCTTTGTGGGAAGGTAATCTGAAATAGTTATTTGGCTTAAAATTCATGTTCTACCTTGCTGTGTAATAGTTTTCCTGTGTAGATAAACCATAAACAGATAAAAAAAAAAAAGAGCAATATCTATTAAACAATTTTTGTAACAACCAGTTTACCCATTATCTATCATTGAATTGGGAGTTACCTTTAAAAACATTTAACCTATTAGGATAAACAAAAAGGAATCAGGAGGTAAAAAGAAAATTCACCACAAAAGGCAATCAATTGACAGATGGAGGGAAAACACATTTGAAAACAAAGTAATTGAGAAAGATCATGGAAATGTACACTTCTGTCCCATTTTGGGCAGCAAAGCATAATCTATTAGGACTTCCACAGGACATTTAAATATCATCCAGCAGAAGGGATGAAGTGGAGTTTGTGGAGAAAAGTAGGTAGTCAAAGAAAGCAGATGCTGAACTGAGGTCTGGAATATTCTGAGCCACTAGCTAGTAGAGAAAGAAATACCGCTCATGGAAAAGTCATACAGCAGAAGCCAAAACAGATGAAAAACAATGACTATTATGTGCTTCCAGAGCAGCAGAAGGTAAAACAGAAAAGTAGTTATGAAGCTATAAGCTCGTAATAGTAAAGGCCGTTAGAAACAGCATGGTTATTTCCTTCTATTTCACTCCCAGATTAAGTTATTCCTGTATTTATAAAAGATACACTTGGTTTGTTAAAATAAGACATCTCTTGTATTTATAGATATTTCACTAGAACCTGAAGAGTTTAGTTTTCTATAAGAAGCATATAGAACCTTGGACTCTTTGGGAAAACTATATTATACCCATTACAGATGAATCTATGCACTTAAAACTACTATGTGCCTAAAGATACGGGCAGAGGTTTCCTGATTGCTTCCACCAATTTCTGTACTCTATCAGCATAGTTAGCTACCTCACTGCTTGTATAAGTTTGGCCTGACTGCTAGAGATTTGTATTTTTTAAAGGTGCAAAAATCCCTAAACATTTGAAATTTGCTATAGATCTGAGCGTAAGCTAGCAGAATTCCCTGTCTCTCAAAGTCAGTGTACAAGTCCTGGAACCAGGAGTAGAATTGGTGAGCTTTGCTTGGAATGCTTCTTGGTGACAGACTAAGCGGTCCATGGTCTCAAGATCAGAAAGCTGCTTCATGATATTTCAAAGAATACTTCCCAGTTTGGTGTCTGAGACTTGCTGGAAGTGTTCCCTTGCATCACCCCATCCCCTTTCCCCACCTCACACTCGTGCCTGCAAGCAGCCTGCTACAGTCAGTCCCTCACATATACTTTACCCAAGATGGTCTTAAGGGATACGAAGGGCAGTTTGCAACGCCACTTTTCAGACATAAGTTTTCTGTAAATAAACAGACTTATTGTTTTCATGCCATTACTCTGACACCTTTCACAGTCACTAACTGAAAATTAGAGGAATAAAGTGACTGGAAAAAGAGACATTGTCAGTGTTGTGTCCATCTGCACTGGAGCAGTCGGTGCAGTGGGTTTGTAACTCCTGTTGCTCTCCATGTTCTGTTTGCACTTCTAGGAGACCTCAACTGTTCCATCTATACAGTGCAGAGATAAACAGATGATAGTGTCACATCACATCCAGCTCAGGAACTAGCACTTCCCTAAACATGAGTCTTTTTTCCCTTATGAAGTTTATTACTGTTTTCTTCTCTTTCCTCAGTTGCCGAGGTTCATATAGTAGCCTTCACACAGATACATCAGCAAGGACTGAAGGAAAGTTAGCTGAAACCACATTTAGCCTGCTGCCTTCCTACCCAATTGTCACATCCTCTGGCATGGTGATGACTTTGAAGTTAAAGTGAAGCTGAGAACAGTGTGACAATCTCTGACAGAGAGGAGGAGGATGTGCAAACAATGTAAGGTCTTTGTTTCCTGGGTGAAGAGAGGAGTCCCATGTATACGTCAATTGTAAGCCTGAATCTTTGCAACAGGGTTGTATCAAGTCCTGTCTTGGAGACCTAATCCTCCCTGCTTTAGGGCTTTCTTTAAGAAAACCTCACTTCTGTTTTGTATTAATTGAAAAGGAGGACTGGTGTCCTTAGAGTACACTTGATATTTATTAAATTCATTAAGCGATGAACATGAAGCTACCAAAATGTCTAGCCAAAGTATCTGTTTGCAGCATCTAGTTGAATAGCACTAACTCAATATTATAAAATAATAGCAGTGGAGTCATTGAAGCATGTTTCAGCAATTGCTCTTTGGAACTCACAATTGCAAACTGCTATGGAGGCATGCAGCTTATTTAAACTTAGAATAGGATGACACATTCCTATGACTAAGAATAGTATCATCAATCATAATACCAAGGATTAAAATACAAGAACTCAGTCCTCACAGACCAGGTTATTGGCTAGTCCTCAAGCAGGTAAACGATTTTTTATTTTTTTTATAGCCATTGTTGTGCACTCAAAACCCTGGCTACTGCACCTAACTGGGGTTTCTGGCTTTCAATCCCAGTGTTTGTCCCTTAACTGTTCAAAGCGTGTCTTCACATCAAGGCTCATTGCCAGCTCATTTTTACTTTCTTTTTCAGATACTCTTTGAAAAAGATTAGGATACCTTGTAAAGAGAAAGCAGGGTTTCAGAATACAGAGCTGCTGTACAGTGTAGCTTCAAAACAACCTTCCCCCCACAGCACACCAGCAAGAAGCCTTCAGAGATCTATGTTGGGAACATGGAGGGAGAACAAAGCACAGGGGGGAGCTGGAACAACACAAGCTTGGTGGAAAGAATAAACTTGGATTTATTTATTACCCAATAAGCAGTTAGAAGCTTAGACTCTGCTGGTCCAAGTTAAACCAGAAGTCATCTCAAATCACTCTACCAGTTGAGAAATTACACCCTTACTTACAATTGGTGGAACTGAGCACAGAAGAAACATGAGAAGGTTTTCTGGAACTACATGAGCTGATATATTGTTTTGTACACCTTTCACACTCACATTTCCAAATTCTGGTAGTTGTGACCAGAAACCCCTAGAAGTGATTATTTCTCTTCCACTAGCTTTTTTCGGAAGCATTAAGCATGTACGTTTCCAAGATGATACCTGTTTTTTGTTATTTTCATTAATTATGGCTTGGCATGGAGCTTATGCTAATGGTGTTGATTACGGTCTGTTGCATTTACAGGCTGCCTAACTAAACTTGCATCATGGTGATTACCAGTTGCAGAAGGGCCATGACTGCTCTCCCACTGGTTGAACGTGCCCTTCAGGCAGGGACTTTCTGTGACCTGTCCCTTGGAATGCTGCTGGGCTACACAGTTGCTCCCTCCTTGCCCATGTCCCCCACGTGCATCCAAAGGATGCTTTAAGACCATATTATCTTAACCATGGTGCTTTACTCTCAAGGTAAATATATGTATATATTTCATATAAATTAAAAATTAAGAAATAATGATAATTCAAAAGGCAGAAGCTAAATAACCTAAATTCAAATATAGAGAAAAAAAATAAGAAGAGAAAAACAGAAAAAAAAACACATAAAACCATAGAATCATTCAGGTTGGAAAAGACCTCTAAAATCATCTAGTCCAACCTTTAACCTAATACTGACATGTCTACCACTAAACCATGCAATTAAGTTCTACATACCACGCTTCGTTTATTTTAATTTACCTCCCTTTCTTCCATTAAACTCCAGCATAATGGAGGAGAAGAAGGAGGAATAAAAAAAAAAAAAAAAAAACAGTTTCTCAATATGCTTTTTTAAATGAACTATTTTGTGTTTTACTTTCTTCCCTTTACTTGTATCTCTATACTATTTCCAGCCAGCTTGTGGGAAGCTTTTAAATCAAGTCTCTAACTGCTCACATGTGCCCCTCATTAACATTGCCTCCAACAAACCTATGTTTCTTTAAAAGCTCATAAGAAGAGTGTAGTAAAACTGTTTTGTACAAATTAGAGAGTCGTTTTCTTGTTGAAATCCTGGGCTAAAGAGAGAAATTGTTTTAGGACTCTAAAAAGAAACAGGCAGCAAGAAAATCATAGAATATAACATCATGTTTATTTTGCTTTCAATCTCATTTTGCATTATGTCTCTCTTAAATGTTTTATGGTCAGGTAGACAACTTGATATGCTCAGAACTACTGAGATGTGAAAGACTAATAGAGAAAGGGAAAATATCCACTATGAAATAATTGGGCTTTTAGTCTTGGAACAGAGATGAACCAAAAATCTCTCTACAGTAGCTCAGTTCATACACTGCTGTAAGTGCTTCTACCTAGGGAGGAAGGGCAGCTTTCCTCATCTGTAATGGCAGATCATACCTGAGGAAACAGAATCAAAGGCTTTACGTGATCATGACAAAATGAGTAAATACCTTCCTTTCTTCTTGAATATTATTCCAGTAATACGAAATGAATTAAGTTTTGATCAAACTAAAGCTCCTCAATGTAGCTTCTGATGTTAGTTCACCTTATTCAAGAAGTAAAGTGTGCATGATGTGAATGGTCGCATATACCTGTAGGCAAACTGAAATGATTAGAGGGAGTTTAGTGGAAAGACTGGGGCTCATAACAGACAGTGACAAGAACTGACCTATTGATGATAATTTCTCATGTATGCCCATCTCATCCAGCTTGCAGTTATTGCACATTAAGCAAGCAAGTTTCTGAAGCCAGTAAATCTATTCTTAAGAGTTAACACAGAAATTAGTTCTAGACAGTTAAAAACACTGAATCTTTCAGATGAGATGTCTCCTCTAAGTCCTTCTCCTTGTGGGCAGAGCTTTACTTTCAGGTAGTACCTAGGTGTTTTAAACATTAGGTAAGTGAGGACTGACAAAGCAAGTAGCCTAGCTGTGCTTTTCAGTTGTCATTAGACCAACTCTGTAATGCATTGAGGTATATAGCTTTGATGTTTTGATGGACTCTTGGGGTTGAAATTGATGCCTATTAACTTCAAAGAGTTCTTTGCTGAAGATTAAAAAAGAGTAAAAATGTTCGCAGTGGATTGTCTATTCTAAAAATGCCCTTAGAGGTTGGAAATGTGGTCTACATGCATGGGATGAGGTATCGGGGTTCTTTCAATGCTCTCAAATATATCATCCTGCTTTGCATGGTCAAAACATGACAGCAACTGCATCGAGGTCACAACAGTCTATGTTCTGTCTATCCAACATACACATAACCTCTTCAGGCCAAAGGAGGACATCATTTGAAGAGGGCTCATCTCTACTTTGATTCTAGTAATCCTTTTAAAGTAAATCAGTTGCACAGTAGGAACCTGCAGGCTTGATTATGTGTACATTTGGGTGTCCCAGTGTATATGCATAAATATTTAGAAATGCTTTCTGACTGCTGTGCACTGCTGTAAATTTTAGTTGTGCACGTGACATAGCCCCAAAACAGCTCAATGAGTTCCTGAAATAGACTCTCAAATAGAATCAAAGAGCATTGACCTGCCAGTGTCACAGGGTTTTCAACCCAGTGTTCACTAACACAATATTTAGCACAGTCATTTCTAAGCTGTGCAAAGGATGACTGCAATTGTAGAAGATCTCAGGAGACGGGAGAGCCAGTCTTCATACCAACAGATGGTTAGAGTTAATGAAAATGAATCCAGCCTCTCATCTTTCCTGATTAACACTAGGACTCAAGAAAATGATTCATGTGAAATCACTGTGAAACTCTATCCCAAAAACGAGCCTCTCCAGGGTCAGGAAGTGTGTATCGTAGCCTGTGGCTGTGATTGCATGGGGTGTAACCTTGCAGCTGTTTGAATAAAAAGCTCTGGAGTTTGGCTCTTGTTTGTTGAGCCCTGATGGATTTTTGGTTGGTTATTTTATCCTGGCCTACTGCATGGTGCACAGGAAAGAAAATTTCTCACCCAGGAGAGTTGCTCTAAAGATGGTGTAGACCTGTTTTCTACAAGCTGGTCATCATGAAACACGTTTTAGCCTGGCTCCTGGGCTGACTTTTCCACAACGTCCAGGAGCCACATTGCCTCTCTGTGCCTCAGTCCCCCTCCGTTTTAGAGAGACAGTCACACATTCCTCTTCCTGATACACTTTGAGATTAAGTGAATAAAATGTGGTAAGAAGCTAATTATCATATGTGCTTCCACACAGCAACCAGTTGAGAAAAGGAAAGTTTTCTTTTTCTGATTTCTTTTCAGAGGCTCATTGACTTACCTTCCATGCTTACACCTTTTTCAAATTAAAAGCGAACTATTTTCTTTAAATCTGTCAGAGCCAGAGGACAGAGATTATTACAAAATTAAATGCTCTAAATATGAAAATTGAACCTCTGTACTGTTGTTTTTCAGGGAAATCCTGGAAAACCTATTGTGAAATGAACATTAGGATTGTTTCCAAAATCTTAAAAGCCTCCAGGGAAACAACTTGCACGTGTATTCAAATAAAGTAAGAGCATTTACATTTTCTGCTGCTGTTAAACACAAAAAAAAAATGATTGTCAAGTGGCTCTTAGGTAAAAGAAAATATCTGGGGAAAAAGAAATTTAGTAATAAAAAATAGATGAACCCTTGGAGTGAGGTCCCTCCTCCATTGGTGTTGGCAGATGTAAGCATGGTGAATTCCCACCTTTGTAATTCTTGAAGGGGGTAGACAAAAATTGTTACCATTGAAATCATAGACTTTTTCCTAGTATTTCTGCGCATGTGTTGGGGGAAATTCTCTCATTCTCTCTGTAATTCAGTTTATTTGAGAATCAGCAACTGTTTCAAGCATGGGCACATATCTGTCCTGAGAAAAGGGAAGTCATACCTGCAGTTCAGTTCCTGAAAGCATTTTGAATATTAGCTTGCCTTTTCTGTAAATACCACCATCACCAACAACGTTATGAGAGCTGATGAAGTAATTCATGATATGTAAACAACTTGATATGTTTCCATTTACTTTAACATAGCCAAGATTTGTTTGTAAAACTCTTTGGATGTTCAGCATTTAACCAGTAATTATTTTATTAATGTATTTATGAATATTTACTTCCACTTATCCTATCCCCCCATGACAGAATTTCTTTTAACCTCTGTAAAGGAGGACTGGACCACTGATAAAGCAAATCCTGAAGCGAACCATACTGTAGCCTTTGGGGACTGAGAGATGAATTCCCTGATTCAGATCTAGTTCTGATGCAAAGAAAATCATCCATTGAGTTATTTCCCTTTGCCTGAGCAGCCCAGGCAGTCTCCAGTTCTCAGAGGGAAACCTGAAGAACCTAGAACAGTTCCCTCTCAAGTTTGCCTGTCTGCTGCTTTTCTGGGTTAGATGGATCCTAAATAGGATTTCATACCTTTGAGATATACATGTTATTTAAAAAGTGAAGATAAAAAGGCAATAACAACAAACTCTATAAGGCGCCTTGTGATGGCTGAGTAAAAATGACATTTTCTATTTTCTTATGTGACATTGCTAAGTAACCCAGAAATTCTCCAGTGCAAGCATGTGATAGCTCAGCGTAATTCCTGCTGTCAATGTATTCACATGCATTAAATCACAGCTACAATAAGCAAGTACTACAAGTAAGTGGAAAATAGATTGTTTACACCTCTTGCTCAGTCCCTGGCTGTCAGCATCTGCAATACCTTCTACCCTATATAGTAGGGTAGACAGCCAGGACTGCTTCTAGATCTTGGTAAGTGGCAAGAGGACAGGGGAGAGCATTAGTCTGTCTTTCTAAGACCAAGCTTTGAAACAAATAACAGCGGCAGTCAAGGAGCACTAACAGGGCCATGGTAGGAAGGGTGGCCTTCTTGTTGCACTTAAAAGGTTCTGGGACTTCAGGGCTGAGCCCTGAGCAAACAGGAAGGGCAGACAAGCATTGTCCACCAAGGCAAGGACACAGCCGGGCGCAGCTCTGGGAGGAGAGAGCACGAGTAGAGGGGGTTATTGGTTATGGCTGTCTGGAGGTGTTGTTTAATTACTAGTTTTCCCAAACTGTGATGAACCTGCCTCCAGCACTACTGGTTGTGTTCTGCATATCACCTGCTCTCAAAGCAGGAAGTTATTTATTGCATTTTCATCTTGTAATTATTTTAATCTATTATTTTAAGTTAGGCTGTTTTATCAGGCTGTATGGTCAGACAGAACATATATTACAAGCATAGCAATGTATCTTCTTTGTAAGGATGCAAAACTGTGTTATGCAATAGTATGCCTGATATATCTGTCTAAGAATATCGCTGCACAGTGCTCCATCTTTATGGTAGATGGAAAGAGACAGGAGTTATGGTTTTTACGGTGTGATACAGGAGCAAATTTTAGCATGTCGTTCTCCATGTATTTAGGCCGTATTCATCATTCCTACTTCTAGTTCCATGCATTTCCTTGCTGTATCATTGCTGGGGAAATGTCATTAGTGAGGATATTGTTCAATGCAAGTCGTAAAAAAAAAAAAAAAAAAAGAAAAAAACCACTGCAGCCCATACAAATCATCCTCAAGGAAGTCTTTGGGGGAAAACTGATATTGCTGAGTTGTTTAGAGAGCTAATGTTGTCATTCAGAGTAAGATTTAAAACTAAGGATAAAATATGAAGAAAGAATGAGGGAGAGCTGATGGAGGCAGTTGGGGAAATCTTAAATGGAGAGAAAGCAAATAAATTAATTTTACTGACTATCAATGTAGCTAAGCATGAATAATGTTGCTTTCCCCTTTCACCTTCCCTCCAAGGTTAAGCAAAACTGAAATAATTAAGAACTACAGACGTTATTATGCTTGCTCAGAACTTAACACCACTCTTGGGACATTATGAACATCTTTCTGTGATGTTAAATAAAGTAAATCTCTTAAAAATCCTTTGTGAGGGGAATGTGCCGTGAAAACCAAAGCAATTCCTGTCTCCGAACTCTGAAACTGCTTGCTACCAGCACTTTTGAAGAGAGATGTGGATAAAAGACACTTGGAGGGACATTTGCAGGAGTTCTGAAAACTCCTGTTTTGCTACTGGAAAAAGTCCAGATGTCTTGATTGGATTTCTTAAAAATAAAATTCCAAACTCATTTTTAAAATAAACCTGTAATTGGCACCTTTGAAATGCCAGGCTATCTCAGCCAGAGGCTGCCTTTGGGCACATTCCGTGCAAATTGACACAGCACATCTACAGGTCTTTCCTTAAGGACCTGTTCTTGTTGAGCTCACCCATAAGGTTTCCCAATTCCCTCCTTTCCTACCCCTCTCCATGCTGACTGGAGCTTAGCTGCTGAGGGGAAAAGAAAGCTGCAGCAGGGGACAGACCTCAGCTGCAGAAATTGACAATTTTATCAGAAAACAACTCTCCTTTGGCATTCACTTACTAACCTCAAATGGTGTGCACATGCACATGTCTATGCACACAGGCACAGGGCACATATACATTGGTTGTCTCTCATTTCCAAAATCTTGACTATTTTACTAGGTTTCCTGGGACAGTTCAGAAACTGTAAAGAAAAGCAGAGTACAAGTCTTTGCAGGAGTAGGACCAAGGGCTGTAAGGTCTCCAGTGAACATAGCACCACTTAATGGATGTTTGTAAAGCACAAAATGCAAAGGCACTAGCATCCTGACTGAAAAATGGGATGTATTTTACTAGAAGTATAAATGATACAAATAGAATAATTATTTTAGTCCAAATCATCAGCTATCCAGAAATAAATTTCACTCATTCATTCATTAAGAGAACATCTGCCAAGCTCATGTGTAACTTAAGTAGTACAAATGTAAAATATAGATATACCATTCATATTATATTTCTCATAGAGAGATAGTATTAATTCAGCAGCAAATGTGACCCAGCTTCCATAAAGCCTTGAGATATTTCTATCACTGCCAACATCAACTGGGAAAAAATTAACAATCTTCTGTGTGTTCAGCCAACAAATAGAGTTTTTCTTAAAGGTGGAAAATGTCTTGGTTTAGCTTGATGAAAGCTTTTAAGATCTGTCTCACATCTGTAATTAAAACCAGGCAGTCACCTGACAAACTGTAAGGATTAAAACAACAGCCTGCTGGGAGGCTCCATCTCTCTGCAAAGAAACCAAGTCCAGGAGCAAGGCACACGGCAAACCTTGGCTCTGGCAAGAGGAAAATCCTGCTTGTGCCGCTCCCTAATCACATTTCTTTCAATTTAAACTGAAAGTTAAATGCTCTATTAAGAGTGAATATGAAGGGTGTCCCTCTTAGTCAGAGGAAAAGTAATGATCAGGCCAGCACAAGGTACGGTAAGCAGAAAATGCAGAAACACTGCATGCTGCCAGTCAGAGCCTTTTGCTCTTTTATGCACTTAATCTTGTTTGCAGGATTTGTAAGAGCCTGTGTTTTTAAGCCTTACATATCCAGGCAAGTTAACAAACTGAATGTAATGGCGCTACTGCACACCTAACACTGAATGTCTGCACAGTAGCCCATGACAGACCTCTGCCAGGATCAGCATTTCAGTTTTCCAGACTGACAATTAAGCTGCTTTAACCTCCCCTTTCCTCCTGTCTCTCATCACTAAAGCAGGCAATTTTCTAATTTTTACCATTAATATACTATTGCACACGGTTATATTAGCAAGGATTCTTGCCAAGCTTTATGCTTTTAAGAAGGCAAGATCAGCTTTATGTAGTTGAAAAGATGACAAATACAGGAAAAGTTCTGAGTAATCTCAAGTGGTTTTAATGACCAGATATTTTAAAGTGGAGTTATAATGGACAGACTGCTATAGGAGTGGCTCCTGCTCGCAGTGCTCCAGCTGTTTAATTCGCAGTTAAATTCCTTCAGGACAACACATTTTCAGAGCTCTGAAGTACTGAGTAGTTTGTACAGACTCAGGAATCTCAGTGTTATTTTTTTCTATGCTGATAGTAGCACAAATTAAAAAACATTAATTTACACTCAAAAAAAAAAATCCCAGTTTTTACCTCTCAGATACTTCACTTCAGGTATCAGACAATCAGCATAAGAATGTAATAGTAAGTCCGTATTTTCAGATGTGCTTTCCTCAAGTGTCATTTTCCCCTACATTCCCCCTGCAATGAAGCATTCATGATTTTTGTGAAAGGTTCAGCCTTGACATTGTTTGAGGCAAGAAGAACATGACTCGTATCTTCTACTGCATTGTTTATAGTATCAATAAAAATCAAAGACAAAATTTTCTATTTACCAACTTCTCATGATGCTCAAGGGCTGTATTTAAATCACGTCCAAACAGGGGGCAAACTTCATAAAAGAAAACAATTAATTTCTTGCATATGAGCCTTGCAGAGTGAATGACCTGTCCTTCTCTTTATAGCTCACAGCTTGAGGCTGACAGTGAAGATGGACAGAGACAAGAAACTTTTGTTGATGCTGAGCAACATGCTGCCTTCTGCAGGGCTGTTTTCCTGCCCAT